>NC_051163.1:27843195-28169597 GCF_013339745.2 Dermacentor silvarum | reverse complement strand
CACGTACAGGGAGGAGTTTCATCCGACCCTTTGGTAAAGGTAAAGGGAGAGGCCTTCGTCCGGCAGTGGACATAAATATAGGATGATGATGATGATGATGATGATGATGATGATGATGATGATGATGATGATGATGATGATGATGATGATGATGATGATGATGATGTAGCATGGACATGATTTCTCGGTACTAACGTTAAAAGGTGTGCTAATAGAGATTTTCGAGACTACAGATCGAAACGTTCTGATAAAAAAAATGTCACACGACGTTTTTCGTGTTTCCACTGCAGAATTGGACACTGACCAGTAAGCTTTCCGTGTCACAGAAAAAAAAAGCGGGTGCCATAAAAATTGCTTGTCGTTCCCTTCAAGTATGATAGTTATTGACATCGAGACTCTCGTCCGCGGTAAATCGTTACAGGATACAGCTTTAGACGTTTGCTTTCAGCCTTTTTCTCGATGCCATCTTTCACTGAAAGAAATAAACTTAAGCTTCCAACGTGCCGTGACGGACACAGCGCGGTACTTGCGGACTCACTTTTTCCAGAGCAGTTGGCACGGTGCTCGTTGACGTACACGAGCATGGCCACAGCCACTGCCCCTGCCAAGGTAACCAGGCACAGCTTGAGGCGTAGCGACCGGCGTGCCTGCGCAGGTTGCCAGACGCGCGTCAGTCCGCATACTATTTTTTCTGTAAGCGATTTTAACGCAGTAGCGTAAGGGCCCCATGTCGCAGAAAATCCGGCTTCGGTGTCGGCGTTGGTGTCGGTGTCGGCGTCGGCGGCGTAGTCCGTTAGAGAAACCTCATCCGAACCACGCAGACCCTCCGCGTGGGGCATTGGCGTTACTGAGCTAATTGAATTTCTCAAAGTAAAATGCATCAGAAAATTCGTAAAGTACAACTTACACACAACTTACAGACTTGATAGCGTCGGATTGTAGTTTGAATATACGAGAAAGCATAATTCTGTTCCGCGGAAACTCAAACACAAACCCCTTTTCCAGCTGCTGTTTGAGGGCTGTCTTAGTGGAAGCGGCGCGCCCCACTCGGTTCCTTGCAACCCCATCCAGATGGCGCTCGCCTCCGCGCGTCTGCGGCAGCGGCGGCGCCCGCCGTGGCGGGGGAAAAAAGAACCAGAAAGTTCGCCTTCGTGCACAGCGTTCGCCGCCAGCGTTTCCAGGGAAAAAATTGGAGACATTTATGCGTAAATATAAACCTTTGCTTCCTGTGCGGCTTAGAATACTTCTATAGCATTCCGACTGCAATATTGCCTCTCGGTGTCGTTTTTTCACACGCAGCGAAATATTGCTACTCTTGCCATACTACACAAGCGCGCAATAGGTTCTATCTATTGCTTGAACAAATATGAACGTTCAACGTCATATTTCCTTGAATTGAAGATACTTGTTTTTCAACATTTAATGCAGCTTCATAATTTCGAGCTTGCTTTCACTGAAATTGCGATCATTTCGGCGCATTTATGCAAAAAATATGTGAAATGTAGTGCCCACACAACTTGAAGCAGCCATGGTTCAGTCACGAATAACCTTCAATTCTATTCTATTCTATTCTATTCTATTCTGTATCTGTAATCTGGAACGTTGGGCGAGTTGGTGACTAATCATCGTACCACGTGAGTGAAGCAGCCCACTGACCTGGATTAAGCGGAGAGACACAAGGACAAAGGACTCTTGGCCTCGGTCCGAAGTTCTGCTTCAAGCCGGCCTTCACGCTACGGGAAAAATGTAGCACTGATCAAATTGATGGCGCGTCGAGGGGCTGAGGAGGAGCGTCCACGCTTAATAACAGAGTGCGTAGATGTGCATTCCAGGACGATGACCTCCGACAGAAAGGAGCAACACGTAAGATCAGCGAGTGTTGTGTGTCCTTGCGTCTCTCCGCTTTGTCCTGGTCAGTGCGCTGCTTCACCCGAACGGTGATTGTCCATTCTGTACGACGGACCTGAATGACCGTCCGACGAACGCTCACCTTGTGTCCCTGCTCGTGCTGGCACATGCGGAGTGACAGGCATGCACTCAGCATGAACATCAGCGACGAGACGACGAAGTGGGTGTAGAGGCGCTCGTGCGCCGGGTACTCCTGGTAGTTGCGGAGTCCGGACACGAGGCTCAGCGACAGCGTCTCGGCCACGTGCAGCGCCAGTCCCGCATGCGTGACCAGCGTGAAGAGCGAGCGCTCCGGGTGCGCCACGAGCACGGAGCGCCGGCCCAGGTAGTGCCAGTGCAGAAAGGCGAGCACGAGCCGCGGGTTCAGGTCCAGCAACAGCGCCAGGCTCCACACGTGACGCTGCGGCGCCACTCCCGTCACCAGGTCCACCGATGGCAGGAGGTCGTAGACCTGCATCCGAGGAACGGGTTGCGACCGTTCGGTAAATAGCTAGATCTCTTCATCCATACTGTAGGAATAGATAAAAGAAACAAATCAATAAGTGAATCAATGAAGAGTGATCGGGTTTAACGTCCTAAAACAACACGGTGCGTGAGAAATGCCTGGCGCAGGATCCTAGTCCGCCAGTCTCAATCAATCAAACAATCAATCAATCAATCGACCGATTCATTAATCAGTCAACTGATGTCTAATAGATACGGCGAATTAGTTCTGCGGAATTCCGCACGGTGAAGGAATTGGGTCTGGGAGAGACGCCGTAGAGCCCCCTGTACGGCAACAATTCCCAGTGTTTGGGACGTTGAACAACGTTGACCATAACTGGTTCTTCCAACGTCTCATCAATCAATGCCTCATCATTCAAGGTCACTGATCAATGTCGATCGATGTCCCGTTGATTGGGTTACGCTCCCCAAAGCGACACTATGTCTTCGCGAACTAGTGAAGGGGGGGGGGGGGGGCAATCAATAAATCAATCGCACACGGATATGACAAGAATATCGGAGCGCTTACTACGCAAGAGTTCGTGCTTGCCGTGGCACCCCAGAGCAGGATGGGCGTGGCGAAGCTCAGCAGGAGGCCGAAGAAACGCAGGCCGAAGGACAGGTACACAATGCTGTGCATCCGGAAACGGAGCATGACGTCGTCCATGGGAATGCCCACCGCTTCCATCGTCCAATGACGGGGTTCTTCGTCCAAGGTCGTTGGAGTGAGGGGGGTGATGCGTCGCTGCTTGTAGCGGTAGTCTACAGCAGAAAGGTCGTGGTAGCACACGACCTTCGAATCTTCATGTCACGCGCGCTCGAGAAATTGCGCGCCTAGTGCTGAGACGCTACTGGCATTCGAGATTGCCGGCGAAATCCTACAGAGCGTGCCGGTGATCTTGGAGACCTTGCATACCGGCTTCGAAGTTTCAGCCGCAACCAATGGAAGCTGCCACCAGTGAAAGACATTATTCATCTTACCTTTTCGGAAATAAAAGTGTGAGTTATAGGCCGATTTAAACCCTTATGCACCCTTATGGGTGGTAATTAGTTTACAGTGAGTGCATCTGGAACAAAGTCACTTCCCCTGGAAGTTTGCGCGGGGTAAGATTGCGTCGCGCCCTTGCGTATGACTGTGTGTCATTGTGCTTCGTTATGTAACTAGTTATGCGCACATGGCGATTTATTTATTTATTTATTTATTTATTTATTTATTTATTTATTTATTTATTTATTTATTATTTATTCAATACCTTCAAGGCCCGAAGGCGTTACAGAGTGGGGAACAATTATACGCAGTGAACAATATATTAACAATAAACACAATTAAACAAGAACTAAATAATGCAGCTGCCAAGAGTACCAATAAAATTAAACTGCAGCTTTAAATGCAGTTACATCGGTCAGTTGGGCAATAGATGTGGGCAGGTGGTTTTAGCAAGAATCCCCGACCTTGGTTTTAATACATCACCACGTCCGTCATTGGTGTCGCTAGCTTGCTAATTGGGTGTTCTTACTCGCGCGCACGTGTCAATTTACGCACTGCAATAAATACAACGAGAGCCAAAAGACTGCGCGATAGCTCTGTGGACAGGGCGCCCAGCTCCCAACTGCACGTTACCGCAGGGGGCACGGAGTTCGCGTTGGCCCGCGGCTATTATTGGGTTGCAAGCTAGGAATGCTATTTGCTGTAGCACACTACCTGACGAGCCACAGCGTCTCCACCTTCGAACGCCACAGAGAAAGCTTCACTGAACACTACCTCCCAACTGCAGCCAGTTTTGTCCCACTGGCACTGTAGAGTAATAGGTGGTGTCTAAATCCACGTCAAAAAAACTGTCGCAGTTTCACCTGAAAGGCAAAGCATCAATTGCGATAGCAAATTTCTAGAGAGCTATACGGAGTAATGATATTAGCTTTATCAGCTGTATAAACTTGGACATGCAGCAGCACCGGCAACACGCAGAACTGTTGTCGACGCCGTCGGCGTTTTGCCCGCGTTCGCTCAAAATGCGTGCGGCGTTGGTGATTGTTGCCGGAGCCTCTGATATAAATAGGCACTTGGTGCCGCAGATAAACGTCGCCTCCCCCTCCCCCCCTCCCCCACGGCCTTCCGCGCGTCGGAAGAAGGCGCGTTTGCTCTACATATATGGTGATTGTAAAGGAGGAAAGAGACGCCTACTTCTGCAGCCCTTAAGCGAGCACGCCGCAGAACGCGCGTTTGTTCTCCGCCGTGCGTTCACTCCCCGTGAAAGCGCGCGCCCCTCGCGCCCTTTCACTCGCACATACAGCGTTCGGCGCGCGGCGACGATTTCATCTCCATTGACGTTATACGGAACCTCACGGCGACGGCGACGGCGACGGCAGAAATCTGCTTTTGAGTGGCCATATAATTGCTATCGCAATAAAAAAAATGGAGGACGCTTAAGCTTCGTCTTTAAGAGTAGAACGCGAAAGCGTTATTGGGACCCGTTCGCATCGCAACGCGCGGCTGTATAGGTCTGGTAGAAATGCTGGAAAAGGGGTTTGTGCTTGAGTTTCCTCGTAGCAGAATTAGTTTTTCTCCTACATTCAAATTACAATCCGACGACGAATCCGACGCCGAATGGTAAAGTCGTACTTTACCATTTTCCTGACGGATTTCACCGTAAGAAATTCAATTTTTGTTCACCAAAACCTTGCACCGCGTGGAGGGCCTGCGCGGTCGGCGTGGTTGGGGATAATTTTTTCCGCCAGCCGCATCGCTCGCCGACGCCGGTTGCCGACGCCGGATTTTCTGCGACACGGGGCCCTTAACGATGTCGCGTTAAAATGGTGGCGCTCTCGGGATTAAAAGTGCTGATCTCAAAGGCTATGCTTTGGTTGGTTGCATGCGGCGGAAGCGACTGCGCGAGCCAGAAACACGCCAAATACACAAGGTTTTGCACAGCCTCTATTGGGTTCAGCATATCTGACTTCGAATAAACTACGGCACCATTGCATAAGCCTACTTTTCAGGCGTAAGACTGATTTTCATTGTCAGCTATAGCGCGAGTTCTCCCTTTTATCAGTTCTGACAGGTAATTTCTTATTTTTAAGCGAAGCTTTATAGGCTCACAAGCTTCGGCGGTGGTGGTGGTCGTGTCACGCTGAAAAGTGAGCCAATTCTGGCGATAGTGCCGAAAGGGTCCAAGCTCAACGGCACATACCCCTGTTGGTTCGGGGACCTGTAACAAGCACTTGAACTACCCTTGTCACACGTGGGACCCAAAGAGACAGAATCATCAGCCCTTCCCCTGCCGAGAAAATGGGGGTAAGCGAAGCTTGTCGTCCGATTCTAGCGTGAGGGCTTCCCAAGCCCAGGCGAAACGTCAGCCAAGAGCCGCGGACCCCCAGTTACGGCATCGCGATGTTGAGCTCAAACGTCAGCGAAGAACCGCCGACCCTGAGTTTAGGGCAAGCGAAGCGGAACGCCTGCGACAGTGTCGTCTTGCCACAGGCTTCGCTTACCCCCATTTTCTCGACATGGCAATTGGGCTGGTGATTTTTTTTTTCTTTCGCTAGCGAGAGCGGCGTTTTAGGGGCTATATAGCAGACAGAAGGAGCACGACTAAATGGGGGAAGCAGGCTAATAATGCTAATCCCATTAACATTTTCTTCACTCTAACTTATTCCGCTAGATGTCGTCAATATAGTTAACAATCATTGTTGAAACCAGCGCGAGCAGTGTAGAGCACTCGTGACCGCTAACTCCTTATTAACTCCGACGCTGAAATGGAAATGGGGACCTTTTGCCTCGATTAGGGCAATAACATGCGGGTTGCGTTGAACCTGCAAAAGAAGAGTAAGAATGAAGCTGGACACAGCTACACTATATTATGTTCTAGTCTAGTATATAGCGTCTAGGTTCTAGCCTGCCTAGCCTATATAGTACGTATATAGTAAAGTTGAAGCTGGCGATGGGCTATGTATGTAGTCGGTAAGTGCCATGCCTCTGAAACAAGATCAAGACTAGGGGGGAGAACTTTCTGAGCAAAATTAAATGGCGGTATACGTCCATCTTTATGCTGTTAGGTCTTATTCGTTATGCGTCGTTATGCTAATGATCAATACGCATGTTGGAGTACTGACACATTTCCGAAGGTGTAGAAATCACGTACTCCTCTTACTCTATAAAATGATGACACTTGGCAAGTATACGATGGACGGCGAAACTTCCGAGATTTTAATTTTATACTGAGGTTGGTCCCGAAGTTTCGGGCGTGGCGTCAACGACGTCATTGTGAAATCATGGCGCAACGCAAGATGTGCGGACGTGGTGCAGCATATAAGAGTGGGTACGATTAGATTCCTCAGCTAAACAAGAGTGCGGCGCGCGTTCCTTGTGGCTGCACTCACGTGAGGCGCAGCCGTAGCCAAAGCCGGAACGGAGCGAGCCAGTGTATCACGACGTCATGACTACTCCACCCCCTGAATGCCTAAACCGAAACTACTTCGTAGAAACATGCAGTACGGAGAATCATTTGAGGTGCTCTTAGATTACCAACATGTTTCTAGGATTTATATGACTTGGATTTTCATTATACCGCATAAGTGACAAGTCGGATATGTCATGTCAGCGCTGCGTTAACCCTCTGAGTCACTGTCTCCATTTGGAGGCCTAACTTTTGAGTGTTACGGCTAGTGACGGCCAGATGAAAACCTTGAACATAACGCTTAACGTCACCGTGTGCTAAACAAAAACAATGTCCTAAGTCACTTTAGTGTAAAGAGAAAGACAGAACAGTGGTATTTTAAGAGGTACACTACAGGGTTTGACGAGAAGTTTGGCGCGTTCCTCTTAATCACTGCTGTTTATGTCGTATTATTTATTGCGTCAGAAGGTCTTCAACTTAATAATACGCAGCGAATTAACTTGTAACAAGTATTTCAGTTCTTTTCATGATAATTGAAGATTGTGAACATGGCATCCGTGCGGGTCCAGAAACGTCATCTTGTTTTGACTATGGTCAGGGACTTGCTTCTTGTCTGGTTAATTTTACCTGACCCTCACTATCAGTAATCAAATATTTTTTGTAATCAATATATCATTTATTTATTTATTTATTATTTATTTATTTATTTATTTATTTATTTATTTATTTATTTATTTATTTATTTATTTATTTATTTATTTATTTCAGCCCAGGGACACTTGGTGGTTGCTGAAAAAAAGCCATCATCAGGCTTGGCAGCGTCTCCACCTTGAACGTTAGCAAACGCGCGCGATAATACAGTACATGAGCTAAAGAGCATACAGAAGTCAGGTGTCTTAATTGAAAAGAATGCCTGAAACACAAAGTCTGTGTGCAGGAAACGCTTGCACATGGAAACATGTTTACATAAGTACGCGAACAACAAATTCAATTCCACATCGTTTCGCAATGCAATTAATTTTAGAAAAAGAAAAAAAAAGAAACCAAAGAAAGATCGAGCAATAGCTAGGATTATTACAGAAGGGCACATGAAGAGAGTAAGTGTATTATAAATGTAGCTCTGACTTATTAAGCATCACATGAAATTGGTATTTTAACAACTGAACGCCATGGTTTTTTCGCGTTCTAGGTAACCTCTGGAGTTCATGTACTCTCAGTGTACAGCTAGCTATGCTCAGAACTGGCTTATTTTCAGGCAATTTAGTAAAAATTGTATATTATTATTATTTTTCACAGCCATGACTGACCACTGCCACAATGTGACCTAAATATTCCCGCTAGAGTTGTTGTTTGTTGTTTTTGTTTTTTTCTGAGACGTTTGCACAGTGTTGCCAGAAAAAATGTATACGTGTGGAAGCCTACACAACACTCAGTCCTAATTACTGACAGAAGGAGCTAACAGTACCTCGACAAGGTTATCGATCCACAAAGGTGATTCCTGTAGCGTTATCCATCGTAATAAACCCCAAATCTCCGCGCCAGATTACGCAGATCGCACGTATATACACCGCTATTTATGAAGGAGATAACCGGTCCCAGCGACTCGATGGTGTTTTATCACATTTGCACAACAGATAAGCTTATCACTTCCAATCACTTGTCCCTGAGCTACAGTTATCACTTCAGAACTGCTACACGCTTGCTTAATTGTTTGCCACGCCACTCCAGTACCGTACTCTTGGTCGTTATATCACCGAGATAGATTATGCAAGCTCATAAGCAGTGCACGCCGCGAGACTGCACTATCGCTGATGTCGATAAGTGACGCCTGGCCAGCCACAGCCGAGATAAGATCATTCTTTGTCCAGAATGGCATTCGCGGTTTGTATCGTAATGTGGTAACGTCATGTGGCGTCGCTAAAGGTAAAGAAAAAAAAACAGCCGACTTCAGTGGTTCCTCTATAATACTGAACTCCATGGAGTTCCTTACAAAAATTACAAAACTCAGACTCTATGAAAGAAAAAAAAAAAAAGAAGAAAGCGTAGCGGTTCGGACAGCGTCGGAATTGTTAGTAAATGGATTTGCACGGACTTAGAGCTTCCGGCTTCAAACGACTTTCTGATTTTGCAAATTTATAATTTTCAACAAACTATAACATTACGAATGCAACGATATTCGCTATAATCATACATGAGCGCAGTCTTGTTAACTTTGCGTTTAGAAAGATGGGATCGCTTGCAAATTTAAGCCAAGAACGGCAGATAAAGCGTAGTAAATGAAGCCACGAGAACACCTGAAGTGCACAAGCGCGAAGATGAGACAAATCCGCATACTAGCCATCGTTTCCGTTGTAGCCAAATGGTCGCAGCGCCAGTATTTCCTCTAACAACTTTAATAGGAAACTCTATAGTGAATTCATTTGCTAGTGCAGCTGCACGAACTCACAGACCACGCAGTGGACGATGATGAGCCTTCAAGACATGGCACAAACCCACAATGGATCAGTAACAACTTAATGAGGGCTAGTTGGTTCATAATTAGAGCAAAACGTATAAAGTAACAGCGCGAAAGGAACAAGGACGACAAAGGAACGAAGACCTCAGGACAAGCGCCGACTGCCAACTGAATGTTTATTACAACAAAACCAACCCTTTTATACATACTCAGAAAACATGCACACATCAAACACTCGCTAATCACAATCACGATCTTTCTTTCAGGAAGTTAACAATGGATGATCGGCCAAGAACCATGTTGGTGTATGCGCAGCTCTCTACCTGTATGACAACTGCAGGAACGAATGATGAACTGGAAACGGCAAAACTGGGAAGAAACGACTGGTGTCCATTCGAGAGGTCAGATCAGATCAATCACTTTCAATAAAAAATAAGGGTTATCGACCTTGGAATATTGGAAGGAAACTCAAAATTACGTTGCGACAACAAGGAAAACAGGGCTCCCGCTCAGTGTAATTTGTTTCCTTACAAACTCTTTAAGGAAGATTTCGCGCTTACCGCTGTTTTATTCTTCCCGAAATTTTCTTGCGATACGGCATCTTATGTTCCTGATCGTTTACAACACTACCGCTGTTACTCGCCCGGTTCCTCAAGAAGAACATTCTAATTTGGCATTGTCTACGCCTTTCCTGGTGTCGACATTGAACCCACCAGCTACCACTGAAAGCAGATCTCGAAGGCTATACTTTACCGCATTGCATAAGCCGAAAGTGACAAGGTAACGTCATAGCCGCAATATTCATAGCGACACAAAACGCTGCGAGGGGACCCAGACTCAGGCATGTTCGCTTTTTACAAAGCGGGCAAATAACAGCGCCAAGCGGTTAATCGAACGACCCGGACCATAAAGTGTGATCTTGCGTTGAAATTTGAGAAATATCAAAGCAGAGGTAAGCAAGACATCATTTTAAAGCTAAGCTTCCTTGCCTCTTGGGTAATGCTGGGTAATGCTGCCTTGCAGGTTACGCAGACCGAGTCCACTAGGTGGACTCTTACGGGAACTCTCCCCGCCCCCCTCCACCAGATTTCTGTCTACTAGGATACGTGGCATAAATCGACGTGCAAGAGCACTCGTCGTCCCTCAACCCCCCCTCCCGATCACGTACGTGCCCCGAAAAAAGTTCCTGGCCACGTCACTGCACTAATTATGCCCCCCACTCAGTCCACTGCATAAACGCAGTATACTGTTTAAAGGCGAGCGCGTCTCTCATAAACTTGCTGCGACGACACTGTAGGAAAGCAGGCGTAATGTGTTCTGCGCCATAATTATGTTCTGCGCCCATAGGTACACTTAAACGTAGCGCCACAAAGCAAACGACGCGAGCTACCTTTACGTGTAGCGCCATCTGCAGACAATTAGATAAGATAGTGGATACGCCAAGCGGCCTCTGAGATTTGATCGTTGCGCCAGTGGGATCTCGGAGGCTACGAGGCGCCATATCCGCGGGCGAGTCCAAGCGCGAAAGCGCCAGCGGTTCGTTACGGCGATTGGGTTTCGCTGATAGCTTCAACACCGCGAGCTGGTTGATCTGTGTAGTTCGGTCGTCGCTGAATCGTGCTGCGCTTGGCGCTCGAAGAAACGAAGACTTTGGTGTCTTGCAGTCGTCCGTGGTGCGTTCTGGATATACACTCGCGGTAGTTACACCGGACACGCAGGAAACTTGGCGTCAGGAAACGAAACTTTGCCGCCGTTACAGTGGCCCCATTCTAGCCACTGTACCGCCGTTAACTCCGCCAAGGCCAAGGCCGGCGCGAGGTAAGTGAGAGCCGATGCGATACGTGCAGTTCGGTGTCCGATTATGTCGGAGGCATGGTGGAAAGAAAGCTGGAGGCATTCGGCGCGTCCGCACGTGTTAGTTTGCTTAGGAAGTGCATGCTGCGCAGTTGGTATCGTGTCTGAAACAAAGCACTGTAGACAGTGGCACTCAGCCCCAAGTTGTGCAAATTTTTGTAAAAAACTAACTGTTGTCGAGTAGCATGTTTGACTAGAGCAGACGTTATACGAGTTAGACTTATATTATGTCTCCGTCACGCTATGTAAACGAGACGTTCTACACGCCTTGTGTCAAACGTTCACTGCTGTGGTATTCAGTGAATCGCGTCTGCTAGAAGGCAGATAATGGCGCGCTCTGCCCGACGGAACGGAGTGGTGAAAGCACTACATAAGGGGAAGCATTGAATTGTTTTGCAGAAGCTCGTAAAATTAACCAGACAATAAAAATAATAAACCAGACACTCGGAAGCGGGGGAATGCATTTTGTCGATACATCATACCAGTCAAAAGAGTTTTGTTCGATTGTGACAGTAATTAGGCAGTTCTAGCGCAAGATAATTCTACACAATCGTAATTTGATTGACAGTATTATAAACATTAACGGTAGTTCATACAACAATTTACACAGGATTCGAAGCACGTACACAGTACACCTTCAAAAGTATTTCGTAGATGTGTTATGCTTTAGTACCCGAAACGATGTGTTAGCACTTCCTGGAGTTCCTGGCGGTCTGTACATGTGACAATATTGTCTCAGAGAAAGTTCTATTTGGCTAAAAGCGTCGTCCAGTCGTTGTCGGTGGCACATAATGTGTTTGTTTTTCTCTATAAACGCATGCGTCGACCGGTCTGTGTCAGACTGTCAAGATCCACTCATCTGCAAAGATGTTTAAAATACCCGGAGGAAGGCGGAAAGGTGACGTGTTCAAGCAGTAAAAAATTATAATCCTGCGTAATTATTGGCATTGACATATTGGATTACTATATGGAGTTTTAGGACGCCGCTACTCAGTCTCCATGAAACCACGTGCCATATTTGAGCATGCTCGTGCGGCGCTGCTGCCGCTTGCAGGTTAGGGTGCCTCGATGCCCAGCGCCGCCGTCCAGGGTGGAGACAACCCCGCTGGCCCTGCCATATTGTGTCACACGAGCTGAGACTCAGCTACGCTTGCGTTCATAAAGTGTTACTCGCGACGCGCTTCCAAGTGCTTTGCCTTGATGAGGATTTTTTTATCGGTGTCCCATCTGCATATCTTTATAACCAATAGCCGTTAACTCGTCGAAAGTCGAAGACGTAAATGTATGGCGCCGGGAACATGCCCCAAGTTGCCTAATTCAATCACATTTAATATGCCGTGTGTATGTTTAAAATACGCACTATTCTTTTTTTTTTTTTTTTGCGCTTCGATGCTTGGTATATAAGGTTTGCGACCCCCTGTGTGTGGAAGTTTTTCTTTTTCGCTGTTGTATTTTGGTTTACACGTCACGCCTCCTTTACCGTAGCCAGCCACTCGCGCACGGCGGTTAGTTTCCCTTGCGTTGCGCGTGCTCTTTCGTTGCAATTATTTGACGATATCTACGCGCAATTTTTGCCCACAGAACTGTGTGCTGACAGGATTAAGCTGGTGTAAAAATAACTGCGATGTGAAAATAAGGTTTAGTTAGTGCTGTAGAGAAAAATGCAACGTAGTACTTGTCTGTGTCAATCTTGCGTAGTACACACAAGAAACCAAACGATGCACAAAATACATTTACTTATAATGTCTAGTACAAGCAATCATGAAAGAGACATGTACATGAAAAATGATATGTACTGTGTGGCGCCTGAAGGTTATGTTGAAAGACGAGATAAAAAAAAATTCGCAAGGTAGGCTCGACACACAATTCGGGATAGTGAGAGTTTTTTTTTTTTAATTCATTATATGGGGGGGGGGGGTTCAAGTGAGTACATCAACCTTATTACACACAATATAAATCGAAAACAAGAATGCAAACAAGAAAACGCAACCGCGGGTAATATTAATCAAGATATCCAGCCAGATATCCACCCAGAATACATACATCAGCTACCATCGAATACGTCGCATCAGCCAAACACATCGATGGCGAGTACAGAACATTTCATAAATAACCATTAGAACACTGATAACTACATTGAAAAAATAAACAACACTACATACATATCACGTACGAAAACCGTAAATGAAACTAAGACAGTCAAATACAGATTAGCAATGTTTTTCACTTCGAAAATATAGTCCATGATGATGTAGGGCTGTTGACTTTAACAGACGGCGCCCATCCTGTCGACTTCCCTCGTACTGGTCCTCTTCAAAGTGTTTCTAAGTACAGGTAAAACAACAAAAGTGATTATTGATATGAAAAGTTGCCTTGTAAATACAGAGAACCCATTACAGTGCTTAAAAATAAATTTTAGCAGAAGCAATGCTGTATTACCTCGCTTCACACGTTTCGAAGAAATGCACAGGCTACAACAGACACCATGCCAGAAAGCGCCGAAACATTTTGGTCCCATGATGCCCCTTAACTCTACTACACCTGGGCATACCGTGCACAGGCATTTAAAGACCGTCACAGTACCCACTACGATCGGGAATGAGCACGAATGACCATCGGCTTACGATCACCACGCTACAAATATGTACAAGTCTAAAAAATCAGCTATGTAACGTAACACCCTGAGGTCCGCAAGATATCTCCTGAAAAATCAGAGAAAATCACAATGTTTCGCTTACCACGTACAAAACAGCCGCTCTCCCCAGACGAAGCATTGCGTTCTTTAGTCCCAAATAACCAGTACCGAAAAAAAAAAAAAAAAAATCAAGAGACACACACGATGTGTGCTTCCCGTGAAAAAGGAAAATAGGTGGCTTACGTGACGATTCGTAGCTAATGTAAGACTATTTCGCGGCTAAGCATCTTCGTCAGTCCTTAAAATATAGGTACAGACTGCGCCCATCAAAACGAAAAAAGCCTATGCGACGCGCGCTCGCAAACCATACGCTACTCAGACAGCATCGGTGCAGCGCTTACTTAGTTCGTGAGCGAACGTAGGTACGTGAGCGAGGATCAGAGAATACTTTCTTATTTAAATGAAAAACACGGTGCGGTAGTCTAAACATTCTTGACACTTACCTCGTAAATGCAGGAGTTATCCGTTGCCTTCCAGTGATCGCGCTTTACTTGGGCTTCCCATCTCTTCCGTCGCTCTGGGTCCCGGGGGAAGCGAAAACAACGCAGTCCTTTACGCGTCAATCAGGCGCACTTGGGAACACAACAGCCCGTCATGTCGACACGATGCACTTGATAGCTTGTCAGTCATGCGGCTGAACACTGTCTAGCAAGTAGAAGCGTCCGCGAAGCATCCGCACGCACTGTGCCTCGAACTCAGCACCGGCACCAAGCAATCGCAACGGCTCGCTGTGACACAATATGGCGTCGCAGCGAGAAAGCGGCGGCGCGGGAGCGGTCAAAGGTTGGCACCACCCTGAACGGCGGCGCTGGCATCGAGGCACCCTATTGCAGGTGCAAAGCTACGATAGTAGTAGCGGTAAACGCTAGTAAAGGCACTGATAGGAACTCTAATGGCGTCCGGACTCAGTCAGATATGAAATTTCACTAAGCCGCGCTGTTGCGCGCAGCCTAGCGAGCGGAGGAAGCACTTTTTAGTAGCACACGCCACAGTTTCCTACAAAACATATAATTGGAGGGAAATCTGACGCTATAGTGTCTACAAAAGCCGCGCGGGTATGGACGCGTTCAGCGAGCATGAAATGATCGCTATAATAAATTGCGTAAAGTTGTCTAGCCTTTGTTTTTCTGCCTTTAAGTGGGTATATGTGACTTTGCAAATTTGTAATTTTCGACACTGCAACAGTCAAACGCCCTTACAGCGAAGCGCGCTCGGAACCTCCAAAATTCTTCGTTATACAGGAGGCTTCGGTGTAGATCAGGCACCGCACCGCTGCAGATAGAGCAGGCTGCGCACATCCACCAAAATAAAGCCTTGATTTAGCGTGAATTCAACAGACACTCAGAGTGAAAGAAGCCGCTAATTGTCTTCTCTACACTTCCTCCTGCGGAATGAGCAAGTGCGGCTGACCTTGTATGTCGTCGATGGTTCATGCACGATCCGCGGCAAAACCCGGAAATGATGCATTAAGGCACGGCTGCAGAGCGTCGAATGCCGCCATTGTCGTTGAAGCTTTTTTGCGTCTTCAGGCAGTTCATATCACTGTTGCCTTTGTCGACTTCCGCCTCTTTCCCGCCCTCGTTGACGTCTATACGACATCGTCGGTCATCAGTAGCCATAGCGACTCAAGTGTCGTCGTCAGCCATGACGTATTCGTCAGCCGTAGCACCCGCTGTTGTGTTGTGGTTTGAGTTGAGAGATTTCTGGACCTGTGCAGCAGGAATAAAATGCTCGCTGCGACTTGCACGCTTTTCAAGCACATCGTTAGTCCTAGCGCCGACCACAGCTCAGTGGCGGCTGCGCAGGGCAGTACGTGGCAGTGCGGCTATAGGTGAATCCGTTGTAAAGGAACAAATCAGCCGTCGGGTACACCTAAATTATTTGTAGTGGTCTTCGTAGTAGAGGTGTTCCCATGAAAGGTCGGAGCAGCTCTGGGACTCAACGGAATCCTTCGTCGCAGTGGTACGCTT
This sequence comes from Dermacentor silvarum, assembly GCF_013339745.2. Taxonomy (NCBI): domain Eukaryota; kingdom Metazoa; phylum Arthropoda; class Arachnida; order Ixodida; family Ixodidae; genus Dermacentor; species Dermacentor silvarum. Next base: position 28,153,838 of record NC_051163.1, on the reverse strand, counting down.
CGTTGTAATAGCGTTCGGTGCGGAAGCATTCCGCTCTATTGCATTATAAGTGTAACGATTCCCAGTGATTATAAGTGCACGTGGGCAGAAACATACAATGTTTTACAAAAAAAAAGTTGTCGCAGTTTCACCTGAAAGGCGAAGCATCAATTGCGATAGCAAATTTGTAGAGAGCTATACGGAGTAATGATATTAGCTTTATCAGCTGTATAAATTTGGACATGCAGCAGCACCGGCAACGCGCAGAACTGTTGTCGACGCCGTCGGCGTTTTGCCCGCGTTCGTTCAAAAATGCGTGCGGCGTTGGTGACTGTTACCGGAGCCTCTGATATAAATAGGCATTTGGTGCCGCAGCTAAACGTCGTCTCCCTTCCCTCCCCCTCCCCCCCTCCCCCACGGCCTCTCGCGCGTCGAAAGAAGGCGCGTTTGCTCTACATATATGATGATTGTAAAGGAGGAAAGAGACGCCTACTTCTGCAGCCCTTAAGGAAGCACGGCGCAGAACGCGCGTTTGTTCTCCGCCGTGCGTTCACCTCGCCGTGAAAGAGCGCGTCCCTCGCGCCCTTTCACTCGCACATACAGCGTTCGGCGGCGCGCGGCGACGATTTCATCTCGATTGACGTCATACGGAACCTCACGGCGACGGCGACGGCGACGCCGACGGCAGAAATCTGCTTTTGAGTGTCCATATAATTGCTATCGCAATAAAACTGTCATATGGGTATATAAAAATGTTATTTATTGAGTATTTGGAAATATAGAGCGTAATAAATTATAATAAAAACGAGCATGGTTGTGGTCCCATAAACAAGGAATTACATTTCTCATTCGGCTCTGAAAGTGGGTGCAAGAGTCACATGTGGCGTCGCTCGACGGTGAAATAGTGCAACCAATCCGCTTGTACGATGACCGGAGCGATTGGGCGGCTGTAATCAACAGCGCAGATTGCGCGGGTTGATATACAGAGCCAGCGTTGCCGATACGTCGCCATTCCCATCACCCGGCCGAGGCGATCGCTTTTATCGTCATTCACGGCGACATAGAAATCTGCTAAAGTTTTTTTCTTTTTTTTTGCATGAAATAGTACTTAATATAACAAAATTATGTCGAATTATGCGCCTGTTCCGTAAAGCAGCGCCCTGTATACTAAACCACTAGCGTGATCGCGAGTAGCGATCCGACAGCATTTCGTCTCGTAGATGAAAAGACAAACACCGACCGTCTCAGCGAGGCGGCTCGGCTGACTTGCAAGTAGTATGTTTCGTTTGCTATTCGCACCGACGACACCGAGAGAACCAATATATTTAAGCGCACGTTAACCGTGTTATCAGAAATAAGCGCACTATGACGAGCTGCGACCAGATCGCAAGCGCCGTCGGCCGTGACTGCGACGGTCAGCGAGCTAGGCCTCCCCTCACTTTCGGACGTATTTTGATGGGGACGAAATGCAAAAAAAAAAAAAAAAAACGCGCATTGGGTGCACGTTAAGGAACCCTATGTAATCAAAATTAATACGGACTCTCCCACCACCGCGTGCCTCGTACTCAAATCAAACCTCAAAATTAAAAAAAAAAAGGAGGACGCTTAAGCTTCGCGTTTAAGACTGGAACGTGATAGCGTTATCGGGCCCCGTTCGCATCGCATTTTTTCTTCATGAGTAGGCTTCACTGTAACACACAACGTGGGAAAGTCGGCTTCGCTTTTAAACAAAAATGCATTGCTAGGAAGACATTCTTTCAGGGGCAATATAAGCCGTCTTAAATCAAAATGTGAGGGCCCTAGGACCTTTTCTTATTATTTTATTAATTGTTTGTTGTTGCCCCGAGGCGTGCGCTTGTCGCAGTAGGCAGACTAAGTACCAGTTCGACCTGCCAAGGACGCGAGCGCCATCTGGATGGTGTTTTAGCAAGTAACTTACCCGGGCGCGCCGCTGTTATATGGTAGACATGCTCGAAAACGGGTTTGTGTTAGAGTTTCCTCGTAACAGAATTCTGTTTTCTCGTACATTCAAATTACAATCCGACGCTACCATGTCTGCAGGTTGTGGTTAAGTCGTACTTTACGATTTAATTTTTGAAGCAATTTTGAAGCCGAGCATGGCTCGGCTCCGTATTCGACATTTTTGAAAGAAAGACGTCTGCTCGGAAAAGAACATTCTCCCTCAGCCCACGTATGAACGGTACAAATGTTCTATTTGCTCTACTATTGTAAAGCATGATTCCTGCATGTTGTACAATTAAGAGAAAAAAAAATAACTTTGTCCGAATCCACCTTGCGTTGACGTCGACGGTTTACTGAACCACCACAACGGATTGCTGTGTGTGTGTCGCCTGTGTGTCGCTGACTTGACCTGTGTGTCGCTGGCGGGGCTTGGGAGAACCAGCTAGCCAAGTTACTTTGTTGTTGCGTTCGACGTTGCAGCTCGAGCTGCATGCAAGCCGTGAACGTGTGTTTTTTCTCAACAGACACTTTGTCGTTTGCGCGGCACCATACCCTTAACACCTATTCCCACCCCAAGTCTCTCCTACCCAAATGCCACGCACGTTTTTCTGTCGAGATTCGGCTCTGCAGCCGCAATCAAAGTGACACCGTGTCGAACAGGCTCCACTGTACCGATGTGGCCCAGGCCTATTTCGGCGTGCGGCTAATAGTGCTCTCCACACAGAGACGCAAAGTTCAGCTGCACGTAATCACGGTTTCACCGGTAGTGGGTTCGCAATATACACCACAACGTGTTCGAACCCGCCACCTCCCAGCTTCGAAGGAACAAGCGTTCATCGCATGTTGTCACGAAGCTGGTGATTACTTCTCAGTTTGAGGATATATATGTGTCTTTCGATGCGTCATTGCATCGTAGATAGCTAAAATGTGAATGCGGCAGTAGAAGTGATCCCTGACCGCTGCAGCAAAAACAATAAGTTGCGCCTGTACAGGGAGTTGAGGATATCCCGCCAACTTGGGTCACTGGGTAGTCTATGGTGTAGTGGTTCACGGCATCGCGCTGCTGTGATCAGGGAACCGGATTCGAAAGCAATCGTCGGGCAAACTTGAGTCACGGGTATCTGACATTCCATATGTGCCGCATGAGGTGGAATGCACAGTGAACAAGTGGTATGGTTTTGTGAGACAGAACGGTGGACGGCTACAGCCTCGAAAGATGTATCCAGTTAGACATTTCGGGTAGGAGTGCCACCCTGCACGACTATAGCGACTCATCCTGACAAGCGGCTGGAGTATCCGCGGTCCCTTCGGACGACGAATTTGACTATTTCTTGGACCTAAGTTCTGTCCTGAAGACAGAGTTCCATTGGCGAAAACTTCTTGATGACGTCATTTGATGTCACCTAGATTGCATATGAAACCTCTACAATTCCAGTGCACGATGAAAGTCGTGGTTAAGAAAATACGCTGTTTCTCCCGAAAGGCGAAGCATCGACTGCGGTAGCAATTAGTGGAAAGCTATACGAAGTAAGGATAGTAGCTTTATTGGCCCTGTAAACTTGTAAACATATAGCATATTAACTAAACAAACATGGTGACACGCGCGCACAAGCATCGTCTTCTTTCTGGGGTTTTACGTGCCAAAACCAGTTCTGATTATGAGGCACGCCGTAGTGGAGGGCTCCAGATTAATTTTGACCACCTGGGGTTCTTTAACGTGCACTATAGCGCAAGCACACGGGCGTTTTTGCATTTCACCTTCATTCAAATGCGGCCGCCGCGGCCGGGATTCGATCCCGCGATCTCGTGCTCAGCAGCGCAACGCCTTAGCTGACTGAGCCACCGCGGTGGGTACGCGCACAAGCAAACATGAACACATCTCACCCAATGACCGCGGAAACTCGCCGTCAAAACGCTGGAGTGAGGAAGCGCGGCTGCAGCAGCGAGCGAAGTGACCTTCGTGCCTCCCCATCGCAGAGAGAAATGTTGTGGTTGTGAAGAGGAAGAGGCGCTATTCCCCGTCGCAGATGGCTTTCAAAATACAGCCGCCCGGGCGGGCGGGCGCGTCCGCCCGTGCCGCCGTGAGTAGAACGCGCCCCTCCCCTTCCCTGCCCCCGGAGCCTTGCTCGCGACGGAAGATGGCGCGCCACACCACGTTGCAACGTGCCGCACGAGGCATTGTCCGCGCCAGCCAATATATCGCGAAATGCAAACACGTATAGAGCTGCGCTCAAATTTCGCGTTAGGGACTATCCTAATCGTCGGTGAATTTTTTTAAAGCGGAGCTGTTTAAGCCGGCCGTTAAGTCCGTGACGCGTTAACAGAAAATGTGGGCCGATCCTGGAGGTAGTGCAGAAAGGGCCCGAGCGCAATGGCACATAGCCCTGTGAACTAGCGAAGCTGAGCCTCGCTAAGTCTAGCTAAGCGTGGTCGGGACTACTTAAGCTTAGTCAGTCATCGATAGCCAATCAATAGCTAATCGATCAATAATCAATAAATTCCGGAAAATGCTGGGGATGACTTGGTAGTGCTTAGCCTAGCCCAAATAAGTGGTCAATACCTTGCGATAGCCAATCAATAGCTAATCGATGAAAAATAAATTTCGGAAAATGCTGGGGATGACTTGGTAGTGCTTAGCCTAGCCCAAAAGTCAAGATCATATTCGTTAAAAGGCATCGCACTCGCTCAACTGTATTCTCAGTTTCGAAGAAAATGTCTTGTAAGGGTCCTTTAATGAACATTATCTCACTAAAATTGTAAACTGATCAAGTTGCTATGAATTCATCTTTCGGTTTGTGCAGCGCTCACAAAGACGGAAACAGGACGAAGAAAAGCACTGGACATGCGCTTGTCCAGTGCGATGAAAAGATAGTTGTGAGGCGGCGCATGTCAAGTGCTTTTCTTCCTTTTGTCCCCGTCTTTGTGAGCGCTGCACGAACCGAAATATGAAAGCGTTATCTCCTTTGCAGGCGTTGGCAGACGGAGCGTATTTTTTATTTTTATTCCTCGAGCGATTGCGTCATCCGTGACCTGCTGCAACGAAACCCTGCTCACACCTGGCAAAGGCACGGAACCCGCGCATTCTTATATAGTATATACAATGAATAGAGGCAGGACGCCGGGGCCACAGTAAACACAGCATTGGCGAGCCTTTGACCCTTGCGGCTTCACAGTACATGAGGTGGCGATAAGTGTATACACGCTCGCTAGAATATATGCTCGATAAAAGCTATTTCGCAAGAAAAAGAAACAACGCCTGCATAGGCGCGCCGACAGATATGACATATCAATCGTCGACTCTTGACGCTTTCCGCAAAAGCGTTCTGTGCGTCGGCTATATGCGACTGTGTACGTCACAAGGAACAGCCAGCTAGCACGTACGCGAGGACGGCTTCTGGTGCGTGCTGGCAAAGAAAAAAGGTACGTGGGACAGGTGAGCAACGCCGAGTGGATTGCTCGATCAAATACCACCCGAGTGTATACCGAGACATAGTTGCAGCAGCCTGTGCGTCACGGCATGCAATATAAGCAAGTGTCGATGCTACCATCGTTCCAGAGTTTCGTAATTGCGCGCATGCATGCGTCTTCCACGACTGCGACTAATCGACGACTTCTGTAGCGCCAGCAGACGACCTTGGAAGGGTCTCCTATACGAAGCAAGTACATTCACGTGCTAGCGCATGCATGGTGTCCGGCATAGAGTTTCCTTCAAAACTTAATAGCGGGAACAGTTGGCGCCGGTGCCTACGGAAGTTGCACGCACGGCAGTTCAGACAGCAGTGGTGAGTGCATTTTATTTGCCTAAACTTCGTCCTACTGGCTTCAAACGGCTTTCTTACCTCGCAAATTGATCATTTTCAACAAGATATTGCGTTATAAGTACAACAGGCAATGAATATGGGTGTGCGCCGAGTCTCGTCGCATTCTGTGTTTACAAAAATACAATCGACTGCTTCGAAATTCAGGCCAGTATACAGGAAGATGAATCGTAGTAAACTAAAGCTGCGTTCGATTCGCCTGGCACTTCATGAACTAGTTCAGGCAGCGTTCCACTTTACCGTTCGTTTCAGCGGTGCAAGCCCGGTACCTCTGCACGGCGACGCGTTCCTTTCAAAAAGTGCAGGAAAAGTTCAGGCCCATGTTCGTGAACTTCTTGAACCGCTGTGATTGTTAGTGCAGATGTCGTGTAGCGACGAAGAGTCCCTTCGATTCGCCTGCAGCACTCTCAACCAGTTCACGGCGGTGCACGAGAAGACCGTAAATTGTGCAGCGCGATTTCCGTGGTGCAGGTATACAGTTTGTATAGCACCCGAACTGCATTCCTCACTCGATTTCCTTGGCTGCGCTGCAGTTATTCAGACAACGCGTTTTTTAGTATGGTACGCTTCTGACAGACGTTCAATGAATTTTTATTCGTTATGCTAATGCCAAAGCGAATACACCAAGTGCAAGTCGAGCATCGTGGAAAAGTCAATTGAAACAGTTACGTATGCCGCTACGGCGCACACTATGCATGCATGCTTTACGTGCATAGCGTGTGTGTAAGCGTGCACTTTTTCCCCAGCAGCGTTCTTTCGCGACGCTACATATCTATCATGTAAAACCAGAAATTTACAATTGACGATTTGTCTCCCTATCATTTGTTTTTGCTGTTACTGTTGTGCATTTATATCTGGATCGATCCTGTACCGTGTTCGATTACCTATATTTACATTGGTACTACCTATGTGTAAACATATGAACGATGTCGCAATGTATTGTTCCTGCGGCGAGTCTCGGCGTAACCGAGCGAACGAGCACAACAGCGAAGGATGAAAGAGCAACGCGCAGCGCAGCGGGGAATGAAAGACTGCGATAGCGAAGAGAGCGCGAGGAGGAAGGCGGAGGAGGAGGGTTCGGCGAAAGCGTGAGAATAAAAAGCGTAGTGCCACGTGAGACGTGTTCTGCGATGATCGTTACGAGATGGCGCCATGGAGTAACGCGCGTCGTGTGTTCACTTTTATTTTTCTTCGGTCACTGCTTTTCACCGGCTAACAAATGTTAAACGTTATCCCTCGACGCACGACGGGCCTGCATATATCAGAAGTTTCTCGAATGTTATCGATAGTTCTATCCGTTGGCTGTTGTCACCAAAACTTTTTTTTTTCATGTAAACCCCCACCTGCGTGGTCTACTTGACCGCAGTATACGCTCTAAATAAGAAAAAAAATACAAGCCTTTCTCTTTAACAGCGGCCAAAACTCAACATGTATATTATGTTGCTATTGGAAACTTGGCGCGGTTTACTGCATACGCAGATTCTTTAAACGGCGCGAGAACAGACGCCACAGAGAGAACACGACACAAGCGCAGTTGGTGCATAGACAGCCAAATAATGTACACCCTCATTCGCTTTTAAGGGTGTAGATTATTTCAGTGTAGTGGCGCTCGTGCGTGTCGAGTTACCGTTAAAAGAATGTACGGACATTTGTAGCTCACGATGTCACCGAGAGACCGACGAACATCGATCGTTGACTTTAGTCAGCCGCTGTATATGTAGGATACGCAAGTTCGGTCGAGATGAAATAAACTGCATGGTCAACTTCGAATGTCATTCATTCATACGATAGTACATCCGGTTGCGTAGCGACTGCTCCCCTCCCCCCTACCACTACTCCGTGCTCGTTATGCAATCATAGACGTGCTTAATTCCTGTGTCCGCTTGAATTATTTTCCTCCTGCAGCGCTATAAATCTCTGATACGAAAGTTGGGGACATTTAATACAAGTCGAGATCTATCTCCTTAACTGCCTGTAACCGGTCAACATTGCCAGACGCTTGCCTTGTCCGCACGTTTCAATAACTCTGACGCTAACCTTCGGCGCTCATTTTCCTCCCTAGGACCCGACGGCGACAGCGTCAACGCCGAGATTCGTCAACAAAGACGCAAGAATTGAAATACGATGGCCACCAGCAAGGCGAACGGTATGACGACGAAGTATCGGAATGTCAAAGGCCGTGTCTACAGCGTGTTCCGCATCTACGGCTTCATAGACGTGGAGGAGCCTTCTCTAAATGACCGTGTCTACTTTAACCACGACTCGTTTGAAAACGGTCGGCACGCAGACCTGCTCGACGCGGGTCTAAAGGTCGGCGACCGCGTCATCGTGGACTTCAGCCAGAGGCCCGGCACTGCCCTCTACCGCGCGTTGAGCGTTCGGCGCGAGGGCTACGTTCCTCAGCGGCAACAGACAGCCGAGGAGAAGATTCCCTCGTACTTTGACAACGAAGAAGGCGTCGTATGCGTGCTCAGGGACTCGCACGGCTTCGTTAGGGTGTCCAGGTTCCGTGGAGTCACGGCAAGCTTTCAGAAAAGCGACCTCGAAGCGTACATGGGGCGTCGCGTCGTCATGTTGACGGACGTGCTTGAACTAGGCGTCCGGCTTCGCTTCGACGCAATGCGCAACCCGGATGACCGGTCGAAGACCAAGTGGATCGTCGAGAAACTGCGCTTGGTCGACGGCGTTTCGTCGGCTACTGCTGCGGGTACGGTCAGTCCACGCGACTCCAAACCCAACGGTACAGCTGCAGGAACGCTCGTCGGACGCCACGGTCGCGTCCTAGAAGTCTTCTCAGACCACGCCGTGGTCAGGTACGGCGCGCATCGTTCGGACACTGCCTACCTGCACGCGAGTGTGGTCGAGAAGTCCGTCGGGGTCGACGTCGAAGACCTGCGGGACGTCCTGGAGGAAGGCAGCAGGGTACGCTTCAACGCCGACGCGAACGGCTTCCAATACGGCCGCGGAAAGTGGAACGTGACACGCGTGGAACTTCTCGGCTCGAGCTCGTGCGCGAGTCTTTTCTCCGTGCCGTCGTCTGCCGTCAGCCTCGAGGCGCTCGCAATGTCTCAGCTGTTCGCGGATGGATTATCGGGCACGGGCGACGCCGACCGAGCTCTACGATTTGCCCCTGGAACCCCGATCTCGCCTAGCCGCGGATCAGGAGGAGGAGGAGGAGGAGGAGGATCGTTGTGACGTCACAAGCGTCCACACCGACGTGACGGATACCCGTTGCAGACAAAACGTCTCTGACGACTGCAGGCGATCGCCGTATCTCGTCGACGACGACGACTTTCCTGCGCTACCATGCCGTGCGATCGAGGAAAAAACGCCGTCTGTTTCCATCTACGAGAACGTCTCGGCCGTTGTGGCAAGCGTCACAGCGAGTACGGCGACCTGCTACGTCGAGCAGTCGGGTTCGACGAGGACGGTGCGGTTCGGAGCTCGCTGCTTCTACAGGAACGGCGAGCCCGCTTCGGGGAACCTCGGACGAGCGCTCGGCAAAGGGGACGCGGTGACGCTGGACTTCATGGTGGGAACCAGGCGCGAAGGTGGCGACATCGTTCACTGCGACCTCGCCTGGCAGGGAAGAAAGCCTCGCAAGGTGCCTCGGATGAGCGCCGAGGAGATGCTGGACAAACTGGACGTCAGTGGTGGACAGCCGACGAGCGAGGATGAACTATTTCTGCACGAAACGTGAGTTGCTTGTTCCGTGCACGACCACTCGGGTATTTTTATTTTTTCAGTGCGAAGCGTTATTGGCGAGTTCGACCCAACTTTCTGTAACGACTATCTGGCCGTTTTCGTGGGCCGATCCAGAAGGTAGTGCAGTCTAAAAACGTGGGCCGTTCCCGTGGGTATATGTGGAGTCTGAAAATGTAGGCAGACCTCGAAGGTATACAGTGCAGTCTGAAAATGTGGGCTGTCACCTCGCGCGTATGTGCCGCTCTTTAGTAATACACAATGGTCATTATATAATCGGAAGAAAATATAGCCAGAGCAAAAAAAAAAAAAAAACTATAGCAACATGCATAGAAAAGCAGAAAATGTCACTCACGTAATGCAGAGAACACAATTGGACGATCACACACCGTGGTTGTCTAACAATAAGTACCTCGAGTAAAAGGAACGTCTGTGTGGTTGAATGCATAGATGCTTTGACAACGCTCGGCAGAACCCTGAATGGTTATGTTCATTCCCTCTTGTATTAAGCAATTTACTCCACTTATCCTTGGCAATTCGAAGGAATGATTGCTTGAAAGCGTTGGTCGAAACATGCATTCGTTATGGCGAAGAATCTATCGCATGGCACATTTCCGGTGTCAGGTAAAGAGCGATGAAAATTAAGGGCGCTGAACGTAAACCCTTTGTTTCCTTTAGCATTGGTATCGAGTGTATAACTTGAAACACAAACAGGACAAAAAATAGCGAGTCAGACATAACGTACTCATAAAATGATACGCAAAGATACACTTGTTACGTGTGCAATTGTATTTTTTCTTCCGGCTGCAAAGTCGATAAGCTATCAATTGACGCGTTTGGCATTGTGAAGTCACGTGGTACGATTGCGCTTGTTTTTTTTCGTTTGGCTTGGTGGCCATAAAAAGATAACCGCCACAGGATAAAGCATTCATTGTTCTGGCAGCATTCGACCCGCGTTTCCTACTCTTAATTAGTTCCTGCAGTAGTTTCCTACTTAATTAGTTATCCGCGCCACAGCCGTGTGGGAGGCTTCACCTCTATACACCCACTTGGCGAGACACCGACGCCAAATAAGGAGAAATATGCAAAGAAGCTGTCCGCGTAACTACGTACACCTGAGCAACTGTAATGCGATATAAATATCAGCATTGTCAGGACTGCACTGCCTCCAGGATCAAGCGTTAGAAACCACAGTGAAAAAAAATCTAAATTAAAGGAGAAGAAGAGAAAACTTGCCAATACGTCTTGTACATATCGTGCGCTGGAGTCAGGATCGGCCCACCAAGTCAGCACCTTTGATTACACGTCACTCACTCTCCGTGATCGGTCCAATTTTAATACACAATCTTCAGGATCGGCCGAAGATTGTGTAATCTCTGGGAACTGGCGGCCGCTTCTTGGATCTAACTGTGTAATATCATCACAATCGAAAGGCGAGGCAGTGGCTCACGGTGGTCAGTACACCCTGTCTACTGCGATGTATTCACTATCAAGGCGGATGTAAACAGTCATCAGCAGTATGAAAGGGAAAGGCTATTTATTTTTTTAAACGGCGATAACTGGTGATGCATGGGTTCAAACCTAGGAACTTGATACACAACATTAAGATTACCTGTTGAACGTTTAGTCTTACAGCACACTTTTATGGAGGGCATGTGTGTTTAACCCCTATGGGCGTGTGAAAAAAAAAATGAGGTGCTCCCTTGCATATTGATGACGACTGTACTTGTTTTCGCATACGTTTCACGGGCTCCCACGCTGTTCGAGTGCAACCTTACTATGCTTCTCTTAAGCATCTCCGCCTCTAACGAAATATTCATTTTAACGAAGTACAAACAGTTCCTGTCTCGATGACTTCTTCATAACGAGGATTTGCTGTAGTTGGGTGTAAGCGAACCTGGAACCTCAACAACGCCTATTTTGGACGTTATCGACCCATTGGCATTCGAATTTATGCTGTCCGTATACATATTCCTGTCCACCTCTGCTACAGGATCGATGACGACGAATTGAGTGCACTGCTGGGCGAATCGTCCGTGCCTGACAGCGGCAAGCGAGGCGGTGCGAGCGAGGCCACTGAAGAGGACTCCAGTATGGAGGTCGATCTCCTCGCCCAAGTTTCAGTGAACGGCGTGCAAAGTAAGCCCCACGTTGCACGGACTCAGCGTCGTCGCCCTGTATTTATGCACAGTCGAGCGCATCTACATCGAACGGCTGTACAACGAAATTGCCTGTATAGTGAAGCAATGATTCAGTTCCAGTCCTATTCTGATCTGTGCGGTGGGCGACCTTTACAATGAAGTGACCCGTATAACGAATTATTTCGGAGGCCCCCAAGCACATCGTCATGAAGGTGTGTGTGTGTGTGTGTGTGTGTGTGTGTGTGTGTGTGTGTGTGTGTGTGTGTGTGTGTGTGTGTGTGTGTGTGTGTGTGTGTGTGTGTGTGTGTGTGTGTGTGTGTGTGTGTGTGTGTGTGTGTGTGTGTGTGTGTGTGTGTGTGTGTGTGTGTGTGTGTGTGTGTGTGTGTGTGTGTGTGTGTGTGTGTGTGTGTGTGTGTGTGTGTGTGTGTGTGTGTGTGTGTGTGTGTGTGTGTGTGTGTGTGTGCAGCACCAAGGCAACCAGTAGGTAAGATCCCCGAAGTACCAAAGGACCTAATAAAGACACGACAAAGCATGAAAGTGTCAAACTCAAGAGATCAGATAGAATTCGCAGAACTGTCAAAACTGATCAAAAAGAAGAAAGTAAGGGATATTCGAAATTATAACGTGGGAAAGATTGAGGAAGCCGTAAAATATGGTCGCAGCATTAAATCAGTAAGAAGAAAGCTTGGCATAGGACAAGGCAAAATGTATGCACTGAAAGATAAGCAAGGTAACATCATCAGCAATTTCGATAACATAGTAAAAGCAGCGGAAGAATTCTATACTGACCTGTACAGTACCCAGAGCAGCCAAGCTACCTTCATTCGAAGTAGTGATGAACAGGATACAGAGGCTCCTTCTATAACTAGCGATGAGGTTAGAAGGGCCTTGAAAGACATGACCAGGGGAAAAGCTGCTGGAGAAGATGGAATAACAGTCGATTTAATCAAAGATGGAGGTGATATCATGCTTGAAAAACTTGCGGCCCTTTATAGGCAATTCCTCACGACTTCAAGTGTACCAGATAGCTGGAAGAACGCTAACATTATACTAATCCATAATAAGGGAGACGTTAAAGAATTGAAGAATTACAGACCCATTAGCTTGCTTTCAGTATTGTATAAAATATTCACCAAAGCGATATTCACGTGAAGCGATAAAAACTTCTTGAAATGGTCTCCCACCGATTTCGAAATGTGCCCTGTGTTATGACTATGTATGTATGTATGTATGTATGTATGTATGTATGTATGTATGTATGTATGTATGTATGTATGTATGTATGTATGTATGTATGCATGTATGTATGCATGTATGTATGCATGTATGCATGTATGTATGTATGTATGTATGTATGTACGTACGTACATACATGCATACATTACATTACATAAAAGTGTAATGTATGTATAAAAAATCTTTCAAAAAACCATAAAATATATAAGAATGTCTAATAATTGATGAATTCAATTTTTGGTGTAAGGCGCCTCTTTCTTCTCCCGATAAAAATTTGTTTTGTTCTCATAATGAGGGAACCGTAGTTTTTTTTTTTTTTTTTCCCTTCGCAACGTCATTTATGACGCATAGTTTGGTTCCTTACGACAAAATTCACGTGTGCTTACGCCTTAATTTTTCGAGAGAGAAATATTTCGATAAATGACCTTATTTCTTATATTGAAGCGCCTCCAATTTTAAAAAAAAAATAAATCGCAAGCGTTCGAGCGCCAAGTTTGCGACTGTTGGCATTGATGACCCTACCTTAAAATTGATTACTGCAGTCCAAACTTGACATTGCGAACTCTTCATTGCTGTCGTCTTGAGCGTATGAATTAAGAATGAATTCAGTTTCGACAAGCCTGTGCTCCGTATGCTTTTGTTTCCGAGTGTGCGTGCCTTATCTCGCATGTATTATAACTCCGTATCTTATCTTCTCGCAGGGACGACCTGCGACGGTGACAAACAATACGTGCTTACGGTACGTGTATTACCTTTTGCGTGGCTTCACCAGCAGTTGTGATTACAAAATTCTAAAAAAAAAAATGTCTGTTATAAGGCTTCTGGACTCCAATGACTTTACATTTTCCTAAAAGAATACTGACACGCGTTCTTGAGGTTGTAAAAGCTATATCCACGCCTTTCTCGAACGTGAAAGAATGACAGCAAGTGTCAAGATTTGGAAACACCGCATATGTCACTTTGCTACTAAATTTGGTATCGTTATAATGCCAGACTTGGTGTCATCGACATGATCGCGAACTCGTAGACGCACAGGGGCGGAATCTTATAACGGTTCCGAATGCGAACCGTTCGCTCGCGCTCACGTGATTGGTCAGAATCGTGGTTGCGTCAGCGGCCGTCAGAGAAAGCGGGGCGGTACCGCAAATTTTGAACACCGTCGCGCATCTGTCAATCATTTTCAAAGCGATCCCGTCGTCGGCCATGAGTGGAACCGGGAGTAGAGGTAGTCCGCTTTGGGTTCCGTTGCTGTGGCTTGGCTGTTTGCTTGCGACTTATTGGCAGCGCGCGTGGGCCGTGCCTCCTCGGAGACTCGCGGGCGGTGCGCGCGCGCGCGCGCGCGCGTGCGTTCTAAGGTACGACTACATACACTTGAAAGCATGGCGGCGCCCCTCATTCTTTGCCTCGGGTTGCTCTCCCTGACCCGTCAATGACCAGAGGTGCTAGACGCGTTTTCAGAGCTGACAAATGAAGAGTTTCGGCGTCATTATCGTCTGTCAAAGGGAACCGTCCGATGGCTGTGCAACGACCAGAGGGCGGCGACCATGTCCAGGGTGGTTCTTTTGGCTTTAGATCCCGCATGCAAAAGAAAAAGGAGGAGATGGTAATAGACTATTTTTCACTATCGGGTCACATTGTAACCTTCAGTAAAAATGCAGCAGGGAAACCCAGAGACGAAACTCGTACCTTCCGCCGTGCTCAGTTATATTTGGCGCCGCGTGCGTTTGCATGTGTTGACGTCAGCGGAATGCTTGCACGCTCTGAAGTCGACGTCCGCTGTTATTTTTTATTTTTTTCAGGAGAAGCAAGTGCCCGCCTTCGCAAGGTTGATCCTTCAGCAACTGGCAAGGGCGAGCCACCAACCTAACAGTCGAGTCAGTCTTCGGCACGCCAGCACCCAGACCGAAGAACAATAGTGCCATACAACGATATGGCTTTGGATTTTCATCGCGAACACTAGTTTTCTTCAATCGTTCCAGTCAGTACCCGACAGGCCTGTTTTGCGATGTGTGCGGGACCATTCAGCGATGAGCGTACTTTCTGGGGCAAAAATTTAGAGAGAGCGGCAAAAATTAAATTGTTTGCAAATACAGCCGTGAAATTTAGAATTGTGACAGTGCATTGGTCGCACAATAATGCGTGGAATATGCATACCACTCGATTTCCGTGCGTATATGTCAAGGCTGCACAAAAAAAAAAAAAAAACGCGGATTCTGTGGTCTCCACACTTTCACTCACGACTGTACCATATTGCCTAAGCGACGGACAGAGAAAGGACGGATATGGACGAATCTGTGTCCATAAGTATCTTCTCTTCTGTGCCCATAAGTATCTTCTGAACTTCTGGCTAGCCGTGCCTCTATACGCAGTCATTGAGGGGGCACTTACGGGCACCTGAGTCAGTTCAAGCCAATAAAACATGCTTCCAAAACTCGATTTTTGTTCATTTGACAGAAAACAGGGTTGATTGCCGAAACAAATTACCGAAGTTCTTTCAACTTCGCGCTGAAACCTGAGCACGTCACGTGACTACGCGACTTATTTTAAAGTGCTTGCTCGTATGTTGGCCGTTTCGGCGCAGGAAATGTTTTCAAAACTTGCTTCGTTCATCCCTTGCTTACTTTCGAACGCAGTGTAGTAGGATTTTTACTGATAAACACTCGATTAGACTCGAGCAGACGTTGCCAGAATCTGTGACGTCACTGTCAGCTGGTGTGGGAACTTCGAGGCGGCGGCGCCACCCGTATGTCGTTCCTGCGTCTTTTGTGGCTTATCAAGCTCCCTCCCCCCACCCACCCCCTTTTCACGGTGTGAGGAGAATGGTCGTTTTGCTAGTGCAGAAGAGTAAATTACTACAAATTATAATTAGAACGACTATAATTTAATAAATTATAATATTCGTCTTTAGTGACCCATGTCACGCAGGTCGTTATTCCAGAACTCGACCAAGCTGCCTTTGTTTCAGGAAATCGCCGATCTGGTGATTAGCGATTCGCAGTGAAGTAGTTTGCTTAATGGATAATTGGTTCGATATTATCGGTTGCGTCATCCTGTTTCCCGTGTTTAGATTAGGTGGGTGCGTGCGTGTCATCGTCCGATACCGCATAAAAAAAAATCCGCCTCCACTCCACTCTGTGAAAGTGGATGTACCACAGCGAAGCTGGTGCGGACACTAGACAAGTATACCACCGCCCCAGCTGACGTTAGGCGACGTTACACAAGCACAACCACCAACAACAACACGAGCGACATACGTCACGGGCGCACACACGTGTGCGGAAGTGCAGCGTGCATCTTCATTCTTCTAGGCCGTCTGCCAAGCGCAAGTGTGTTATCAAAGTAAATTATGAAATTAAATTAAAGTGTCAAACGCGGAAACTGAAAGACAAAGCCCTTTTCAAACTGCCGTTTGAGGTCCATCCTCTTTCTTGTAGGCCCTCCGCCAGGCGCAAGTGCGTTATGAATTGAATTTCTCAAAGTAAAATGGGTCAGAAAATTCGTAAAGTATACGACAATTGCACGCAACCTACAGACATGATAGCATTGGATTGCAATTCGAATATAGGAGAGAAAAAAAAATGTGTTACGCGGAAACGCAAACACAAACCCCTTAACCCCAGCTGCCGGTTTTTTGGGTAAGCACGCCACGTAAAATCCCGACCACCTATAGACTAAAAAAATGGTGTGTGTGTGTGTGTGTGTGTGTGTGTGTGTGTGTGTGTGTGTGTGTGTGTGTGTGTGTGTGTGTGTGTGTGTGTGTGTGTGTGTGTGTGTGTGTGTGTGTGTGTGTGTGTGTGTGTGTGTGTGTTTTAATACATGCGACGAAGTATAGGAGACTTTCTACTGTCGAACCGTAGCTATTTATAGTTTGGTGAGTCGGTACGATTACATCGGCGCGAGCCTTAGGTGGATGCATAACATTATCTTTTTTTCGGTAGGAATACTATCAGCACTTTTCAGGAATGAAAACAGTGTCCTTAACATACCTGCCAAGTATGCCGGATTACCCGGGAGACTCATGGATTTGGACCTTTTTTTTTTTTTTTTTTTTTTTTTCCGGTTGTGCGGTTGACAGGAAAATCTCCCGGAAATTGCAGTTGTGCCCCGTTTCTATCCGCGTCCAGCGCTTTGTCAAGCCACATTGGCAAAAAGAATCCAACCCAATCCAGTCCAGTCGGAAGTTCATCGCGCCAAACATTGTTAAGGAAGTAGTAGGGAAGTATTTCGTACCGCGGGGAAACCTGGTGGCCCCTATAACGACATGCAACTAGCTGACTTACGTTAGCGTCACCGTAGGCGGTCATCGTTCTCCTCAGCGTCAGCCGCTCTGGAATTGCGTATGCCTACGGTCAGTCGTGGATTTAAAATCAAGGAGCGCTAGCGCAAAAAGTACCTTTAAGTATTTTTAATGTAGTACTGAGGCGAAGTGACGCTGGATATTTTGTTGATACCACAGAGCAATGCGGAGTGCGAGCGGCAATTTAACATACAGGAAAAATACGAGGACGCAGTGCCGCTCGTTCATGTGTCGCTCGTCTAAGACGCTGGGAAACGTCATCCTCGCAAAATGTGAAAGAAATGGAATTTCTTACAATCAAACATAATCTGAAGAATTTTTGCAACACCCGCCGTGGTTGCTTAGTAGCTCCGGCATTGCGCTGCTAAGCACGAGTTCGCGGGACCAAATCTTGGCCGCGGCGGCCGCGTTTGTTGGGGGCGAAAGGCAAAAAAAAAATTGGTGTGGTTTAGCTTTGGTTAACCCTGGTTGATAGCGAAAGCTTCACTGCCCTAGCTAGGCCCATTGTCGAGCTGTGGCCGAGGTGTGGTTTCGCAATGATATACAGACATGTTTGCAATGAATACAGTGTTGAATTATTCATCTTTTTTTTTTTATGCCTATGAAGACACCGCGGTGATCAGTAAAGTAGTGAGACTTGGTTGCAACTCGCAGCTGGGCCCAACTCTACTCGGGCAACGGCGGCAATGTCTCCTTTCAGGGCTCCGGAAAGGCCTAAATATAGTCCGACGTAGCGTGAACGCACGCACACTTTATGTCACGTTGGCGAGAACAACAGCGGCTATAGTTCGACCGATGGTTCGACGTGCTGGCGCCGCCAACGTAACCGGACGCGCGGCCAATGCGCTCCGACGCGCCCGGCGTCTGATGACGCTCGCCCGCACGCACGCACATACGCGCGCACACACACCGATAACGTCGGACTATAAACGCACCATGCTCTCTTGTGGTTTGACCTCTAGCTCTCAAGGTGAAAACTGTTGAGTCGCCGACGGCTGCCCGAGGTAGCGTAATGAAGCTTTCGCTTCAAAAACGCCCGTGTGCCGTCCATTGGGTCAAAGAACCCCAAGTGGTCGAAATTAATGCGGAGTTCCCCACTACGGGGTGCCTCATAATCAGACGATGGTTGTGGGACCCGAGAATTTAATTAGCAACAATGAAATGGCTTGCGAAAGTGAGACATTGATGTTCATGTGGTCATTTGTGTATCTGTAAATGAAATTGTAATGAAGTTCTCCTGTCAGTATTTGAAAATATAGACGTCGAAAGGGGGGGGGGGGGGCGACGTAACCGACCCCCCCCCCCCCCCCCGGGTCGGAAGATCGCCCAGATTTAGTTTCTTCGAACTTTGCAGATAAGCCCTAATTTAACAGAAATTTGTCGATTTTATTCATGTACTACGGCCGTGCCGAGAGTATGGCCGAGAGTATGGGCGCTATTTAAGTAAACTTCAAAGACAGAGGACTGGACTGGACAAACTTTATTTGGGTCCTGCAGAACGCGGGGACTAATTATGATATTTGCAGTAAATTGCGCAAGCAAGCGATGCGGGGCTTTATGAATGTGTTTTATGAACAAAGCAGAATTTATCCCACTGCCCTGGGAGAACTGTGACTCAACCGTTATCAAATCAAGCGAAATTTGAGTGGGCGGAGGGGGGGATCAGCAGAGTAGGGAGGGAGACACCATGGCAAATGTTATGGCGAAGTCACATGTGTGTTGATGTATTACTGCCTTTTTTAAACTTTCCAACAAGAAGGGCTCCAAAGCATTACATGCGGGCAAGGTTTCACACGGAAAAGTCACATACGGGCTACTTTTTAAATATGCGATATAATTACAGGAAAGTGAAATTTTGTTGAAACTGTTCGAAAGGAACAAGTTCGCTGGAAATTTCGTTGTAATTCTCCTAGGTCGTACACATCGGCTGTCTTTCTTTCTTGTGAATATTGCAAGTCGATCATGTATGCTGATTGTACTTCATTGTGTATAACGTCGACAATACTATTACCTTAACTAGCAGTACATTTATGCTGTACATAGGCTTAAACAGCAAGTACAATTCTTTGTTTAATTGGCAAAATTGTCCGTAACAATTGTGCATTTTCTTATGTGCGCTGCACTGGTGCTACATGGGCGGGATCAGGGACTTCTGTGCACTCACTGCCCTTTGTCCCTGCACCATAGATAGATTTTATATAGTGTTAAGAAATAAATGCAAATTCAAATAATTTTCGGGCCCCCGTGGTTCACCGCGTGTGATTGATCACTTATTGTACTAGTAATTGGATGATATATATATATATATATATATATTCGGTACGCCACTGCTGGATGCATGGTCCGCCGGGTGGTTTGCAAACGTTAAAGCGGCGCTGGGTCTGCCACGTCAAACGCGTGTGACTTTAGATGAAATTGCCGAGGCTCAGCGTGAGCGGTTGCTTGGTAAAGCGGGTAGGCATATCTTAGAGTCAATCGGAGAATCGGTGGCTGTGTCGCGCGATGGGGCACGGCTACAAAACGTTAACCTTCGGACCAATATCACGGAATGTGCACCCTGTGCACAATGTAGGGAGGCGGATGGCAAGAGCATACAAAATCCTGACACGACGGTTATTTTCACATTTTACTATTGCTTTAGCACTACTTGATTAGTTTCGGTGTTCAGTGACTCGCGAGTATACTTGTTACCGGCTTAATATATACTATACATACTTGTTTCCGGCGCACATGGGGTCAGTAGAGAGAGCCCCGCGTACCTCAACGATTTGCTGTGCCCCCCCCCCCCCCCCCACTCGAGAAATAATTGGTACGCCACTGCTGGATGGTCCGCCGGGTTTCCAACAAACGCGGAGGGCTAATTACGGTGCAAAGACGCCTTGCGGCTGGCGCATGCATTCGTGACCAGTCAAGTCCTCTACTCGACTCCTTACCTCCACCTGCGCAAGTATAACGAGAACGCCCTCGAGGTGATTCTCGGGAAGATGTACAAGTGTGCCCTCGATCTCCCGATAACTACGGCCAACCACCGCCTCATGGGCCTGGGGATGGTAAACACTTTCGCGGAGCTCCGGGAGGCACACTTCACCAATCAATATACAAGACTTTCAAAGACGCCGTCGGGACGCCGCCTATTAGCCCGACTACACATGCAGCACCTAACACTGACGGAAGAGCGCGTACACATCCCCGAAGTCTGGAGATACGCCCTGCACGTGAGGCCTCTTCCGGCCAACATGACACGTGACGACCTCAGTGGCAGGCGCCTTGCGCGGGCGGAGGCACTGGCCCGCCACTATGGGAACAAACGCGGAATCTTCTACGTGGACGCCTCCGGCCCTCACCATAGGAGGTGGCACACGGCCGCAGTCGCCCACCAAAACGTCGCGGTGAATGGCCTAACATTCAGAGCTCAAGACATAACACATGCGGAAGTGGCCATCGCGCTAGCCGCCGCAGACCAGGACTCGAGCGCCATCATCACCGACTCGAGAGGGGCCTGCAGAAATATTGAACAGGGGTACATTCCTCTCTTTAAGTCTCGCATCCTTCAAAATAGCGACTACCTCGGGGCCCCCGCGTCCCGAACGATCGTGTGGGCTCCTGCTCATATGGGCCTCGAAGGCAACGAAACGGCAGACGCCGCTGCCCGCGCGATCTCTCCGGGCAACGCCTTCAGACCCTTCCGAAATGGATGCCGAACCCAATCCGGCCCTCACTTTTCGAGAAATTACTCAACTATACCAATTCGGTAACGCAATTTATCCAAAGCCCTGTAAGGGCCTTACAAAGGCAGAGGAACGCACACTCCTCCGCCTTTACACCAAAACACTGCTGTGCCCGGCAGTTTCGAAACACTTTGATATCCTGCCTGTACAGGAAAATGTCCGCACTGTGCGGAGAAGTCTTCGGACATCTTCCACGTGGTGCGGGCATGCCAATCAACCCCGAACCTCACCCCAAAACCAAACCCCACCCGGGAGGACTGGGAGGCAGCCCTGCTCGGCTGCTCCGACCTGGCGAGCCTAGAAGGCCCTGGTCGACCGAGCACAAGCCGATGCGGTCGCCAATGGGCCCTGTAATGAGGAGCCTACCTAGTGAGTGTGAGAGGTGGCCCCCTCCGGGCCACCTCAAGATTCCTTCGTGTATTTTAAATAAAGTTTTTCAGACAGAACGCGGGAGCGCTCGGCACGTGCCGCTTACTTACCGTGACGAGCGCCGACAGCCCGAACGCATAGTGCTGAGCGCGTGCCGCTTGCTTACCGTGACGACGACGACAGGAGACGCCGACAGCCCGAGCGCATAAGGTGCTTCGCACCTAAAGAAAATTGCGGCGGCGCTGCCATCACCTTATCCTGAAGTTAAGGCTGCTTCGGGCCGGGTCGCTGTCGTCTGCTCGACGAACCGTTGTTTCCGTCGCTCTTTCGCCATTTTCTTTACAACACGTCGGTAGAGAATAGAATCACTGTTTCCGCCACCGAGTAACATAACTAGAAAGAGCAGAGTGAAACGCCTCTCCAAGCTCCATGCAGCTGCTGTAGGGTCTCCGACTCGACACGCGTCCGACAGGCGCGCGGGCCCACTCATTCAGGGTGGCGCCACCAACATTTCAATTAAAAAAAACAGTTCACCGACGATTCCAATACTCCATAATGCAAAATTCGAGCGTAGCTTTATACGTGTTTTCGTTCCCTGATATATTGGCTGGCGCTGACAATCTGTCTCGTGCTGCACATTGCAAACGGAGCGGAGTGTGGCGCGACTGCTTCGCTAATCGGGAGATCGCGAGAGGCAGCGCGTGGGCGCGATTCACAGCAGCAGCCGGAAACAGACCTCCACTCATGCAGCGCTTTGTTTCCATATATATGTCTTATCGTTGGCCTCATCGGTGAACAGACGACGCGCGCTACTCTGGCGCCATCTCGTAGCAATCGCTGCCGCAGAACACGTCTTGCACAGCACTATATACGCTTTCGCCCTACCCTCCTCCGCCCTCATGGTACCGCTACACCCTCCTCCGCTTTCTTCCTCGCGCTCTCGCCGTCTTTCATCCCCCGCTCGGCTCCGCGTTCGCTCTTTCATCCTTCGCTGTGCTCGTTCGCTCGGTTACGCCGAGGGACGCCGACGCTCAACGCAGGAAAGGGCGCCTAGGAGCTGCGCTCTAAAACGCCTCAGCGGGGAGCCCGCTTTGGACTCACTCCCCTTATGCACTCTCCCGCAGAAGCACACTTAAAGTTTGCACCCTTGGGACCACTGCACCAAATTTGATGTGGTCTGTTGCATTTGAAGGAAAAAGTTATAATCTAGTGACTGTTGGTAGCGAATTTTCGATTTAGGCCATCATTATTCTGATAAATATTGTTGAAAATTGAAAACTTTTAGAAAACGAAACTATCAGGTTTACCACTCTAACTCAGCAATAAAAAAAAAACGAATCACAATTATGTAAATTGCATCTAATAGTGCATCTAAATCGGACAAAATTGATGCATTACACATGGCTCTCAAGTATGCCACCATGCAATATGTGAATAGGACTTTTGCAAGACCCTTGTAAACAAACAATATGTAACTTTTTCACGTAAGAAATCAATTGACATACCAAATTTGTCCGCTTTGACTGCTCTAACGGGTGCAGTTTACAGAACTGCATCCACCTCTTCTTGGTGCGGAGCTACGAATTTGTTAACTTGTTGCTTCTATTTTTTTTAACTTAACAATTTTTGAAAAAGATTTTTGAAAAGTTCTGGCCTTCAATCAAAATTTCGCTTCCAACAGTCACTAGGATTTAACGTCCTCTGTCAAATGCAACAGATGTCATTAAAGTCGGCCCTGTGGTTATCTTGGAAAAGCGTTTCTGCGTTTTACGTGTATTTGAATAGGCAGCATCGGAGTTGGGCCCGAGCTAAAGCTTCCTATCTCTTAACGCTGCGCGCCCGACAATTCCCTGCAGGTCACGAACGGCACGCGTGTTATTACCGTGAAATAGCATTCTCGACAGGAAAGTAACGAGCGCAGAGTTTTCAAGAAAGGAAACGCGAGCAAGGCAGATGACGATTATTGTTGGTCGTGGGTCGAGTTGAGCCCCAAAGGGTGCAAACGTTTGGAAGAGCGCATATCCGAGTTCCCGTTCCGAGTTCAATGAACTCCACCATTGAATAGCGGCACGTACCCATTGTGGCATATATTTACCCACTAGACCTTCGGGGTCGGCCCACATTTTTAGAATGCACTATCTTCGGGATCGGCGCGCACGAGGTCGCGGGATCGAATCCCGGCCGCGGCGGCCGCATTTCGATGGAGGCGAAATGCAAAAACGCCCGTGTGCTTGCGCTATAGTGTACGTTAAAGAAACCCCAGGTGGTCAAAATTAATCCGGAGCCCTCTACTACGGCGTGCCTCATAATCGGAACTGGTTTTGGCACGTAAAACTACAGAAAGAAGGAAGCACTTTTTTTCGTGAGATAGCCAGTTAGCCAGAAAGAAAACTGGCCCGACAATACAATGCCAAGAATGACATTCGCATTGATAGGAGTACTAAGGGAGTAGAAGGATTGATAGGAGTATTGGCAGCAGAAGCAGCTCGTTTAAATGGGCCATGTGTCTGATCCGTTTCGAACACGCCGCTGCTGCTAACGCGAACAGCTGAAAACTTGGCGAGCACAAGCACTGTGCGAAGTATTGACGGATCGGGGAATTGATAGAAATTTTCAGGTGTCAACCGTTGCTTGTGCATTTTTCATGACGCGCTTATCGGGCTGGCCACGTGGGAGATGCTGCCGCCGTTCTATAATCTACTAGAACACTAAAGCCGTTCTCAGCCGAGCTAGACGAAACGCTGGCGCCACAACGCAAAGACCAATGGCGACCGATGTATAGCGCCTTCCTCGCCTATCGGTCCGGATGCGAGTACATTAAATTCCCAAGTATCAAACAACAAGTTGCTAATGGGGCTACGTCGTAGTGGGGGACTTCGGATTAATTTTGACCACCTGGGGTTCCTTTAACGTGCATCGAATGCATGGTACACAAGCGTTGTTGACATTCCGTCCTCATCGGATTGCTGCCGGGCTCCTTCGTGGCGGAGGAGGAGGACATCGAGGCATCCTAGCCGGGATGGAACCCGCGCAACCTCGTTAGAACACATTCCATCAAACATAACGTATCTCGTGCTCAGCCTTGCAATGCCATAGCCACTAAGCTACCGCAGTGGGTCATTTGCTTTCCACGCGTTTGAAAATAAAGTGCTTTGATTTGACTGACGTGGGAGGTACATGCAGCCAGTTAGATAAGAAAGCCATATATATCCTGCGAAATAATTTACGCGAAGCAGTCACAGTTCGTCTATAGTTGTACTGATGAAATAAGACAGCGCTGAGGACGCACATACGGAACCCCATCGAATGATTTAAAAATCAAGCGATGACGTGGTCGCGATTGTTGCTTAATTGGCATCGACGAACAATCATTGAATCTGTGCTGCTGGATTAACCTTTGGAATGGAGCAAAAAATAAATAAAAATAATTGTCGCTAAAAACGAGCTGGACACAAGAGGCACTTCATCAGGCCACGCGTGTTAAGCACCTTTATACGCGAATTTTTATCTACGGCACCACCAGGAGTCGAACACAGCTCGACAGCTAACAAGAGCCAGGGAAGCTATAGCAGAACGTAACCTTTTCCTGTTTTTTCGTACTTATACGTGAACGAAAATGAGAAGAGCAAAATATAAAAGAAAATTGCAATAGTGCAACTATAAGCTCACCGAGGAATATCATGCTCAAGCTTGACGTCCTTCGAGAACCACACGTGTTAACGCGTCCGCTGTGCCTAAACTATCCCGACCGAATGAGCCGTCTGTGAGCAGTGTTTTGAATAAACCGCCCTCTGTGGTCGTGCAAGTAGCATGTGGTGTTTGCACGGTCACAAATTAATAACTAAACATAAGCAAAAATAATATGATGAGCTAGCGTAACGCGCTTCTCACACTATCGTTATCGTTAAGTTTTTAGCACGTTTTGCGATAGCCGAAGAAAGCGCGACTTGGGCGCGCCGGAGCTCAATTGCAAATCGCCGCCTCGCCGCCATGCGGCAAACAACACGAAACCTCAGCCTTTACAGACGGCCAGAGCAAAAGCCACTACTGCAAATGACTGTCATCCGGTTTCTCCGTGTTATTATACGTTCTCTGAGCCTATCTCAACGTAGCAGCAGCAGCAGCAGCAGCAGCAGCAGCAGCAGACCGCTAAAAGCGCGCCAAAAGCAACCAGGCAAAACCAAGCGCTGATTCAAAAACCGGAAGCGGGGATATCAGCTGTATCCGAGTAGAGCGCGCCACTCGTCAAAGCGTTCAAGCCAGTTCAAGCCAGCAAGGCCACTGACCCAGCCGCAACAGGGGATAAGCAAGCGGACGGTTTCTCAGCAGCGGGTAACAGAAACTGAACACGCCGGTCGTGGTCGGGGCATCGAGGTCGCATCGGTGCATGGGTAAGTCATGCCATATGGAGGGATCGGGCTTGTCAGCATGGCTTTCTCGCGTCATTTGTCCTGCGCTTTAACGTTTAACGGCGCTAGTTCGATGTCGCGCGGCCTGTCGGTTGCGATGTGGGTGCCCGCCTTGCCGCGTGATTATAATGCATGCACCGAGTGCGCGCATGGCCTGCGCTTTCGGCCGCGCCTCTGGCTCCGGGCAGCTGCTCTGTCTTGGTTGCGGTGCCCCTTCCCTGCGATCTCGCCGCTTTTGGGCTATGCTTTCCCGTCTTTTCTTTTTCTGCGCTAACTCAGCCTGATTTTCCTCTCCTGCTGCACGCTTTACCGCTGTGCTTTCTCTTTCCTTCTTCCGTTCTGTCGCTTCACCTCAGCGCGCAAGCCATGGCTAGGCAACGGAGCAACTCTAGCGAGGCTATGGTGAAGTTTCTGAAGGACCGAGTAGAGTCGAACCAAGGCATCTCGCTCCAGAAGTTGACCGGTCACCTGTCGCAGCTGCCGTCCGACCTGCGGACCAAGTACGGCTGCTCGGTCAAGTCCCTCAAGATCTTCCTGCAACAGTTCCCCAAGGTGTTCGTCATTCGCAACCAGAGCAACGTGTATGTGCGGACCAAGAGCCGGCGGCTGACGACAACCGTCCCCTCGCCCACCGGCAGCATGGAGAGCTTCCCGACCTCCAACTCGGATCGCGGCACTGACGACGACGACGCCACCTGTCTGACCAACGTCGTGGGCACTGTGTACCGCATATTCAACGTGTACGGCTTCATCGCGGTCAAGTACCCGATCAAGACGAGCGTCTACTTCGACGTGCAGGCCTTCGAGAATGGCGAGCACAGCAACCTGCCATCGTCGGGGCTCCAGGTGAATGACACCGTCATCCTGGATGCCAAGGCGGGACCCAGGGAGTGCGAGGCCAAGTTTCGGGCCAGCCGCGTGGCACGCATCAAGGGCGCCCGCCCGTCCTCCACCTGCTCGTCGCCGATTCCGCACAGTGTCAGTGGCAGTTGCGGTGGCGGCGGCGGCAGCGTGCGGTCGTCGTCGACGTCGCAGCAAATTGTGAACCAGGACGGCGTCATAGAGACGGTGAAGGCGAACTACGGATTCATCAAGTTCGGCCGCAACCAGAGGGAGCGCGCCTTCTTTCACTCCAACAATGTGGACAGATCTCTGGGCAGATCCATCAAGAACTTGCCAGACGTCTTCACCGTCGATGACAAAGTGCGCTTCAACGCCAAGCCCAGCAAGAAGCCATCTGATAAGGTCAAGTGGGAAGCCACTACAGTGTATCTGACCCGCAGATCTGGGCGGGAGGGGACCGTTGACACTGATGATGAAAGTGGCAACGAGGTTTTCATGTCTGATGACGAGTCGGACATCCAAGACATTCTCCACGACAAAGATACCGGCAGCTGTGACGCAGACATAGATGAATCTCCAATAGGCTATCCAGACTGGGATTCGAACTCGGCCAGGGCAGATTTCAGCGATACTTCTATTCAAGGAAAGTTGAATCTCATTAGCTCGACCTTGTCGGGGTGGGAAGCCAGACGGAAACTGTCTGGAGAACGCGGCTTCTTCTACCCAGAATCTGAGACTACAGGAACCATAAAGTTTGGCATCAAGAAGGCAAATGTGGCTAGTGCAACAGTTGACGTGACTTTCCGGGACAAAGAGCCACTTGACAACCTGCTCTGGGAAGTTGGCGATGGACAAGAAGTTTGCTTTGATGCCGTAGATGCCGGAGATAACGAGTGGGTTGCAACGTTAGTGTGGATGGGGCAGAGGCCCGCAGTGCCACACGTGGGCGACAGTGAGGACATTTTCAACAAGATTGTGAACAAAGGCATAGACACTCACGGAGAAGAGGCCGACTGTGTACAGGAATCACAGGACGATTTTGGCGAAGAGTCGGCACTCAGGGGGGCTTCCCCACTATCGCCACCCCATACAATCCAGCCGTCGGTCTCCATTTACGAGAATGCCAAGGCCATCATATTAAAAAGCATGGAGTGCATCGCAAAGTGTGAGGTTAACGAGTCTGGAGCCTTTAGGAAGATAGACTTTACAAGTGATTGTTTTTACAAAGATGGAAGCATCTTCTTGGGTGACCTCAACGAGGTGCTTCATCAAGGAAGCACAGTGTGCCTCGACTATATGGTTGGCATCAACAGAAAAGGGCAAGAAATCGTGCGCTGTGATCTTGTCTGGCAAGGAAGAAGACCAAGAGGTGTCCGACAGCTGAGTCCCGAGGAGTTTAGCCAGAGGCTCCGAAGGGATTTAGAGACCGTGGGCAACACCAGCTCTTTCGAAGACTTCGGGCCTGAAGTGTAAGTATCAAACTAGATTGAGTCTTTAATACAGGTTTACTATAAAGAGAACCACAAAATTCGTGCAGATTGATGAGGTATTCTGTCAAGACTTTGTCACCTTTTCTCCGACTTATTTTTGTGGCCTCACTCAATTTTGTGTCCTTTCTGGCTAACCATGTAATCTACCACTCTTTCTTTCAGTTTTCCTTTAACAATTGGTAATGTGTGCTTGGGGTGTAGACAAAATGACATTGTAGAGGCTTGACGGGATGTGCACTTCGTCTCGTGTGCAGTGCGAAACCACACAATGAATAATGTACAGATACAGAAGTGACAGCACAGTTTGTAGATCATATAAGTTTGTAAGTGTAGCATGAGCAACAATGACAAAAGAGTGCTAATTTCGACCGGCTGGTGCATACTTCGGTAATGAAAGCCAAGATAATGAGTACTACCTGTAGTCATTCAAATGCAAACAGTGGTCATGCAGCATGGGGTGCATGGTTTTTGTACAACCTAACGAAAAGCACAGAGCTGTACGACCTACTTTGATGTGTCAAACGCCACTTATTACACATCACAGTTGGCCTGTGCCTGTTCGCTTGTGTCCTTTTGTTTCCGCCAAGTTGCACAAAAGCCATGCACTATGCTGTTCACATTTTTACGACTGCAAGTAGTACTTAAATAATGACTGTATATTACGTCTGAAGAAAAGAGCTGCGTCACCTGTGTTCCAGTGCTATATGATATACATTGTGTAGTCATGTAATGGTGTTCCATTGAAAGATGCCATTTTCTTTAATTATGATAACAAGCAATGACAATTGGAAAAAATAAAAACACTGTCTAGGTTATTAATTATGGAATGAAACTGGCGTTGTGTAGTGATTTAGTCCTTGGGTGCCTATGTCTGTTACAAAGTAGGAAAGGGATCTAGAGGCATGTGCAACATTTCTGGCAACTTCCAGGAAATTGGTCAGCCATGTCTAGATTTGCACAGCAGTGCTGCTGCTGCGAGATTGAACAGCTGAGATTTCTAGGTACTTGAAGTATGCCTGGAGGAATGAATGAACTCTATAAATACTGAAATTGAAGAAAACGACTATGTAGCCTGAAATGTCCACTGAGCCAACACATGAAAAAAAAAACACGGCAGAGGGGGGGGGGGGGGGGGGCTGAAGAGACGTCAGGGAAAAAGCCCGGCAGTCAAAGGGCTTATGTGCCTACAATTATAACATGTTAGCAGTATTTAAAGTGGAGCAGTTTGGTATTTTGCTATCTTTCCGTGCTTGCATTGAAGGCAGAAAACCAGGCGACATACTGTCACAACATGACATATTGTCATCATGTCATATTGTCACGTTTCCTTCATTCCTTGATGATGATCATGATGATGTATGTGTTTTAATGGCAGAAGGGCCAGGTCTGGCCAAAGAGCACCAAGCAGGGTTCCTTTTTCATGTGTTTCCTCCACCTGTCACTTTTCCTCATTAGGTGATACCCAACAATTTCCATGTTATCGCAGTACAGCGTGTACAGACCTTGGATCTGTAAAAAACATGTCAAGTAGCACATGCCGCAGTAGTTCAAAATTAATCCAGAGTCCCTTCCTACGGCATGCTTAATAGTCAGATTGTGGCTTTTGCACATACAACGCCAGAATTTAATTTTAATGTAATGTCCAGTAGGTGCCAACAAAGCAGTATATTCCTGTTGGCGACTGCTGGCAGCATTACCGTTTCTGTGTGCACCAGAGCCCGAGACGCATTTTCTCTGTGCTCTGAAGAAAATCGCTGGGACATCAGTGTCGCAGTGCTGCACATTACCTGTGACTGTGCACTCATGTGACATTGCGCAGTCACGTGGCTGATTCATGCAGTTATTTGACAGCAGTTCCTTCAGCAGTGTGGCACCACTGATACACCGCATCTTCAACCGCAGATGGAACATGCCCTGATCCAAGGCACATGCAAGTCACCTTGCAGTTAATCCTGGCGACTGTCACTAGGAAGCACAGAAAGTGCTGCCTCGTTCATGCTCATGCATTGTTGACAGATCTGAGAACTGTACATCTGCGTTCAAAGCAAGACATACTACTGCCCTCTGCTTCTTGAACTGAATTTGTGTACAGCCTGTAAGCGGCTCCTTTCTGCTTATAAAATAAAGCGTTGAGAGTAAATATGCTACAAAGTGTTCTTTACAAATTGTACACCATCATTCTACGCAGTATAAGAGTATTTTAAAGATTCTGAGGCATGTAGCATGACCCAGCCACTGAACCTAAGTGGCAAGAATACATGCAGTGAGAAGCGAAAAAGAGTGCAAGCTTGTTGGTGCCAGCTGCCACTCTATTTCAGAGATGTGCTCATAAAGTGCACTCTTTGTCAAAGGTGAAGTGAAGCCACTACAGTGCAGTAACTCACTGATCACACATATCAGCAATTACTTTTGTGCATGGTACGAAGTGACGGAACGAAAAATGAAGTGTCACATTAAATTCCAACTGCAACAAAATCTTGTACTATGCAAGAACCATAATTTCAGGTAATGTAGGTATAGAGTAGCCTTAGTACAAAATTTTAAGCTTGAAATACGAGTGGATGGCACAAAATGGTGATGAAAATATGTTTAAAAAAATGAATTTTAAAAAAATGCTGCCATTACCACTCGCCAGAGGCGACTCGACTCTTAGCCCAGCATGTTTGAAAACCAACGTGGCACATTTGCATGACCTCCGAGACACGCCCATGGCATGCTGAAAAAATCTCGGAAGGCAATGTGCTGGGATGGTATGTCATATCCGCGAACTGCCATGTATGCATTGCATGCTTGGGTGCTATTCTAGCGCTGTTAATAAGAAAATTGGACACTTACCACCATTTCAGCTTTTTAAAGATAGGTTTAATAGTATCCACTACTCGTTTGTAATCAGTTTAGCTAGAGTGAAATTTTTTTTGCAGTTGCCCTTTAACACTCAAGCCGGATGCTACTGTTGTGGCAGACTGTAATGCAATGTGAACTTCGCTGATGAGTTTATTGACAGCACTGATGCTGCGAGAAACATGTCTGGCTGCACATAGTATTGTGTTTAATTTCCGAAAGAGGTGTCAAGCTGTGCTTGTGTGAGAGCTATGCAAGTTTCAATTATGACCTTCCTGCCTCCTTTGCAAACTCTGCTGCCTAGTCTTAAAAACAGTGCAAGAAAGACACGGACACAAATGAAAGAAGCAACGGGACAGGCACTGTCCCATTGCTTTTGTTCCAGGTCACCTCCTGTCCCGTTGCTTCCTTTATTAGTATTGCGTCTTTCTTACGCTGTTACTTAAGATGAAGTTGCGCCAACCCGCCCAAGTGTCAGTTCCATCTGTTGCCTCTTTGCTCTTTGAGCAGCGACCGGGAGGAAGAGCAGTCTCACACTCCATCTCGGGTGCCTTCTGACGAGGCAGTCTTGGAGGACGACGAGCCGTGCGGACTGAGTGGATCTAGCAGCTCCACATCCATGACAGGCGTCCCGCCAGATCCGTCGCCCAATGTCACAAGCCCCATTCACTTCGCGCACATTCCAGGGAGTCCAAGCGGAGGTTGCGGTGAGTGACTTATGTGCAAATACAGCTTTTGAGCTTGTAGGCTTTGCTTCAATGATAAAACTAAAATATTTAAAAGCGAACCTTTCTTTGCCTCTGCTGCGGTGTTTGGCGTTCAATTGTGGTTCGCTTGCTTAGCTAGACAATTGGGGCCACTGCGTGTGTACCCAGTCGTGGCTAATCCCCCCAGAATATGGTATGTGCCACTGTGACACAATGGGCATAGAAGCCTTAAATGTATTTGCAGATCTGTTGTACTTCTCTGTGTGTACACCTTTAATCAATATTCTACCCTTGACAAGCATATCATACATTGCCTCCATCCTCATGGCACATACAACATATAACGGCTACAGGTGACAAGGCCATGCACGTGTAATCCACTATCATCGCTACCTTGCCGACTCAAACTAACTTCGCTTCACTTAAATTGTAACATTGCGTTGAATGAGTGGTTCTTATTTAAAGAAGAAAATAGATAGACAGAAAACGCAGCTGAATGAAAAGAATAATGTTTTTATGTGAACTAAAATGATTCTAGGTGTTTAACATATGTAACCACATTACTGGAACGGTTGCCCAAGCTCCCTGAAGAACTGAGCAAAACGGATTTCGTTTTTCTCCAACAGACAACCACCATTTTAACTTCTCCATGCCCTTGTGCTTCACCCTTAACAATATTCTTTTTTTTTTTTTCAGCATCTTCTTTGCAGTTTTGCATTCAAATGCACAAGAGGCTTGTCAAGCTAGTGAAAATTCTTATCCACAAGGCATCGGGGCTAAGCTACAAAATTAGTACTACCTTGAATTAAAAGCAATAAGGTTGAAAATAGCACAGACTTGGGACAGTGAAGAAAAACTAATGCAAGCGAAAGAGGAAACGTATCTAGGATAACAATATAATGCTTCAAAGAGTTGAATTTTACCTTGTGAGGACATTGGGAATTATCTAAATCATTCAGAAATCTAGTGAAACACTTAAGAGAACAAATAAAATGGACGAGGCAGAAAACAGCACTGTTGACAACACCACTGCTGTTGTCTGTCTTGCTCGCTTTGTATTTGCACTCTTTTTAATTTCCCCAGTATAATGAGCTAATTTGCCCCTACAACATTTAAAAGAATTATTTAATAAAATAGTGATGCTGAAATTTCAGGCAAACTGCTCTGTAGTTCTGGTATTCAAAAAAAAAAAAAAACGTGGAACTGGCACTAGCATTTCACGCCAACTCATCGCCCCCCCTTCCAAAGCTGCCACAAGATATATCTGCATTCTGTGCACTTAAGATGTGCGGGAAAATTTCATATGGAACACGGACTTGGGGATTGCATAGTGCTGTATTATGCCTGCCTTGTCACCCGACTCCACCCTATGCCTGCAATATTTGTAATCTTGTCACGCTACCTTATCATTTGCTGTTCAAAGTTTCTTTTCCTTACCCCAGCACTTGTGTTACTCTAATAAACCACTGGTTGCCTGCTTTACGTGCTATGTGGCCTGCGTTAAGAAATTTGTCCAGCCAGGAATAACGACAAACAAACGTACAAATCACTACAAAGCCTAAACACCATTCCACACCAAATAAAATTAAAAGAACTTGTCCTCTTTTATTTCTGGCCATAGAGAAAAATGTGTGCCAAAATTCTATGAAATGTTTCTTGAGTCAATAACGGATTAGTACACTAGTTGATTACTAATTGGTAATTACTAACTGATGCTTCACTTCAGCACGTGATGAACACTACTATAGGTTTTGCCATAAGTTTCATGCGCTTAAATCAGCATGTTAGGTATCAAACTCGGCGTATAAAAGATAGTGAAAAATTAGTACAGTAAGTAATTACCAATTCGTTTGCTAAGTTATTCATAACTGATACTTCACTTCAGCATGTCAAAAACGCAACTATGGCTTTTGCATTAAGTTTCCCGCACTTAAATCAGTGTTTTGAGGTATCAAACTCCATATCAAAAATGATGTTTTGGGGGACATTGTGAGGACATTTGTGCATAACTCGGCAAAGCTAATAAATGGCGCTCGCAACTCTCAGTGTGGTCGAATTCTGACGGAGGTTGATGGCAGTGGGAGCTCATGTGAAGTTCAATTCTGCACAACGCTAGCTGTGTCTTCAACAGTAAATGTTAATCATCTGTCTTCATCTTCTTCTGGGTTGCCTCGTACATCCTGCGACTCGCACAATGAGTCCTTTTCTTCTGAATCCACCTTTCCAAGTTATTTGTGGAAAACATCCACAGGCAGCCCACACCGCTCCGCCGCTTCATCTCGTCTCAAATGTCAGCTACCCATGTTTGCTTTCTAGTCCGTGCCACCATCTTCCTGCATCTCATTGTTATGCCTATCATTTGTCGTTTCATCGCTTTTGCAAGCTTGCACAAAAGTAATTTGTAGCTCTTAGATTAGTTTCTCAGTCAAACTGGTACTGTATTGCAAAACAGGCAGCCAAGCACTCAAGCAATAGTTAGTCATGTGTTCCAGGTGTGATAGGTGTCGCTTACTAGTTTACACCTTTTCCTTTTACCTGCCACCACCAGCAGCAGCAGCAACAACTGCACAATGATAGAATGAAAGCATCACATTTAAATTTCTGTGACATGGCTTAGTGACTTTGACCTTGCTAGGTAAGTGGAGTGGAATTGCTTTGCCACTTAAAGGGGCCCTGAACCACTTTTTATCGAAGTGGAGAAAGAAATTTGAAGTGAAAATAGGCTATTTCAAAATCACTTTGCCACAAAAAGTACTTCAATGCGTTCAGCAGAAGCAGAGTTATCGGCAATCAAACACGGCCTCCGTTCTGCTCCCCTTCCTCCTCCAATGCCTTGCACTGCGAAGGCTACGGCGGAGACGTCACCGTGACATCCGAGACGTCACCGTGGCGCGCAGTTCAAATTTTCGATTTGGTGCCTACGCCGCGCTAAACGTAAGCCAAACGCGGCTGTCCTCAGAGAGCCGCAGTGCGCTTAGCCAGTGGACTCGTGGCGGCATACCGCGGCGGCCGCGGTGTAGCCGACCGCAGCGACCAATAGCAGCCGCGTATTGGAGTGTGCTTTATTACGAAATAAAGCACACAGAAAAGAGCGAGGGTCATAGGGTTTTTGAAACGAGAGCGTGTGAGAAAAAAGTGACTTCGCGCTCTGCTTGCGAGCTCCACGGACCGCGTACGACAGCAGAACTTGGCCGAGATGTTCACAACAGCGTATGCTACCCGCGCACTATGTTATTTCACCAAGCCCGAGGTGGTTGAGGGCCCCTTTAAAGTCTAGTGCTGGACATCATTGTGCACATTTAGCATAGGAACTAAACAGACTGCATTAAGTGGTAATTTTTAAAAGAACCATGCAATGTTTTTTCATAAATAAATGTGCTAAGTTGCTGGAAAACACTGCCATGAACGTATGAGTAAAATTATTCTTGTTCTTGCAGTGAGGAACCTGTTTTCATTCAAATGACAACCTGCTTTTGCCTTCAAATTTTTTCAAATCCCTGAGGCATTTCATATGTACACAGGTCTAAACATGATCACCACTGACCGCATTGTATGACGTGATGGCAGAGCAGTCCCTATGGCATAAGTGAAGAAAAAAATCTCATGATTGATAGATTGGTGGTGCCATCTGGTGGTAGAAAATGATACCACTGCACTGATACTGTGCCCTACGGGATCAAGCCGCATTATTTGAAATCTTGTTGCAATGATAAGAGGAGTATGGGAGGCATGATTTGCGAGTGCACGGCTTCAAGCACAGTTCAAAATCTGAGAAAGGAAGGGGAAAGCAATGAGGCCATGGCCGCAGCAGCATTTCATTGCCGATTACTCCATTCAAATATGGCCCATTAAAAACTTTTCGTTGGAAAAGAGTAACAAAGATTCCCTTTAGGAAGAAGTTCCACACCATGCATAAATGTTATTGCAGGACCTCTAACTTCATCATGCACATATGCACATTTGTGATCTAAGTTTTTGTCATGCACTTGTACATTTGCATGGTGCATTAAAAAAAAAAAAAAACTACTATCTGTATGTATTGCATTTATGTGCTCCTATTTTGCATGCTCTGTGCATCATTCTCTATAGAGGATCTGAGGAGTGAAGCATGTTAGTAAGATCCGTCTTTATACCGTATATAGTGGGCTACGGAAGTCGATGTCTTGACAGTATGACTTTCCGTATTAAATTTATTTTGTTTGCACTCTATTATTTCAGGTGACGCTCCAGGGGCCTCTTTCTTCATGTCAGACGTAAATGTGAGTCACTGTTTCTTCTCTTCTATTACTTCATGAGTAAAAGTAAGCTCATCAATCTTACCTTGAGTATGAACACAACACATGCTAAGTTTAAAGCATCTCAATGTGCATTGTAGCTGCTGTTTTGGTCAGGTTCTGGCCTGTTCCAAGTTTTTCTCTGTTCATCTGCCAGAATATTCGATTTGTCACTAAGAACAATTTTTTTAATGCCATTATCATTCTTTGCGTTATGTCTGTATCTAACCTCTTTCGCCGAGTGACCCAATTTGTCTACTAGCTTGGGCCGTTAGTTATGTGCTGGCTGCTGCTTTAACGAGTAGGCATGAGTCACGGTGTATGTGCCTAATCAAGACCTCAGCGCTGCATATGCGATAGTCAAGTGTGCCCATTCTTGGCCGCCCTCCCGGAATTTATGTGCCAAGGTGACGCAAGGAGTATGTAGCCTTGCAATATATTAACGCGAGAGCACTTCATCCACAACAGGCACCTCTGCATCGTGCACGACCACTTGATCGACAGCCATTGCAACTAAGTAACAGCCAAGATACTGCGGATACCAAGAAGTTTCAATTGGGGTGCAGTGATTTAAAAAAGCTATACACTGTGATGTGGTATCATTTGGCAGTGAGAATGCAGATTCGTGTGTCTGCGGTAGCAATGTGTTGTGTCACGCTGCATTGCTTTAATGATAATCATTTAAACGTCGACATTCATTACAGAACAGCGAGAGTTCATCAACAATAGCAGCAGCCTATCTTATGCAACCCAACTATCTCTTATTACTCCTGCTGCTCCATTTACACATTGATTAGTGTAAGAGAGTGTTCCACAAACATCAGCACACTCTCACACGTGTTCAAATATGGCAACCCTGCTGCAAGTTCACTCCAAGAAGGCTGCTAAAGCCCTTCCGAGTTAATTTTCTTTTACAATTGAAACTGAAGAAGAATGTTTCTTTTGAAACGTTTAGCATACATTAAAGCACTAGAAATGCAATTTAGTGAATAAATGTGACTGCTAAA
The DNA here is from genome assembly GCF_013339745.2 of Dermacentor silvarum. Lineage (NCBI taxonomy): Eukaryota > Metazoa > Arthropoda > Arachnida > Ixodida > Ixodidae > Dermacentor > Dermacentor silvarum. The sequence goes on along the minus strand of NC_051163.1, from coordinate 28,117,035 downwards.
ACCTCTTGTGCACGTGCAATCTATATACCACCCATATGTAGCTGTGGTTTGCCAATAGTTCGTGCCACATTACCATTACCCACAGAAGGGTGTTTCCCCTGAACAATTTTCTCACTCCCAAGAGCTCTGTTCTGAACAGAAGTGATGCCTTGAACTTTTCGTGGTGCTGGTTTATGTATTTAGCTTCATATCTCACTTTACTGCTACACACAAACTTTGCCTTGCCGTGCTGCTTCACCGCAACATGCTCCACTTCGCATTGAAGCCACACTGTGTGTTGGCAGGCAGCAGCAGTGATAACAGCAATGACCGAGCATTAAAAAAATTGTTTCTAGAGTTTTTCTCAGCAGGAGAAATTGTGCAGGGATTTTTACATAATTTGAGTTTTTTCCTGTGCACATGTTTATGCAGTTTATATGCCCAGCACTGCGTTGACAGTGGGAAATTTTTTTTTTCCTGCACCTAGCTATCCTTAGCATTTACGCTAATCCCGCATCAACATACCTGTTCCCACACCATTCGACCAATGTGTTATACTATGTAGCACAAAATGGGATGCCTCTACCATTTTATCACCCCATAAATCCCTCTTCTTCCTAGTACTAGCTAGGCATGCGTGGTCAGGTATACGTAATGTTGGGCCTGCATCAACCCAGCTTTACTTCGCACTTGGACTCCATTACTAAGGTGGCGGTGGTGCGGATAGTACGCAGGGAAAGGTTATAAACACTAGAATATGGCGTGTGTATTGCATATTTTTGTTTTTGAGCCCTTTGCTAGTCAATAGAATCCTTACCAACCTACCTCGTTGCTGTTTGTAATAAAACTAAGTCTCCGCCTTCTACATTTCTTTTCTCTTGCCTCAATGCTTTTCAGGACGATGTGCTGCATCGACTGGCGAAGATGGTGGCAGCAGAAATCACTGCCGAAAGGGAGAGGACGCGGATCGTCCTCCGCGACATTGGCGTGCAGACCAGCGATGAAGACCGCTGGCTATCTACCTCGTCGAGGGCATACGTCAAGGCCCCAACACTGGTCAACTCTAGCACCCAGACGCTGTCAACAGGAAATATCAAATCGGAAGAGCTGTTCATCAACTGACCACACCGGGGGTGCCTTCCTTGGGGACTTGTGTCAATGCGCCAACACAATGTTAAAGTTTTTTTCTTTCTTAGTTTTTTTTTATCAAGCCTTAATCTGTACACCTGTTGCCAACCAGTGAAGGAGGACGATTCTTAGAAATGACATGAGGCACCTTCCAAGACGCTCCCAGTTATGCCATTCCGCCATTCCATTGTTCACAACTGTTGAGAATGATCTGCCGGTAAAATGGCGAAGGCAACATCACAATAATGTGTGCCGGTGACCTCCCACTCTCGAAGTGCAATCTCCAAGCAGGCTTCGCTGTTTTTAGATATTCTGTCGCCGAGGCACGTCGTCCGAGCGTTTTTGCAGGATAGCTGCGATGCAAATGGACAGAAGGCTGCAAGTACTCCACCCCCTGCTATCGACTGCAAAAGTCCACAACCTTTTTTTTTCCCCCAAGTTTCTTGTCTTAAGCATTTGTGTTGGGCTCCATAGCAATAATTCATTGTAGTTTTTAATTGCAAATGTGCCAGCCGAGGATGCTACTTTTTGTCATCGTATAGAGGCGGTTGGCAGTTTTCCCACCAAATGCTCGTGGCAAAGCAGTTCCTGGTGATCAAGCCATTCCATCCATCGGCTAAACAACCGTAGAACAGAGATCTCTTTCACAGCCTTCTTGGACACTGTTCATGTTTGGCTTGGCCAGAATTGTGTGGTCTAGTTTAGTGATGTGCCAGTTCAATGTGCCATCTGTTGTCATGGGGCAGCAGTTGGCTGAAATGCTCATGCCATGGCAGATTCTTGTGATCGCACTGCACCTGAACTGCAGTCATCTTGCCAAGCCGCTTGTACAGCATGTTTTTTTAATGTTAATACTTGGCCAGGCAGCAAAATCTTATGCCTGAAAAAAAAAAAAAAATGCCAAGTGACATTTCACAAACACATTAATGCAGCCAACAGCATAATGTTGAGCGCCATTTCCTACTTATTCCCTGGTGCTGCTGCCCTCGAAGACTGGTGCAATTGTTTCTCTACCTGCAAGGCATTAAGTCTTTTGCAAGCGGGACAGCAGGCTGGCTTCACTTGTGATCATTTTTGCTTTTCATTACATACCAATACGTGCCACTCTGCATGTTTGCGACAACCAGAAGCATAATAAATTCCAATTGCAACTCGCCAAAATACACTGTCGAGCACTGTAGCATGCTCCCTATGCAATCACTTGAATGCAACCTTTTCCGATTAGACACGGACACCTTTTCGCCCGGCATAGCGAAATCTTGGCCCAATTACAAGTAGTTTCGAGAGCAATGACAATTTGTGCACTTATACCTTCATTATATCTAATATTCGTTATAGGCATATATTTGCTACATGCCAAAATCAGCGAGAATATTTACTTCGTTATGCTCAATTATTTGTTAGAGAGTCGACTTTACATGCAAAAGCTACTGCATTTAGAAGGTCGAGCTAGTCAAGCTTTCAGCATCAGCCTTTAGTTGGAATGGCTGGCTGAACTTGCTTTTCTGAGGGCAGAGTCAAAGACAGCGAGTACTATATATTCTTATCGGATCTAATTTTCATTATAAGCATATATTTGTTACACGCCGATATCAGCGAGAATAATTTACTTTGTTATGCTCAATAATTTGTTATAGAGACGGTAGATTTTACATGCAAAAGCTACTGCATTAAGATGGTTGTCAGCATCAGCCTCTAGTTGGAAGGGCTGGCTGGACTTGCTTTTCTGAGGGCCGGGTACCATATATTCTTAAACGAGAGTTGAAACCCTAAATATCTGGGTCTTGACGTTAAAGAAAAAAAGCAGTTCAAAAATATGCACCCCCCTGCTTCCCAAGTGCACGCATCGCCAGTTGCAGCATGTTGTGCAGGATACGCAAGGCATAGGTGGGGGGGGGGGGCACGGCTTCGATTCACCATAGTTATGATGATGATGATCTCCATCAACACATGGCACAAACCCACTGCATGGGGGGATAGGCCAAACCTCTGGTTGTATCAGAAAAAGATACATGAAAATACAAAAGAAACGATTCAAATGAAGGATAATGAATCGATAAAATAAAGCAGGTTAAAGAGTAATGCGTAATACAGTAGTCACCCTTACAAAAAAAAAATTAAAAAAGTTTAAAGAAAATTGAGGGTAAGCATAGCAAAGGGTATCAGATTTCGGACTAAATTTTTTTAAATTTCTTGTTGGCACGTCAATGTTCAAATTTTATGCTACATCGTGGTAATGCAAAAATAGGGAAACATTAACTCATTAAGGCCCAAGAAAAATCTAGCAGCGAGATCTTATTGATTTTTGGTACCACAATGATCTTTTCACACTCAAACTGCATTGTGATGGTTTTACGAGTTGCGTTTTATTTCTTCTAACGCTACGATGGTGTACTTTCCAAATTATACAGGGCCCTACATGGGACGAAAACCTGGTGCAGGTTCTCGAAGGTATGCTATATTTTGCAACTTCGTTAACAAAACAAAAGGCTTGCAGCAGAGTCAAACGTAACGTTACGTTTGACTAATGTCCACGTAATTTTAGTGGACTGTCTTATTGAGGAGTTTATACTATTCAAGTGTGCGACATAAGACTTCAGCAGGTAACAGGAAAGAGCTTTGGTGTTGCTTTTTTGATAAATGCCGAGTGATATTTTGATAAATGCCGATAAATACGATATTTTACAATAGATGCAAGCATACAAGACTAAAGCATTCAGCATTTGGCTTAATTTGGTTGAAACATTCAACATGCCGATAGTCTTTCCTCCGATGACAGTCTTGTTTCTTGCATTAGAATCGTGTTGTACGATTTGCTTGGCGACATTTTTGTGAGAATTTTCCTGCTTGTGAAGCGATTGGGCCAACCTGTTTCCTCAGTGCAGGTTACACTGCCTTTATTGCATAGCCCATCTCGCTTAGAAGAGGAATGTACAGCGTTTTCTGTCGCCTCCCGCTTGTTTTCCAATTTGCAATAAAATTGTGTATATTTAAATCTGCTAATAAAAAATATTTACGAAATATGTAAATTTACTGTAACATATTTCATTGACCGAGAAGACCAGAACATTGTCATATTTGTTGGCTGCATGAAAGAGACGGAGAGAAATAATGACAATGTTGGTCTGATCATTTACTTTTTATATATACCTGCAACAGTCTAAAATATGTATGTGTAGCCTGAAAAACATTTTCCCGAAATACAGGTAAAATACCACTGTGCGTGCATTGAGAACAAGCTAACCTCTCTTGCATACCAGCGTACGTTACATGTACTTGGTGTGCTTGGTTGTTGGGTCTACGTCTTGCATACGTAGACCCAATATACCAAGCACACCAGTATTCGTTTTCTTGCAACGCTAAAAAGATGCATTTTATATGGAAATGTCACGAATTCATCTTTTATGCCATTCTTTTCCAAAACTTACAAAAGTCAGCTTCTAGAAGCATCTACTAAGTACAACAAAGAATAAAGAAGGTGCACGTGCACAGCAGTACCTGCTATGCTCAACACTTCTCGAAGTTTGGCGATGAACGGATCAAAAAACATCCAGCAGCTGACGAAACATTACGATGTAGTCGTCTTGGCAAGACCCTTCTTAGCAAAAGGGCGCACTAAGGAAAGCAATAGGTTTCTTCAATAATTATTTACAGATAAAGATGGTGACATACTTTCAAAAGTACACCTGAGCGCTACTGGGTTAGCAAGGTAATCTTTGTTTTGCAGAGGGGATCATGAACATTAAAGTAAACGTTGCAATGGCCGTAGTCGAGCACTGATGCCCCAAGTGAGCGTACAACAGTGCCACATTTAACCTTATTCAGCCTGGGTGCTTCACTTGTCTTGACAGATCCTGTCACCTGTCTGGCATGTTTATCACAGGGCAGCAGCTTCAGGTCTCATGCAGGAGACGAATCCGCATGCAGTCCAAGTAGAGTTACACACCAGCTTGGAGATGACCACCCTTCCCAAACATAGAAAAATCCCATTTTCAAGGTCAGACAAGAGCTCACGGCCAGTTATCTCGGACGAAGAGGCAAACAATGGTATTGGTCAGACGCAGCATACTGGCCTTCTGTTCATAGCCTTTAGTCAAAATATGCATACCCGCGCCCCAAGGTCCGTGCCTCGCACACTGTAGACTTGTGCATGTGTGTTCGTGCAGCAAGATGATCCCAAGCCACTTTCTGTAGACCATGGTTTCTCCCGTTGCACGTCGGCGTGCGTAGATTTGTGCAGCAAGTTTTTGGCGCTGCTACCCGAAATGTGCATGGGCGCTACCAACCGTAACTTTCTAAAGTCATTTCGTGTGAAAACTTTAGTTTTTAAAGTTCACTTTTCATTGCCTACTATCCCGGGTTTTACATCCTCTTGCCCAGTCTCGCCTAGTAGAACACAGCAAACCAGCCTATTTAGCACAGAATTTTGACCAAAAACGGGGTGTGCCAGTCAATGCACCTCTGTTCTGCGAAATAGAACAATAAACAGATAAAACCTGTATATATGTCAGCTCATGGGCGTCTCTAAAGCACACAATATTCAACGGCTTTCTCTGGCCAGTGCATGCGCGCCATTTGGTACTTGCCCATTCTTGAACAATCCTCCAGAACGGTTACATGTCTCGCTTCTCCGTGCATACATATCACATCACCATTCTTCCTAGCCAAGCATTACGCATCACCCTAGTCCTCGTGACATCTGTGTATGACACTGCTTGACAATAATTCCAACACGGGTATTGTTGGATCTCCACAATTTTTTTTTTTTCCCCCATCGTGCAGCATTACACATGCTGTAATGTCAGAGGCCGACTTCACCCACAAACAGCGCGCGTCCACAATGAAGCAAACTCTACTACAGGCTCTACACTTGCGTGCCAGCAATGATGAACAAGATAGCAACAGAAGCTCAATAAAGGCTTCCCATAGTCATTGCCTGTAGCAGCATGCATGACTTTTAACATTTTGTTATATTTTGCTCAAACACTGCCCCCACCACCCAGGAACATCAGGCTCCAATTAAAACAAGAAGGTAGGCCCTTACATGAGACCATACGGAACTAGTTCAACTGGAGGAACCAAGCAAGTGCCATTGCCAGATCCTTAACACTACAGTTAAACCTTGATACAATGAACTTCGATATAACAAAATTCTCGATATAACGAAGTATTTCACTTATAACTTCTCGTCCATAGAACACCATGCATTTTGATTCTCAATATAACAAAGTGTGCTTATACATTATTTAAATATAACCAAATTTCACTGCCACCGCAAAACAATGTCGAGGCAAGAAAAGGTAAACCACAGCAGACGCAGATCATCAAATGCTTGCATTACATGCGGCTGCTTGCGAATACATGCACCTCTCAATTTGTGTGCCGCGTGACAGAGACAGGTCACAGGAAGCACAGCAACATTACGGTAGTAGCAAGACCCTCTCACCATCGTGTTCAGTAAAAAGTCTAAGTGCGATAAGATCGTATCGCACCATGCACGTTGTGGGTGCGAGGGGAAGCGTGTGACGTTGAGCCAAAAAGGGTGGCAGCGCTTGGGCAGAAACTGAGGGGGGCGTGTTTTCTTTCCATCTGTCCAAGCAGCTGAGCTCGTATGCGGCCCATGCACTCCGCCCAGTCTTGGAGGTGACCTGCGGCTGGCGCAAAGTCTAGGCGAGTCCAAATGGCCACGACTTGACGTCGCGTAATCTGGAGTTTTAAAGACTTGTTGAGGCGAGAAGCAGACAAAGCATTCGCTCCCCTCTGCCTGCGTTCTTAATGATAGCGTTGACTGCAGGCAACACTATTGGCCACAGCACCGAAGTGGATATGGAAGCGTCACAGGCTTCACTTTGTACCGCCGATTTGAAAATGTTGACAACCACGAAATGGCATGTTTGGTCGCCGATTCTCAAATTCAACAAAATCATTATTTTGTAATTGAAATTTGTTCCTAATTGTTTGGCAATTCAGAAATGTAAGTAAAAAAAAAGAAAAATGCAAGTAAAATTCTTTAACAACTGTAATTATTTGCACAAAAGGTCACATTTTACTACATATAATGAAATTTCGTTATAACATTATATATTTCGTTATATTATAACGTTATAACTGTGTAACAAAAATTTCAATCTCCATCTGAAACATGAGCAGTAATATACAAGTCATTGCACAAACTGCTCAAACAATTATATGGAAAAAAAGGAAAAAAAATATTCAGAGAAGCACACGCAAGACATTGCAAAAAAGATGGATATAGCTTTATTTATAAATTCATATAGAACTATGGTGTCTCCATACTCAAAAAAAAAAAAGACTATAGTGATTGAGACAAGCAATGGTTTAAGATGCATACGTTCACACTGGCAATACTACTCAAGAAGCACGGCCCCTGCCAGACAAAGAAAAACAAAAGCAAACTGTCGCCGAAACCGGTCCAAAATGGCATTGTACAAGTGCTGCGGGACCGGTCCAAATCAAACTACTTTTTCACAAACTGACTGCTGCAAACTGCCGAAGGAAATCTCCGGAAACAAGGCGGGTAATGGCAGGAAAAAAAAAACTGCAACAGTGGCAGCTTTGCCACGCGACACTGGTGCACCAATCCTACATACATGGCCTCCAAGCGCAAGCTTGCAACATGGAAGCAAGGACGAAACAATTGCTGCCTTTCAAAAGCATGCTGACAGCTTCCAACACGCCTCCGTGGCAAACTGTGCGTCAGAAAGACTTGTTTAGTTGTTGCCTTCGAGATGCCTGCTGTCAGCCAGTGGAAATGTGCAAATTTGCGTTTGCACAACGCCAGTGTGCGTAGAACGATCGTTCTAAAAAAAAAGTCGTTCGCTGAAACGGCAATATCAATGGGTTCCCCCCTCCCAAGCTCCTGTGTAAAGAGGCAACCACATGGAACGCACTTTCGACAAGGCATCACTCGTCTTTAGTACGTACATTTTAAATTGCGCAAGCCGTATCATAGCAGTAACATATGTCAATACGGAGCATCGGTTATATGTAGTTGACAATTACGCAAATAATTTCGGCGAGGACAAAAGCACGGTTATTGTGAGGTGCAACGTAAATTCACCAGTAGCGAGCCACATTACACCAAAAATATTATGTAAACGTGTCCTGTGCATCTCAATCGTGAAAGCATGCATTAGGATACTGCTGACACTAATGCATGCTACAGGCAGCATCATGTTTAGAGCTTGTGTTTAGGGATGTCGGCTCTGTTTCTTGCAGATAGAAAATTTGCTTGTCCAGAACTTTCCCCAGCTTCTTACTCGAAAACACATGCGAGAAATCGGATGCTTAAAACGCAAACACCTTCTTTACGGCTAGTCCGCCAACAGCTGCCATGAGGATAAATCTGGCAACGCATCCGCCACATGCACACTTCCACTGGCTGCTCCGAGATTGCACTGTTAAGAGACACGTCACACCAGTCGAGCAAAAAACGAAAGTACCGATACGCAGCGACTCTGAGTACCAATGTCCAACTTTTGCGCAATACGCAAGAAACGACAACAATTCGGCTCGACTCCCAACAGCTTGCGACAGTAAAAGGAAATTAAAAAAAAAAAAAAAAAGGGCACGCTCTGCAATCCCTTCCCTGCAAGTGGGCACTCTTAGTGAAGTTATCACAGTTTGTTTTGTTTGACGCTATCGAGCACAAAGAAAAAACATCGTCAATCATCCTCCCTAGAGCTTTCACAAAGGTGTTCCCCATCCCCACAAAGTGCCCGGTTTTGCAATGAACTCAGTGTCATGCGTCGTGGTAATGAAACAATAACTACAGCACATGCTGTATGTTCTCCCGTTCCTTATTGAAGAGCCATTGCATGAGTTGTGTGATGTGTTTTGCAATAAGTTACAAAAAAAAAAAAGAAACACGCACAAAACTCTTGTTTGCAGATACGCCGCTTTTCTATCTGCCCATCAATCACCCAGGCGAGTGTGTCGAGTACCGGGATGAAGAACATTCACAAATGGTGAGAAGCGCGATTTCGTTTGGTCAGGCATTTGAAGAATGCGTGCACATGTGACCGTTCGGACAGGACGGTCGTGACTATGATGGAGCTTGAATGAACCGTTTTCCCAGAAACACCTCCCTCTTTCCTCGCAGCGGAAAGACGAGCGGAGACCAAGGCGCTAACAATGTGCGCCAGCCATGGTAAAACAGCATGACACGCTTGATGATGCGCTTTGGTCGAATCTGATGTTTGTGAACTGTGTATCAAGATCACGCTTAGAGTCGCTGACTAAACAGCTAACTATTCGAAAGAAAACCGTCTGGCCCACCAGTTGCAAACGCAATGGGTGGAACACCGCATTCTCGGTTAAAGAAATACCAAGGTGATGCTAGATCAAAGAATTGCTACAAAAAGGCACAATCATGCATTCGAAATCATCTGCCGCAATGAACATACAATCTCTTAATGCACAGCAAAAAAAATTGGAAGCAACGAACTGACACCATAGCTATACAAAAGCCTTGGAGAACAGCTAGTCGTTCCTCGATTCATTTTGATTATACGACTACCAACGAATACACACGCTGTGCTCTACTCAAGTGCTGACAATGAAGTTGGCCCGTGCGAAACCCTGCATGACCAACAGCTAACAACATGCGCACAGCATAGTGACGAAAAAAACAAAACAATTTACACACTGTGCAAATGAATAAAAACCAGGGCTCTGGGCCACGCAACTAAAAGTGTAAGCAATGGAGAAGAACTTCACACGACAAGATATTCGTGCAGCAATGAAAGAAAAACTGACGAAGAGAAGCACAACGTTACTGAACTTTTCAGCATCAAACACGCTCAGCTAATAGAACTGCCTTCATGCTCGAAAGCAAACCAGTCAATTGATGGTTTGAGGGGAAAAATGAGACGCAGTATCGAAGAAAGAAAACGAATCAGACAAAAGTGCTCACAAAGACGCCAGACTATAGAGAACAATCAGTGCAACAGAACTGAAAGAGAAAGCTTTCTCTAAAACGAGCTCTCCCCTTCTCGAATTGCCGCACAGCTAATCTTGCTGAACGCTCGTCAATAAAACATTACAGACTGCACGCACAACAGCGGGAACCCCTATTCTCAAACCGGTCGTTTCGGGGGTACTTCCAACTTTTGCGTTGCGCAACATTAAGCGTGACAGGTATCCTATCGACGCAGTCAGGACCTCTGCGATGCGAGAATGGCGCTAATGAAAGGTGCCACCGCTCCTTTCCTCGCATTCACTTCCGCCAGCCCAGCCAATCGGCGCACGCCAAACGAGATATTCCCCGAAAGTGATCGACCGAATCTGCGGCCCTTAAAAGAAGCGCGAACACAGTGCGAGAGAATTAAAAAAAAAAAAAAAAACGAACAAGTTAAAAGTGACCGATCGAGAAGCGGGACGTTCTCTTGCCACAGCTACAGGCATGCAGAGGGGGCGAGAGTGAGACACGAGCGCGTCCATGCGAGAGACGCGACACACACACACACGCACATCCCCAGCTCAGCTGGCACTTCTCTCACCACCCGACGAAACCAGTAGCAAGGAGGGTGCAGGGATCACCACGACGACAGCAAGGCGGCACACGCACGAGAAACACACGACGACGAGACGCAACACTTTTCTTGCACCGGGAGCAGAGAAAGTCCCGCCACACGGTCACCGTCTTGGCACATCTCGCTGGCAGGGAGGCGGTGGCATCGGCACGTTGTGTTGCGTTGAAACCAGACAGAAGTAGGGGAGAAAAAATTCACGCGGCCACAGGATTGAATTCAGCGTAATACGCGCTGCTTCCCTGTATGGTAGCGGCCGAGTCCTTCTCTTGCAAACTATGCAGGTGCAAGAAGAGAAAAGGACAGTAGTGGTTGTGGAGGTGACGATCAGATGCGGAGAACTTGCAGTGGCCAGGAGAGGGAGTGGTCGGGAAGGCGAGAAGATGGCGCTCCGGTGGCAGAGGTGACAGAGAAAGGAAAAAGGCAATGGCAGCTCTCGTGTCTTGTCTCGTTCTTTTCCCGGCCTCTGTGCTTTCTGTTGTGTGTGAGTGGTGTGTGTGTGTGTGTGTCCGTGGATTTTGTCGGGCAGACAGACGCACGAAGTCTTACAGCTCCATGTCTTTGGTCTCGTCGTCCGAGAAATCACTCATGGAACTCTCGCTGCTCGACGACTCGTTGTCCTGCTCCCGCAACGCCTCCTCCGTGGCAAACCTCTTGACGTACTCTGCGCGTGAAACGGAACATTCATGTCAGCATGACAGGGTTGTGGAAAGGAAATGAGCCATCACTGTACTAAATGATCTAAATGTGCAGCCTTGAAAAGCACTTTATTTACCCGGTTCTAACGCGCGCCTAATTTGCACAGTTTTAAGTAAGAAAATAAAAATGAGCCTGAATGCAATATCCTGCCGATTTATTTTAAAAAGAAATAAAACATGCCCCTTACATTTCGGATCAAAAAAAAAAAAAAACGAGACGTGCAGAATTTACCTTTACCGACTGTAATTTTTTTAAAGAGCTTTCCTAATTAAAGCGATGCGTCATCGGCATTTGCACTTCATTGGCCACAGATACCAAGCGCACAGGGGCGGTATTCTTGGGCGATCACTTTTAGAAACAACTATAATTTTCGCAAGTCTCTGCATCGAACTCGAAGTATGAGGCCAACAGCGTTCCTGGAGCAATGCGCAAACAGCGAGCTTGCCACAGCACCAGAAATGCTGGCACACATATGCACTGACTGCATCCGGTGCCGAGTCACACAAAATCTCGTATCTACGAGAGTTATTGACCGAGTCTGCACTCAGGGTTCGTACAAGTTTCTAAGGCAAAAATTCAAGGATAATTCCAGGACTTTCCAGGACCTGTCACAGGTTTTTCAAGGACTCAAAGTGGCATCCAAAGTAGAATTTCTTTACTCTAACATTTCTAAAAATGACTAGTTTTATTGCACTTACAATAAATAAATGTATATCACAATTATAATAAAAATGTCTAGCCTTGATAACTTCTCAATATCACAACACAAAATGAATGCTTACAACAGCGGCTAAGATTTCTCCGGTATAAGCCCCTGGGTAAAGTTCACCAAAAATATTCAAAACATTCAGCATAGGGTTATTGCACTAAAATAAAAAGAAACAAATGTATATCACAATGACGTTAATAATGTCTAGCGTTGATCAGTTTGCAAGTTCACAACGATGCCAAAAAAAGTTCACAAAACACAATGAATGCTCCCAACAGCTACTCTCCAGTATTGACTTCTCCAGTATTAACTGGGCAAGTTTACTGCTCATTTCCAAACCATTCGGTGTAGTCTTGCTACACATCCATTATATTATAACAAATAGATGTATATTGCAATTTTGTTATGTCATGTCTTGTCTTGTCATTTTGTCATGCCTTGTCTTGATCATTTCTCAAGTCCGCTATATTAAAAGTTAACACAACGAACACTCAACAGCTGCTCAGGTTCTGCAGCATTAGCTGGGTTGGTTCATCAAACATTTCCAAAACATTCAGCATACCACATTTTCTGGTGACGCGGTTTTTTCTTAATTTTTCGTCGGTGCGTCTTATGTACGTTTTTTTTTTCTTGCGGAAAAACTGCCGTCAAAATCAAATCCAATGTTATGGTCACGCGAGGCGCGCTGGTTGACTTAATTGCTACGGGTTCTGTGCGCGCTATCGAGGTGCCGGGTTCTCGTGATCAAGTTCGGGCCTGAACGCCGTGCGAGAACGATGGTGAAGCAATGCAAGCGGCGGTAGGCCGACCGCGAAGTCATCGCATCTGCAGATCGCTGTCAAGATAAGGCACGCGCCGCTGCGCAAACTACGCAGTTGCTCCGAGAGTACAGGCAGCCCTCCCCCCCCTCCTCCCTCCCGGGCTGCCTTCCCGCTTTCCTCCCTTGTGCGCAATTCGGCTCACCGTCACACGCTTTCACTTGCACATAATACAGCATACGGCGCGCGGGGAGGATGTTATCGCCCTTGGACTTTATACGGAGCATTGCAGCAACCACGATGGCAGAAATGCGCCTGGAGTGGAAATATATGGCACCCATACGCTTACGCGTGACCCGCGTTCAAAAGAGCGAAACGTCACTGTAACTTTTTTTAAATCGCTTACCGAAAGAACAGGTGCGTCTTGTGCACCCGTGCGACTTATACGCGTTTTGTTTATTTTTTCAGAAAAACTGTCGTTTTGAGGGGGTTCGTCTTATACAAAGGTGAGAATTACAGAACAGAAAATACGGTAATGCTATTGCACTTAGAGTATAATAAATAATATTATAACAAACCTCCACCCAAAGGCACTGAGCATCAGTGGTAAAGTTGCTCTCCACTATAGCTCTCTTTAGCTTCAATAGCTTCACCTCGCGCGCAAGAGTGAAAGTGGCACAAGCCAGACCGACGGGTGAGGAGTGAAACGAACGATAGATAGGGTGAGGAAAGCAGCGTATAAACCCTCCCAGCTGAACCAGCACCGAAGCGCGGCACGGGTCTCTCGCTCCGTTCGCGGTTTGACGCGGTGAAGCCTTTTATTTTTTACGTGCAGTTCTGCAAAACGGAACCATGTGCGCTCGCGCCGGCGTATTGTTTCCGAAATGGGGAGTTCCACGCCGATCTACCACAGAAAGGAGGTCGCAATGTTGTTATCAGAGTGCATTGCTCACGAAATTCCACGATTTTCAAGGAAGGAAAAAAATTCCAGGACTTTCAAGGGCCTTGAAAATGCACTTTTCAATTTCAAGGGTTTTCAAGGATTTCAAGGACCTGTACGCACCCTGGCACTGAATGCACTTAGTTCGTCTTCACAGGGTTACATAGGAGTGCGAATGAACTCAGATGTTTCGCCAGCTGAAAGTTACTTCTGAATCTGACAGAGTCTGTGCAGTGTTCACAGACACAGATGCCGATGGGGAAGGGTTGCGAATGAAAGAACCATGAGGCGTCAAACACCAGGTGGCATGCGTGAAGTAGAAGCAAGGGCAACTGGTTCTAAAAAGAATGCCAGTACCAAAACCATCACCTGACACAAAAGTCTGCCTGGTTGACTCTTTGCCAACATATGACAATCAGCCATTTAAATGGCGTACTTAAATGGAAAGACACGTGCACAGCTGGTTTAGCAGTACAAGCAAGGGCGCTAATGGTGGGCTGGCACAGATCCATACAGGCTGGTTTGCTTCCAATTTTGCCTTATCCTGAATAAAGACGCGCAAGCACTTGACGCGCACAAGGCATAGCTCGGTTTCACGTCCAGGCAAAACAGGCATTTAGGGTTATAATTAGTGTTGCGATCAGATCAGTATAATCAAAGACCACTTGGCAGTGTGAGTGATTTGTGACATTCGCATGCAACAAGTAAGCAAACTTTTGTGCATCTGACATGGACTTGGAGAAGAAAATCAGCAAGTTGGCGCTTTTCACGATCTTTGGGAACTCTTCAAGACATGCGGAGTCTTAAAATAAGCTTCAGAGAGGCATATACAGCTAACCAGTCGTAACGAAGTCATTGGGACAAAAAAAAAATTGATGTTGTCAAAGTGGCAAAGTGGTTGGCAAAGTGGCACGAAAAACTTCTCATTTCGAATTATTGATATACGTCAACGACCAATTTTCCGGATGCCCGATTTTTCGGACATGCCTGATAATTTGGCATTTGGTGCCGCGTTTTTCATTGAAATAATTCGCCGCTGCTAGATTTGGCTGTGGACTCCACCTTTGTAATCCTCGCCAATGTCTTGGAAACTCAGAAAGCACGAGACGTTGCACCCAATACCGGTTATGGTATAATAGCTATTTCAGACATGCCCGTGGCAATTTGAGCCCTTGGTGGCAGTAAAAGGCATGCATTCAATTTTTCGGACTGCCCGATTGTTTTCCTACGTTTTTGCGGCCCCTAGGTAGTCCGAAAAATTGGACGTTAAAGGGCCCCTAAACCACCCAGAGGTCAAAATTTAGTTGTGGTGTTGCAGTTGTGCACGAGTCTACAACGAACACGTAGCCGTGAGAATTTTTCGAAATGGTGCCGTAGTAGTGCAGTTACACGCGCTTGATGATCGAAAAACAGCCCTCGCTCGTTTCGCTCTTTCCTTCGCTACTCTCCTCGTCGGCTGGTCTCCCCTCCTCGCTGAGTGCTTCTCGAAATGTCACGTGACATACGTCATCGTCAATGCGCTTCTCAAAACACTGCCTACTTCCGGTTAAGGCAAGCCCACACTAGCGGCACACATACCGACGGCAAACCGGCCTTCAGTGCCGTAGAACGTCTGCCGCGCGAGAGGTGTCCAAAGTAGACGGCAGTTCGGCCGGCACCCCGCCCGCTGCATGATCAACGGGCCAATCGACGACCGCAAAGATGCGCGCCTCCGCCACCGGCAATGAAAACATCGGCTGCAGCTCAGCTGCAGTGCATGGCTACCGACAGGAGACGACCGGCTCGGCTGTGCTCGCATCGCAGCCGACGGTGCCACTAATATCGGTGTAATTTTTTTCTTTGTGTACAATTATCGTGAAGAGGGATAACAACGATAAGAAAATATTGCGGCTTGTGAGCGTCGGTAATTCATTTCGAAGCGCCGTCCGCTTTAGGTTTGAAAGCAACCGGAAAGGCCTAGCGTCGATACCGGCACCGTTGAGCGATTAGTGGCCGTGAGGCTGCTACACAAATGAGTCCCGGTCTCATCCTCTCTACGTACGGCAAGGAAATCTCGCCGTTCGCGAGCAAAACCGCTGTCGAACAGCAGCCCACGAATGGCAAATGACGTGCAGTGAGTTACCGTGTCGGTAACGTGCGCTTCAACGCTTCTCGGCTATCTGCTGTTGCTGCAGTGCCGGCCCGTGTTATGCGAAGCGTACCGCTATAGACCCTGTGTTGCGCACAAATCTGGAAAGGCCAACACTGTCGCACTCAGTTTGGGCAGCTAATCAGACCGCTAAGCATGACTGTGTTGGAATGCGAGTGATTTGGCACTTGCGTTGCGGGCTGTAATTACCGATTCGCAAGGGCGCACAAGCGAGCAACATGACGAGGAAGAGCAGGGAGCGCGCGTACCTGCTAGCAGACAAACCGGAAGTCGTAGGTTCTTGTTCGACCAAAGGGCATCATCATCGCCGCTGACATCACCAGATTCACCCTGCTGACATTGTGACGACTGCTGGGGATACCGGAAAGGCCAGGAGAGGAGGACGGCAGTTTTTTTTATTTTGTGGAGCGCCCGCGGCGCGTAGCGCTGCAGCGTTTGGCATAGTTGATCGTGACGGCATTTTGAACTCGATGAGCGTGTTTACTTCAAATGTTCAAAAAATAGAGAGTTTTAGAATAGGGGCCCCAAAATTTTGGGGCCCCAAAGAGCTTTGCGGGTGTTAGCGTTGGGGCATGCATGCAGGAGTGAAGAGTTTTAGAATAGGGCTTTGGGTTGCGAATAGCTTCTTGCGCTTGCAACGCCATCACGGTGTCAAAGAAAAACTATTATAAATATTAATATAAACTATACCATTTTATGATAACAAGATTAATTTTGGCTTCCGTGGTTTTGCAGTTTAATTACAATTGAGACATTATTCGCAAGCGATTTGTTGCGCTTAATTTTGAGTAACCAACTTCACGTGCCTTTACGAGCCAAGATAATCCAGATTAGGCCTACGAGCCAAGAAATCGACAATCGAATTCGGAATCAGCGGCGTCTAATGAATCAATCTTCATTACAAACGTTAGTTGAGAGAAAGCGATAACTGCAGTCACTTCTAGCTTACGAACTTCACGCGTTACCACGAATCGAGCCATTTGGTACTCGGTTCGAGCCATCGCTTCTACAGTGTACTAGAATTCTAGTACTCTATTCTAGTACACTCTAGCTTCGATGGGTGCCGCCATGTTTGTTGACGCAAAGCTTTTGGGGCAGCTTTTGGGGCTCCCGGTAAATCGGTGAAATAGCGTGCCCAACGCAAAACCCAAACGCAGTTTGCGTCTCGCACATGCGCTGTGGTGTCGACGCTATTTCTTTGGGGCCCCTATTCTAAAACTCTCTAATAGCTGAGGTGGTTTAGGGGCCCTTTAACGGTATCGAGCTATTTCGCAATCCCTTTCGACTTCAATATATCTTGGATCGACAGTACAGAGGTATTCTGTTAATTTGATCCTAACGGAACCCACGAAACTGGACGAATTATCCGGTGGGTCGAAACACGCCGTTGATTCACTTGGCAGTATTTGCCTTTAAAGTTAGCCACGCCGCAATACGGTCGCGCTATGCGGTGAAGCATACCAAGCAGAGGGAAAAGTGGCTACTGCTGCGGGACATAGCAAGTGTTCCTTAATTTGCACACGCACTGTCTCAGGCCACAGTACGAGCACCAAGACGTGCGATAAGTTTACAGTCCTTCAGAGTTTTAGAAAAATCCCTGTTCTTTTGCTGGTTTTAAACATCGCGATTCTGAGATTTTCCATCTTACCACCTTCCTTTTCGCTAGCTTTTCCAAAACATGGAGGATTTTTCTTCGCTTCTCAGTGCAATGCGAGTGCGCAGGCGTGTAATTAGTAAAGCGCACTAGGGTCCGTTAAAGGTCTCCTACACGAGGCGCACATGGCGGGTGAAACGAGGGTTCAAATCAGCCACGGCAACGTCGGAAACAGCTACGAATGGCTGCCGGTATGCTTATTGGGCATCTAGGTGCTCGTACTTTGACCAGAGAAGGTGCGTGTGCACCAGTATAATTAAGAAACGTGTACTATGTCCCTCTTCCGTTCTTGATACGCTTCACTGCAATAAATTAGGTATGCTTCACTGAATAACACAGCTGTACTGCTGCAAAGCTGACAAGTCCAGAGTGCATGCAATTACAACGGACAGCTTCGCCAGAATTTCTCGGTGCTGTAACGTCTCAAGTTTCCTTAGATGTACCAATCAACCTCGGCACTAATTCCACATAACATGTTCTGAAATGTGTCATTGTGTGGGTAAAGCGACATTCTAAATATGTCCCTCAGTGCAAAGTGTCGACCATTGCAGGTCAGAGCGTGCAATGCACGGAAATAAATTCTGGGCTTTTACGTGCCAAAACCACATTATTATGAGTCACGCTGTAGTGAGGGACGCCGGATTAATTTTCACCCCCTGGGGATTCATTAACGTGCACCTAAATTCAAGTACACAAGCATTTCTTTATTTTGTCCCCGTTGAAATGCAAACGCCACCGTCCAGGATCAAACCCACGACCTAAAGCTCAGCAGTGCAGCACCATAACCACTGGGCTACCACGGCAGGTAATTTGTATGTTATTTTATTTATTTACTGAATACTGCAGGCAAGAACGCCCCAGCAGGAGAGGCAAGACAAGCAGAGCACAACGCGTGCACAATAACAGTTCAATATTATAACAACAACAGTTCAAAATGTGGAAGAAATGCATAATACAATGTTTCAGATACTCTTGCGACATTTCACAGCAACCAAAGAAAAAGAAAAAAAAATTCTATACAGAACTATACAACAGATAAGGTTTATAGAGAGAAGGCTTGCGTGAGGAAGCTCCTTCCTTCAGCAATTGTTTGGGGAAAGATGGAAAAGTTGAAACTTGAATCTGGCAAAGTATGGAGTTAAGGCCAAAGGATGAGTATGACGGGTTCATCAGGTTATTAATGGAGCTACATAGAAGGAAGGGTCGAGGATGAGCTTGTGTTTGAACAGTAAGCATAAAAACTTCAGGCATAAAAATTTCCTAATCGACTGTAGGATCTTAAAACTGTTAGACTGGATTAATTCTGAGACAGAATCATTGTGGCTGTACATTAAGAAAATGAAATGACCAGCTCTCCTCCGAATTCTTTTCAATGCATTGATGTTAGTTGTAGCAAATGGGTTTCAAATGACAAGTCATATTCAAGTTTTGACATTATCAAGGATGCATAAGCTAACTGTTTTACATAAGCGGAGCTTTTTTAAGCTTGTGAAGGATTAAGCATAGTTTTTGAAAAACGGATGGGCATGTGTTACTGATATGGGTATTCCAACTCAAGGTATTTGTTATCGTGACGCCAAGATACTTGTATTCTGTCAATTCAGTTAGTGGTTCACAACCAATGGAGTAGAAGAAATTAAGAGAAGCTTTCTTTTTTTGTTACATAAACTACCAAACATCTCCGAATTCAGTTCCATTCCCTATGTTTTACTCCGTGAGCGAATGTTGTTTATGGCCAGAGTTTAGAACCAGCTGACCTTCGATCGTTTTTATCTGATTACAAAGTATGCAGTCATCTGCAAATACATGATTTTTTTACAGGATGATCTATTACGTTCACAATATCATTAGGAAATATCAGAAAGAGCAAGGGCCCCCAGAACACTACCCTGCAAAACCCATATGTTACCGGAATAGTGCGATTGTTGATTAATTTCTACATGCCGATTTCTATCTCTTAGATATGAAGAGATCCAGCATAGAAGAAAATCTGGAAGTCCAGTCTGTTCTAGTTTACAAATTAACTTATGTGGGACTACGTCGAATGCTTTCCTTAAGTCCCAAAATATTAGGTCTACTTGGCATCTTGGATGGGACTGGTAGATAGGGTTGTGTACATATTCACCTTGAACTTTCTTCTTGTACTCCTCTGGTTTGTGCAGGTACATGGCTGCTGCATCGCCATTCAGAGGGTCGATGGGGTTGGGGTAGGTCAACAGCTGCGGCAGGAACGACTCGAAGATGTTGGACAGGTCTGCACATAACAGATGGTTTGAGGAAGAGCGGACCCATATTTTTGAACTTTCTGTATAAACTCAGCTGCGTGCTTCTCACGTGCAAAAAATTACAAGTATGAAGCTTTAGAAATGCCCTCAAGACATTAATTTGATGCTAAAGTTGGCCTCGAAATGCCAGACCTGGAGTCTGAAACGTGACCCAGAGCAAAACTTGCACAGCAATTAGGCTAAGTAGGACTACATTGCACATCAAGAAATACGAGTGCTGCAGCGATCGCAAAAAATGGAGTGAGCCAGTGTAATGCGACATCGCAACACATATGCCTCCTGTGAATCGAAAAAGACTGGCTCACAGGAATACGTAGAGCTGACTTTCGTTAATTCGACTCCCATGGGACCGACGAAATTAATTGAATTATTTTGCGGGTTGAATTAAGCAAGATGAAGAAAAAAACGCTACAACACGCCGCCGATTCATTTGCCAGTATTTGCCCGAGTAACATGCCCCCAAATCAAATGTGTGCCTACTTTCCACGAGTCAAAAGTAGAAATTCAACGTAGGAATGACATTAAAGCTCCTAAACAAAGCTGAAATCTAACGCGAACCAGATTTCTTAGAATGGCTGCCAGTTTACCAACGTTACCTTTGCTGCACGGTTCTTTATTTAAAGTCAGCTTCGCATGCAATACAGCCATGTTATGCGGTAATGCATACGAATGCCGCGAACGCGGTTCTGGTTTCATATCCGATTGCACCGCACAAGCAATTTTCAACCGAATTTCATTGGAAAACAAAAGGCACACGTTAGATCGGGGAAATACCGTAATCAGAGATTGTGAGCTACCATTACTGCTTGGAAATCTTCCTAGGGCGGGACGAAAATAGGCATTTTTGACAGGAGACGTGTTTTCAACGCATTCACTGTTCCCCAAGCCCTGCCGAGACAAATGCTGGTATTAAAGGGGTCGTATTGGGTTCACCATGTGGGTCAGGTGCATGCGTGCTGATTGCTCAAGTTTGAATTGTCCAGTGAATGCTAATTTTAGTTTGAATGACCAATGTATGGTCCCATATAATGTATGGGTGTCGGCCGGGACCTTCGGTCAGGATCGAATTAACTGGAGTCAAATGAATGGACGTCTACTGTACGAGTCAATTTTTCAGCTCTGCCTCGTGCTATCAACCTATGGAATGCCCTCCCAGATAACACTGCTTCCCAATCCAACCACTACAAATTTCGCAGTCAACTGGTCAAACACTTCGCCGTCCGAGCCCTCTCGTCCTTCTGTGTCTTCATTTTTTTCTTGCGCCATTATTTTTCTCCTGTAGCTGTCTATATCCTTATCAAGCATCTTCATTGATTTAAGTACATAAATTCCATGCATGTCTTATGTTCATTATCTATTTTTCTGAACAAATCTCGTTTGAGTTCACACATTTTTCATAATCTGTGCACCTGAAGCCTATTGATGACAGTTTATTGTTATGTGCTGTGTTCTTTCCTTTTTATGCACTTTGCATTGCAGGGTTTCACTAGCTGATATGTTTTCCCTAGTGGTTGTAAATACAATGACCATGTGATGTTTAGTGTATCATTCCACATGTATTTTGCTGCTGTTTTTAGTTTTCTAATTGAATTTTTGTATTCACTGTTTTTATGGTGCCTTCTATTGTGCTTTCGTTACGCCGATGCCTTTTTTTGGTGTTTTGAATACTGCTTGCTCTGCATTTATGTAACCATAGTCCCCCTTAATCAACGCCTTCTGAAAGGCCTGTAAGGTTTTCCTAAATAAATTAATTTCCCAGGATGCTCTGAACTCTTTCAGTATTTCTTCTAGGGTTTAGATGGATTGGACATCCACTTAACGCAAGAAAACTAAGTTGGAAATGACATGTCAGTATGCCTTTAAGCTCGCGTTTCAAATAACATATGCA
Organism: Dermacentor silvarum; assembly: GCF_013339745.2. Taxonomy (NCBI): domain Eukaryota; kingdom Metazoa; phylum Arthropoda; class Arachnida; order Ixodida; family Ixodidae; genus Dermacentor; species Dermacentor silvarum. The sequence continues at coordinate 28,095,295 of NC_051163.1, read as the reverse complement.
TTTCTTCTCCACTTTACAGATCCTTGCTGCCTTTGGCTAGTGTAACAATATGCACGCACGCGCACACACATTTGTGAAGTACTGTACAGTGCACACAAACCTGGACAACAAAAGCAAAGTATGTGCTTCTTTGGGACATCTGTTGCACATATTTTCAGCTACCACCATTAAAGACGAAATATGATAATGAATCTAAGTCAACACTAAGATCTACGAAGTCAGCTTAGGTTCAAAGATGCTGATGAAAGACTCACAAAAACAGACGTTATTATAATGAAGTGCTTGGTGTAATATGGCAGTGCACTTCGATACAAGGACGTAACACAGTGAATAAACACGAGCACTGTACTGCAAGTATCGGCTTATTGTTGGATGACCATACGTAAATATACATTCTAACGCATCCATCGTGGTCCACGCATGCATTGGAACGTATATTCATGTATGGTTATCCAGCAATAAACTGAAAGCTGCAGCACAGCACTCGTGTTTGTACACTGTGTTATGTCCTTGTACCGAAGTGCACTGCCATAGTACATTACGATTAACCAACTTGCCCACCAGTATATCTCAAGGAAGTGCTTGGAACTTCCACAATCCTCCATTATATAGGCCATTTTAAAGATTGCACACCATACGACTCTCAATGGAGCAGGCTGAGCACATTCATTGAAGAAAAACTTTTATTAGTCAAGTGCATCCCTAGCACTGACTGCGGCTCAGTGGCAGCTGCGCAGGGCTGTAGTGGCAAAGCTATGTGCACTTAACATAAAGCAACAAATCAGCTGCTGAGGTTGCCTAAATTCCTTGTTTGTACAGGCAAATACGACAAGGTTCGTACAGGTTTCCACAAAAAATTCAAGGACCTTTCAATAAATTTAACTATTTATTACGGTAGTTCACAAATGTTACATTTTATTGGACAGAACAAAGGAAAGTGATTTCACTTAGTGCACGTACAGTTTCATTCGAATAGATGAAATCCTGAAGCTCAGGGCAGGTCTTTCAGTTTTTTTTTCTAGTTGCATCTTAATGCTGCCGAGTTCTTCAGCCTTCGCTTCTGCGGTCTTTCTCAAGCTGTTTGATTTCACCACGTACGTGATGTCACCAGTTCTCTCAGCCTTTTCTGCATATCCATCTGCAGAGGCCGTTAAATCGGCAACAAATGCTCAAGCTTCTTTTTCTTTGTCTGCAACCCTTCAACTTCTTCCGTGATTGTGTGCCTTTTTGTCTGCTTTGAGTTTTCCTGGTACCGTTTCTTCTTTGATTCCAAGTGTGCACCGTTATGCTGCCTCGCTGCGGACACAGCTATTCCGAGTTCTTTTGTTATAGGAACATTCAAAATTCCACCTGCCCTGTCCAACGCGTCACATATGATATGCTGTGAAATGTATGACAAACCTTTCAGATTCTCTACGGAGATCTGGCGGTTGACGCTGAACCCCCGTTCGACAATTGCTTGCCCATGGCTCAAAACAAGCAAGAGCCTGACTGCTTTCCACAGCTCTTTGTAGGAGGGATTGAAGCTCAGGAGGTCATTAAAAAACTCATCCAGCCTGCTAAGGCTCATCTTCAATAGGCGAAGCTCGTGCTTTACCTCTTGCAGTAGCTCAGCGTATTCTGCCATTACACCTTCCCGTTGGCAGTCACTCAGTCTTCCTGCCATGGTCAAGACGCCCAACACCTTCCTTAGGCCCACAAGGCACTGATCCGACTTCGAGGACATGAGCCGGGGGTCTAGAGATGCCAGGTTTCTAACCATTGATGATTTAAAGGGACTTCGTTCCAGTATTTTCTTGGTCACAGCTGCCAAAAATAGTTTACACTCCATTCTGAATTGAAATGTATCCTTTGCACTTGCCCTTGAATTTTTCAGTGCTTGTTCACATTTGGGGCCGATATCCATTTTTTCAAGCGGAGTGTGGTTATCAGGGTTATCAACACAATCATCTAATGGACTGGCAAACAGCACCACAAGTCAAGCGTAGTCTTGACTTGTGGTGCCCACACTAGCGGCACAGTCTTGTTATCATGAAACCCATTTTTTAGATGCTTGAAACTTTTGGGAATCTTGTGAAAATAAGGTGCTTTCCAACTTCCTGCCGTTTTCTGTGTGCTGTTCAGAATGTAGTGCAGAGATTCAGTGCCTAGTGGAAATGCCTAGTCATTGCTATCGCTCACCATAAAGTGCCGTCCATGCTTGGTTGATGACGTCCAAGCACACAGTGCCAGACCTACAGGCGGGAACAAGAACAGATGCAAGCGACACAAACGTTAAGATTACATACTATAATAGACTGACTGACTGAGTTTAAAGGGACACTAAAGAGAAAAATAGCTTGAGCAGTATTAGTAAATTAGCGTTCTACAACATCCAAAAAAGCCACTCAAAGTGTGAGGAGGCTTCATAAGCCAGGAAAGAAGCAAACACGAAAGATAGGTGGCACTGCCACACTGAAGTTACCACACCACGCTGTTGCGACGTCATGGATTTTGACTGGGCCTAGTCAACTTTTCGTCAATAAAGACCGACTACATTGTATTCTAAAGCAGCCAGTGACTTGACGTAGCAAGTTTTGAAAACTTACTGAGCCATCAACTTTTACTTATAATAGGACCTGCACAGTCAAGTACAAACATGCGTGCACACTGTCATTGAAAGGTGCACTAATTAACTTCCACACAAATGCAACCTTTCTCAAGTCAAGAAAAGATGCCATGCCATGCACTGAACCATGATAATACAAGCTGCATAGCATCACCGGTCTCACATGTTTGCAACTGCATGCCCCATTTTGTCACTCTAACAGTCCGTGTTCACAAAATGGGCAAATATGAAGGCACTTACACTTCATCGATGTTTGGGTGATAAATCTTGTTCATGAACCCTGGTGAGAAAAAGAAAAGCGTGCGAACAATGGATAAGCATTACAGTTACCAATTCGCAACAGAAACAAAATCGGCAATAACACCGATGTTCCTAGTATTCCGAGCTTTCTTGCAGAAGTTGAGCAAAATGCCAATGAGATTGCTGAAGGAGTGGTAAGAACATCTACAGCGCATCAACAAATGGCATGAATGCCGATGCACCACAAGATTAACTGACATGGGTCAATTTCTTTAATTCCAAGTAGATTCAAGCGTAGAGGAAGCATGCAAACAAGCTGGCAACGTTGAGCCCATGAATAATGCGTTCATGTGTTCCCCATTGCTATGGTGAATGCTAAGAGCACAGACGTCATATCAGTGTTGGCTTCTTTTGGCTATTTATGCGGTCGCCCAAACAGAACGGCTATGCCATCATCATCATGCTCCAAGAAAACTTTTATTCCCTGCCTATACCTGGCACTAAAAAAGTGGCTGGCATGAAACTCAAAATAACTGCGAATGCTGATTGAGCGATGGGAATGAACATCCCAAAGCAAGATATGCAAAATGGCCTAATGGGGAGGGCTCCGTATTAATCATGGTCACCTGGGTTCTTTTAAAGTGTGGCTAAGATGCAGTTTACCAGCAAATCTTCCATTTCATTATCAGAATGCAGCAGTAGAGGCTGGGATTCAAACCCACAACCCTGCACTTGGCAGCAAAACACCACAGCCTTAGTGCAAGTGTGCTGGGTTAACTGAATGCTGAACACTAGACTGCTTTAAAGAAACACTGCAAAGAAAAAGCATAACTTAGCCACAAAGAACAGCAAACATTGTCAATGAAACAATGCCCAATAGGAGAAATTCATGCACAACCTGTGATCGTTCCCACGATGGTTGAATGAAGGCAACAGATTTCCCTCTAGTAAACTCAGCGTAAAGTTAAGCGTAACAGTACTTAGCAACATGGTGACGTGCTGCAAGCTCTGTTCAGGAAAGGACAGTACACTGGCTGGACTGCAACATCTGTCCACGCTTTCTTTCTTTTTTTTTATTCCAATAAGTTCTGTAAAAATCTACAAGGTAAATGAAGTTTCACATAAGGCATGATTTCCATCCATCCGGCTGTAGCGGGAATGCTACAAAGAGACACCTATTCCTTTCGCTGTAAGAAATGCCCACTAGATATTAGAAATGGGCAACTTCCTACAGTAAAAAGAAGGCCAAGCTCACCTATTGATGGCGACTTGAAAGGGTACTTCTCAGGTAGGTCAACCCTGACTTTCCAGATGCCTCCCTCATAAGGTGCTGCAAGGCAGTACATGCAAGGCAACGGTAAGAAGTCTGCAACTTCGCAGCCCACTAGAACTAAAGAAAGCTTGTCAGTCTCCAGCGATTCTTGATTCCCTTAGTTCGATTACCGTGAACAGTTATGCGAAGGCCCTCGCTACGGCTCTTGGTCTTCTTGTCCAATGGGGAGTCCTCCCGTACCATGGAGGCATACTACACTCGTAGCAAGAGCCAGCACACAGCCTTTATTGTGACAGCAATTATATGGACACTCCAGGCACATTTTTGCCATCGCCATGATGTTCCGTATAAAGCCCAAGGGCGATAACACTGTCGCCACGCGCCGTATACTGTATGTGCAAGTGAAAGCGTGCGAGGGTGAGCCGACGATCGCAGCTCAATCTCGCGCGCGCAAGGGAGAATAGCGGGGAGGAAGCACACCGTCTTGTCGCCTTCCGCCACGCGTACGGCACTGGAAGGGGGGGGTGTACTTCGGCGGCAACTGCTTATGGTGCGGTCGAGCAGGCTTTATCATAAAAGCGATCTGCTTTGGGGGCACAGTCTAGGTGCGCCAACGGCTCGTGGCGTGTGCCGTGCTCTCGCCGCTCAGTTTTCGTTAACGCGATAGACAGTACGAAGGTCACTTCGCTCGCTGCTGCCGCCGCCGCAGCTTTCTCACGCCAGCGTTTTGACTGCAAGTGTCCGCGGTCATCGAGTGTGATGTGTTAATGTTTGCCATGCGCGCGCTGACACTTAGCTTGTTAATTTAGCTATTAAGCGAATGTTTACAAGTTTATACAGCCGATAAAACTACTATCCTTACTTCGTATGGCTGTCTACTAAATTGCTATCACAATCGATGCTTTGCCTTTCGGGCGGAACTGCGATTTTCTTTTACCCGAAGCTTTCTTTGCCAACCATCCCAAGTTTAGCTGCGGTATCTAAGCAGATATATTTCTGACTACATATATGAATGTTATATGTGTGCCGAATCCCATTACAAACAAACGCACTCATTTTGTCTGCTACCGACAAAGTAGTGCCAGTAAGCGCACTTCTGCTCCTCGTAATAATTTTTTTTTTTTTTCATTATCACCTGAACATTACTGGACACCACAAATGCCATTTGTATTGTCTGTTTCTCTTTTCGTGTGTCCATGTCTGCATACCTGGCTTTTTTGAAACACGAATCCCTACCAACTAGCTCAGTTTTCTGTCATTCCAAGCTTCATAAATATCTCTACAGCACACTGACCTCTTAATAAAATAGCGCATTAATTATACTCAATTGATTCTTTCATTTACTTGGCTTTCTTTGACTTAGCCATTCAACATGTACCACTGGGTGTACGCCCATTCATGGTCAATGCTGTGGAACGGGTGTGTGCCACTGTGACGCAAATGGTATATGTAGCTACATATGTGTGTTATTCTTACCTTCACAAGCATCGTAGACCATCTTCACGCTTGTGACATCACTGTATAGACATCTGATATTGTGCATCTGCCCGATTTGGTGCTTTAATTTCAGCATAGCTTGCAAGCGGTGTAGTGAACATAAAAATTGCACAAGACTGAAGTTGTAACCATTGCAGTGCATGACATTACATGTTGACATTGAAGTTGTAAACATTGCATGGACATTACATGTTGCATAGGATGAAAGTAAACAATTGTACACACTGCATTTAGTTAAATACCGTTTAATGCTTTACTAAAGCTGGCATAATTCCAGGGTATCTGTTGGATCTACATAATTTTTTTTTTTTTTAATTCTCGTCTCTGGCCTCACAACCACCATGCTGATGCCATTTCCCTCCTGTGTCATTATCACAACCTGGAGGATTCACTCACAGCGAGGGACAGAAATGCACATTTACTAGCTTATGATGGTCGATCGCAGTAGAATACGGGCTTGGAGTAATAGAGTGCTCAGATTAAAGTCATAAGTGCTGTTTCAGTTCCCCACACCACTGCGCAATGTTTAAAAATGTTTAATGAGAATCGTTTGAAATACTTGTGAATGGACGGACAGGTTCAGCCTATTCACTGTTTGCAGTTAAAGCATTGCAACATGACCATCCCCCAACTGGCAATTCACTATATATACAAGCTTCTCGGTTCCGTAAAATGAGAAGCAATATACGCACACATACATGCGATAAAATCTTTTATGCTGAATAGTGGTACTTTAGGTCAGCTGGGCTAGAAACCAGCTCTAAACAAACTATTCTGGTAGAAATGATCTTTGTTCCGATGATCAAAGAGAACTTGTTTGTTACAGCGGTGTTTCCCAAACAGAATACAGGGAGTGAATGCAGACTTGACTAGCTCGACATTAAGCAGATGTCAGTACCTTTCCTGTTGTGTGAAACCACACAAATTTGCAGCCCCTTCAGAGAACTTCCCACGAAAATGCAAAAACTCATCTTTGGATGGCTGCGTGTCAATAAAGCACATATGCTACCACTGTCCCTAGCGCTTTTGAGCAGGTGCTCTCATCAGCTCATGAGATTATTATGGCAATGCCCCGCTCAGGCGACTCTCATTCAAACGGTCTATACAAGCTACTGAGCTGTGTCAAGACCCCTCTTGAAACTATTTCCGCAGCATCTTGTCCTAAACTGTGGGAAGGGGTCATGCCCCATTTGTGGAAACAGAAAAATAACTCAAGACGGCCTTTTTGAATGAGACATACTCTGCTGGACTGACTCATGTCAACAACAGTTACAGAGACAAAAAGCAAATATTTCCTTTTTTTTTTTTTGTGCGACAGACTCACAATCTTACACAGCAAGCCATAGTGGGGGACTCCAGATTAATTTTGACCACCTGAGGTTTTTTAAAGCGCGCATGAGCATTTTTTAATTTCGCCCCCATCAAAATGCAGCCGCTGCGGCCAGGATCGATCATGCAACCTCGAACTCCGCACAATGCCACAGCCACTCAGCTACAGCAGCTGCTGTAAGTGAATCAAGCAAGAAGAAGAACTTGGGTAAATGCAAGAACTGAAGTCTGGAGCTGCAGAAATACAGCACACGCAAAGCTTAATCAATTGCAGGCAATGTGGCTTATGTTATAGGACCTTCACAAACTTCTGAACACAGGGCAACCAAGACACTAGCATTATGTAAGCCCCACACCCCTGGTCCGAATAAAGTCTAGCCCCGCTAAACTCGATGCTAGTGGGAGAGACATTCAGAATTGATTTTTGGATCATCCAACGTCAAATGAATCAAAGTGATTACAAAATATGAGTAACTTCTGTGACTTTTGAAAAGGTTCAAAATAATACCAAAGGCAGGTTAATTAACGTTGGATTAAGAGAAGTGGAATGTATTATGGAAGCGCACTATGTTGCATGCCCAAACTGTTTCCTGTACACTCTCAACAGGAATATTTCATACAACCAACAGCTTCCAACTGGTACATCAATGAATAGAATACAGAAACAAATAGCAATCATTGGCAGTTCCGCCTCAGTTGCGGCAAAAAATGAGACATTGCAAATGAAATAGAGTGAAAGAATGCATGTTCAACTCACTCGCTTTGGGACCGTAGAACTTGACGCAGAATTCATTCAGCCCTCCGAGAATGGTGACTTCGTGCTTGCTTTCAATGCTGGGCTTCAAGTCAAGGTACTCAAACAGTGCTATATTACAGGCCAGTGATGGTATACTGATTGAGAAAGCATACAAGCTGCAACTGGGAGCACAATCTTTAAAAATGCACTTCCCAAGAGCAGTCTTCACTTCTGAAGCTAAATGCAGTCACACTTCAATACAATGAACATGGATAAAATTAAGTAAATCAAATGTTTTTTGTCGATATTGGCATGCAACGAATAACAGATAAAACTAAGGCATTTTTGTGCCATACTATAACTCATTACAATAAGGTTTGACAGTATTCGAAATAAGGGCACCAGTGAGCTTCTAGTAGTACAAGTGTCAGTAAGTTTTACTTTCATGACTGTTAATGATCTGAACTTCACAGTATGTTGATACAGGTGCACCTACATTAAATACTTGCATGACAATGTGTTTAGCTGTTGGCTAGGGTGCCTTTATCGCTAGCATATTAGGAACAGTGCACCGTCACCACAGTATCAGTGCATGCGGCAAAAAGCAAGCATTTCTGACAGTTACTTGAAAATTTGCATATAACAACCAACATTTTCAAAGGTACAAATGCGTTAGTTGAGAAGTGGTGTGCCATCATTTGTACCCCAGTAAAATCAATACCAAGTTGTAGTTTTTGCGATGCTTCAGAGAAACCAAACAGCCCATTTCATCCAAGGTGGTCACCAAGCTACAGGAGCGGGTGCAATAAAGTAGCCCAGTGCCTTCGTCATGGTGTTTAGTTTTTATGTGAATGTTTTCAGCAGTGAACATGCCAAGCAGTTGAGCAGTCAAGTCGACAGAAAAACATCCCACACAGCCAACGAACACAGAAGCAGAAAGTGTATGCTGCACAAAGCTGGCCCACGAATGCAGGAAACAATGTTCATTTACCAGGAACAGCTCGAAAATTTAAGTCCATTATGAGGCACATTCTTCCTCAGTTTGAATTTATGCACTACAGTTGAGGCTTAATCCTCGAGTTGCTTACATCTTCACCATTGTATAGCTTCATGGAAGTGCTGCAAGAAATAAAATTTTCGGCTAACATAGCAGCTGATGCCCTGTAACATAAAAGATCTGGAGAGAAATTAAGCGTTTTTGTCCGTGTGCTGATTTCTTGTGCACTTGGCTTATAAAGAGGATTATACATTTGATCAATCTGACCTTCAGCCTTTCAGCCATAAGCTAAACAACAGTGTCAGCCTCCTCTTAGTGCATCATGTGAACTCTACACTGCCTTCACAAACCTTGCACAAACTTGGTGCAAGTGCACACGGTGCAGTGGATTCCACCTGCAAAGTGCATAACACATTCAGGGTGCACAGTGTAATTCACAACTTCGGGAACTAACCCCCGGGGACTTCGAAGATATGAAAACAGGCTTGCTGCTAAGCAGCATTAAAGGTTAAAGGCTGGGCAAAAGAGGTGTGTATGTTTTATATGGTGTGTCTCGTATGTTGACAATATTTCACAGAATAAGAGCAAAAAACTCATGCAAGGTTATGTGCAAGCAAATGAGTGTTGTTCTGTGGCCTGACAGGCTACTGCAAACGCATTTATCAGCAAGACCACAACAGCTGTCCTGAACAAAGATAAGAACAGATATGGGATAAGGATATTTCCAAGAGTGCAAGCAGCTGCTTGGGTGGCAAGGGAACCTGATGGGCACACTAGCTGGTGCAAACTAAAATGGCCAACACTAAGCTATTAAGAAATGTACTGCTTTTATTTCAATTTTAGACATCAAAATACAAACAACCAAATGTATATTTGCGTACGATAACCTCAAGCTCGGCTAGAATCTTGGCAAAAGTTGCATGAGGCGCTGGTTACACATCGGATGACGACATATCTACACTAAGAGTGGAATCGAGACAAAGCTACAATCTAATAAAGGTTTGCCAGTTTAAAGCCAGGCTAACTAGCGAGACGGGGATAGCAGCCAAACCACGCGCCTAGGAAACCGTAGGTGGCCGTTGCGGAACGCGTGCTACGACGCAAAGTTGTTCGCAATTGCGCCTCTTGGTGCACCGCCAGATGTGACGGACACTTTCTGTTTCGCCCGTTTTTACGTTCTTATCGCCGAGGGGATTGTACGCCTACGTCGTCCGGGCTGCCGCCGCCGGCCTTTTCGAAGACTGCGGTATTCCCTTTTTTTTTTTTTTTCTCCCTCCTCTGGGCGAGGACGTTAGGAACAAACAAACGGCGCACAGACGAACGTGACTCAATCGCCTGAGGCAGGAAAAAAAATTGGCTACCAAATGCGATTCTTCGGGCAAATACTTAAAGCTGATGCCCAGAAGGCGAGCAGCTTAATTAACCTCGCGAAATTTGCATTCGCGACGAAAACTCTTCAAAAACTGTTTTTACGAAGCAAGTAGACTGGGGAAAAAAAACAATTGATTTTTTTCTTTTTCACACAGGTTACTACGCAGGGGTATACACGCATAGACCAAACCACTGACTCCAACAACTGGGCCAGGCAGGAAAAACAAGAGCGAATTACGAGAAGCGAAACCTACATAAAAACGCGTAGCCGACGTTGAACACAGCGTCCGATACAAATGAGCTGGCTTCGCCTCGGGGCAGGTAACGGCCAGAACACACCGATTAGTAGTGCGTGCGGATAGACGGAAATGTTTCCGCTACTCCAACAGCGCGACACTCTGGCTCCAAGAACTGCAGAGGCAACTACACGTCGAGAAAACGTCACGCGCTACGAAGCAGGCGTGCGAGCGAACAGCTGCAGCGGACGCGAACGGTCGGCCGCGCGTTCGGATGTCATGACCAAGGTAAAAACCTGCCTCCGTAACCTGGTCTCCGGAACACCCAAGAAAAAGAAAAAGAGGGGAAGTCACAAGCAACGCGGAAGGCTGCAACAACCTGTAACCAGTGAAAGAAGAGGTCGATTACAAAAAGGAGGTCAGAAACGCACGCTCGCAACGGGGTGTGTGCTTTTGCCGCAGCAGCTGATCAGAGAACAGCGAAAGAACCAGGAATATATATATATTCTTGGCTGAGAGAATTTCCCGTCACTTCCTCCGCTCGTCGCAACGTAACGCGAAAATAAGCGTCGACTAAATGAGCGAGCGAGAACTCGCGTCCAGATGTTGCGTTTGGACAGTCATAAAACCATCGTCAGCTAGACCCCCCTCACCTTACCCAGGAGGCCCAAGAACAAAACACGAATACACAAGCGCAACACCAGCAGCCGCGAACGAGCGCCTGGAAACAGGCAGCGCGTCGGGGCCTGCGTGGTCGAAAGGGTTGCTCAAATCACCTGGAGGTCACGGGCCACACTTTTGGTTGGGTACTTTTCAAACGGTTAACACACACACGCAGCGTGAGGCAATCAAGAGCGCGTAGCAATTGGTACCACAGCGGACAGTGGGCAGCAACAACAAAGAGACTCCGATCACACCAGAGGGCCCTCAAACCTGATTAGACCCAGCTGAGGAACATGCCTAGCGAAGCAACAATACGGTGGTCGCAGCAGCCTGTGCCCGTAACGACGAGACTCACCTACGACATATATCGAGCGTGTAGTTGCAGTCTCGCATCGTCAGTCGGGGCTTGCGCGCTGTGTCGGTCCTCAAACAAGCCACGCACTGGGTGCCAAACACGCACACATCGGCTCTCCTCCCCAACCCAATCCAACATCGAGCACAGCGAAACGCGACCAAGCAAACCAACGCTTCAGGGCGTGAAACGCGCTGGGTATCGCTTTTTTATCCCATTCGCTGTACACGCATTTCAGCAGCAAGGAAAGGATACAGTTTAATGACGTCGGTATCCATACGCCTCTTCCCAGCGCTTGGAGAAGACATCTTCTTGTCTTACCTCACGGCAGGAAGCTGCGATAGAAAAACCGCCTGCGGACTCGCGCGGTTACCAGCGCTTGTCGAGTGCTGCTGCTCAATGCTTCGGCTCACAATGGCGAACTGCTGGCTGGTGCTGGCTGGCTGGACTGCTCTGCTGCAACACCACACGTGACGTAGACGTCACGTGAACATACCCGTCTTTTTTTCTTTAGGGGGAGAGAAAGCTAAACACGAAGAAGCGAAAGGGTCCTTGAGTCCTTGCCTGGCTTCCACGCGCAGGTTTAAGCGTCACTCTGACGCATATGACGTGCCCGATTTATCCCCCGGCTCGGAATTTTCGAGAGCTGCCAACCTGGCGACAACGTCAACTTCGAAAGAAACAGATACGCGCGTTAACAAAACGATGAAGTTGCGAGGGTCCCTCCTGCCTTTCTCTGTGGGAGAAGGAGCGAAGCCCCGCCCAGCCTCACTCAGTGTTGCCCGTAGCTCTCCGATCAGCTGGTGCATGTAAACAAACACCTCACGTGACTTCTTTGTTCCGTTACGAGCGCATTTTTTTTTTTTCGCGCTTTTGCTTGCGATTTGCACCGCATGTACGCGTTTCGCGGAATCCTGCATGTCCTCGCGCAACTACGCGGGTGTCTCAAGCGCCCCGAGACGGAGAAGATGGCTAGTCTGACTTCGAACGACGAACCGCAATCCGAAACCTACGCGTTATCGACAGCCAGCTGCTAAGCGCGCAGCAATAATGGTGGGTAGGGTTTCGTCGGCGATATTGAATGGCTTCCTGACCTTGGTCTTAAAGTCACGATGAACTAGATGCGACGTAGCACGCCTAAATACATCGCAGAATGGCACGCCCCACTTGCCGATCTCGGAAATGCGTACCTACCTTTTCAGAAGTACGGTATTTCTGAAAACCAGCTCTGCTGATTGCATCGATCCCACTGTTTTGCTAAACTTATCAGCTGCTTCAGATTACGTGATGTTCCCAAGCCCGAATGTCGTAGCACTTTGCTTTCCTTTATCGGTTCTTGTTTCCATCATCCACCACTAGCTCAAACCCCGCTGAAATTGGTCATTTAGCACGGCAGATGATTAACAGAATAAGAGCCCGGGATTTCAAATATACTGCGAAATTTAACTATCAAATATAGATCAGTTTTGTTCTGGAAAATAATATCTCAATTTGAAAAAAACCTGCCAAGCACATTTCCACGGTCAGTAATAAACTCAGCAAATTTGTGCTGCTTGACAGAAGCGCAATATTTAAAAACGATTAACATACCATTAATAGTATCGATCATGTTGTCTGTTGCTGTTTTTGAAAGCATGTCTTCGGAAACAAATATGCATTATCTGTAGAATCAAGAAGGCATCCACACTTGCTTGGCTTCACAATAAAGTGAGAACACATTCGTTGGCAACTGTTTTATTTACAAAGCAAATATATATATATATACCATACATATATTATATACTATCAAAAGATTGAACATTCAAACTAGTTGGAAAAAATCAACAACTGTCCTCCTCGTCTTGACATTGCACGCAGCCCTAACAACTTGGATTCACATGATATCCTGTTAAGTTATATAAAAAAAAAAAAGGCACAATGGCAATCACAAGTCTGCCTGCATATGTTTTAGCTCGTCCAATGCAAAAAAGGCACGGAGTGGTGCAGAGCTATTCGTAACAACAATCAATAAAAAAACCTCCACCTTTCAAACATTCTGCAAGGCAGTAAAAACCCATGCAGTAGAGCACCTTTCTTGCATCACTACGCTGATACCGATAAAACTGCACGGCTACGACCACACGCAAAGCAATTAGTGTGGCCTCGAAGTGGCTACAAAACAGTCGGATGCACCTGAGGAATTGACGTATTCATTTGGCAACGTGGTTTATGAAGCAAGGCTTCATCACAAAGCTTACAATGAAACACGGACGTGTTCCAAATTTTTCCTTTCGACTACATATCTTGGCATGCAATCAACCTGTAACGGGAGAAGACTGTATTTGACAAGATTGCTGACGCTGAAGTTCCTTTTAAAAAGTGACATGCTTTGTTACAATCCATCACAACTTCGCTGAATATGAAATTGGGCTCCACACAGGATCAACATTCTAAAAAAGAACACACAAGGAGCACTTAGCTCCGGATCATCGCACAAAGAATCAGTGCGCACCGCGAAACATGTTGAAGTATAAAACTTTGTACGAGGAACAAACAGAGCTAGGAGGGCTGCACATCCTGCACAAGCTAACGAGGCAACGCGACATTTTGTGGCGATTTCAAGCAGCGATGGCAGCAATAAATTAAGAAGCGAGCCTAGGGAATGGCACAATGCGCTAACATGACATGTTAGGTCTCGCACGAGGAACCTACAAGGAGAAATGAAAATGTATCAAAAAGAGGCAGATACGTAATAAGAGCAAATGTGAAGAACCCCCCCGATGTCGGGGCATTTTTCAAGTCTGAACACGTGCACATACACACACACATACACACACACACACACAAAATGACATTCACGAAAGAAGGACCATTTGATTTTCCTGCAAGCAGCTAGTAGTATCTTCAGGCCCCTCACCAAGTGTGGGTATGCCTTCTTTCCACGTGGACGGCATGGCGGTTCGATTGTAAGGCACGACAACCGGCTGGCGCTTATTTTGCAGAATGAGATTACAACTTTTGCAGCAGAGACGAGGTAAGTGGATAAGGCACTCGGCACAGCATCAACTTATTTTTTCACCCAGAGATTATGAATGGCTCTCCTGGGCTGGTTGCTTGACAGCGAGTTGCAGAAGGAACTCCTGAACGTGGTTTCAGTGTTCGAAACTGTCTCCGACTTGTGGCTGGACCAGACGCCTTCTCTCACGAAGCACGGTGGCTGCTGCGTTCATATTTTTGTCAATTCTTCGCAGTGATCATTGTCTCAGCTCAGTTTTGTTGCCTCTTCCATTGCCTCCCGCCACCTGCATTAAGGCCAAAGGGTAGCACTTATTTCACCATTACACATACACAGCACTAAGCACTTCTTCACATTCATTAGGCTTTTGCAAGGCAAATTCCTTACTCGAAGAATTTCTTGCTAAGCAGAAATTTGCTCCTTTAGACTACACACCAGGTCTGGACAATAGTCCGGAAAATACGGTATTTAGGAATAGATTAGCAGCATCAGTTAGAGGTTGTAATAGTTCAGAGATGACCATGGGAGGGAGTAGAAGTCTATGTGCAACTTGATGGATAATTATCAAATGAAGGACACCATAATGCTATCGTATCGCAATTACTTGAGTAACTGGTAAGAATTTTCTTTTGTTGTTGTTCTATCGTAATTTTTTTTTCTTTTCTTTTTGGTGTCCCAGCAACCTGTGCAGAGGAAGCAAGCTATATTTTTTATTCGTCTTTTCTTTCTCACGAGTACAATCACGAGAAGAAGTCTGCAGACCAAGGGAGCACAAAAAATATATTTTTTCGTCGCAGCCTATAGCACGAAAGTTACAATTCAAGCGGTACAGCATATGTGTGCTCGTTAGACTAACGTAACACAGCACGATTATTCCACTTTGCATGGCTTTAGTGGAAGAAATCCAAAATTTTCGCCCGATTCCTTGGTCGCTAGACTTTTGCTCTCGACTGTGCATTCCCATGCCAACGGGTGAGGTTGCTGTAAGACAGACGCACTGGACGCCAAAAGCATTGCTAAAAAAGCCTATAACAACTGCTGCTGTGAAAAATAAACATACTTTGCTGCAAGATCTGGTGTGTCTGCATAGAAGATAAGCGGGTCAAGGCCCGTGTGTTCCAGAAGAAAGAGCTGCTCTCGTGGAACTTCTTCGTAGCCCTGCAAGAATCGGACACAGATAGCAAAAAAAGAGTGTAAGTTACACAACAAAGCTCAGTTACTCAGACTATCAGTGACGAGTTTTACACCTTTAAAGGAATTTAAACTTAACATCACTTGCGGCATAGTGCATTCTCGCACAACTCATTTAGTTATCAAATATGTGCTCTCACAATGTCAGCATTACGGCTGCAAACGAAAAAACACATTTCTGAAGTAAACAGAAATTACTCTCCATGAAATATGCTGCCCAATGTTTTCAGTAAAATGTCTGGAAATTTACATCTGCTAAATAATTTACTTTTGATGCTATTAAAATTGGCAAACAAACTTAACTGCATTCACTGAAATTGTCACATTCAGAATGTTTTAATGTCATTCAAAGTGTGCATGCAAGCAGCAATATTAGATACAATGGTAATAAGAAAATTTACAGTCCCAGACAATGACATTAACTTCGGCCGTGTGGTGTGGGTATTAGCTAGTACAGTGTAGACAGCTTATAACGTAAGTCGCCGGAGTCGCGAATATCCGCACTATAACCAAAACAACTATTTTATTGCGATAATGGACACTCCAGGCGCATTTCTGCCATCCCTGTCACCGTGCTATAGGTTCCGTATTCACTTACTAAATAAATTAACAAGCACGGTGTCACGCGCGCACAAGCAAACATGAACACATCTCGCTCGTTGACCGCGGAAACGAACTGTCAAAACGCTCGAGTGACAAAGTGCGGCGAGCGAATTGACCTTCGTGCTATCATGCCTCTTGCTTCAACGCGACCTATAAGCGGCGAAAACACGGCGCGCGGCGGACTTTCCCCGTCGCAAATTGCTTTCAAAATAGGGCCAAGGCGATCGTATCGCCGAAGTGGATCGTCGCAGATTACGTCTTGCTTCGGTCCACTGAAACCGTTCCGCATTGCTTTGCTGGCGAGAATCCTCTCCTTCTGTTTGCGCCAGTCCCAAACACAAGTTTCGGATTCTCCGAACGCCCGTGATGCAGCCCGATTTCCGTCCATCTCCGCACAAATCACTTTCCTTTTAAATGCGGCATCATGATGAACTCGGTACTTCATGCCGATAGAGCAGACGCAGAGAACGTGAAGACAGTGACGAGTTTTACACCTTTAAAGGAATTTAAACTTAACATCACTTGCGGCATAGTGCATTCTCGCACAACTCATTTAGTTATCAAGTATGTGCTCTCACAATGTCAGCATTACGGCTGCAAACGGAAAAACACATTTCTGAAGTAAACAGAAATTACTCTCCATGAAATATGCTGCCCAATGTTTTCAGTGCAATGTCTGGAAATTTACATCTGCTAAATAATTTACTTTTGATGCTATTAAAATTGGCAAACAAACTTAACTGCATTCACTGAATTCATTGCCAGCAAAGCAATGCGGAACGGTTTCAGTGGACCGAAGCAGGATGTAATTTGCGGTGATCCACTTCGTCGACTATTGCCTAAGCACGTGTACTGCAGCACATGGAGGAAGCTACGGTAGCTAGGCTCGCAAGTAGCTAGGCTCGACACACGTGCGAGGTGGCCATCTTGAAATGCTGACGGCTATATGATAACGCAGATTTAGGATCGTACTCGATACTAATGCGCACGCAATTTTTGGACCTGTTTTATCGTAAAAAAAAGTGCGAGTTAGATTCGAGTAAATACGGTATTTGTGGCTTGAGGGGTGTGTTTGCCATCTAAGCTGACTGCCGAACTTCCAGGCAGCCGCACTGTAACCGGTATTTCGTGTCCCGCAACTGCACTATAAGCGATACGCGTATACATAGAGTGCGCTATGGGAAAATTAACGGGAGTCTAAAAAGACTGTATTATATCTGTTCCTGCACTATAAGTGGTTACGTTATACGTGGTTTATACTGTATATAGTAGCCGAAAGATGCCGATCAGAAATGGTGTAGTCTTGGTAAAAACACTTCCAAAAAGTGGTGCACTACACATTCATGCAGTAAGAGAAGACAAAATATGTACATGGAAACCTCATCCTGCTAACACTTTAGCAAATCTAGACATATTTCTTTCAATGAAATCTACACAGCTACCAGCCCAGACACAGAAGGTGTCCAAGTGCTCCCATGTCGCAGAAAGCCAGTCGTTTGGAACAATGCTTGAATACGTTCAACTAATGATCATTCCAGACTCTCTGTTCACTGAATAATAGAGCTGTTGAACTGTAATCTTATAAACCCCGAGTCCCTGACTAGGACAAACCGTTGCTTTGCCTGTAGAAATTGCACTGAGATTAACAAATTCAGCGCACCAAAATGTCTAGCACACCAAAAGTGTTCTTATCAGCGTGAACCGCACCGCTGACACCAGCAAAAGCCCTCATAAGAGTTCCTTTTTTGTAGCAGATTGAGCTATTCTTGTTCATCCTGTGGAGAGAACCACGGGACTTAGTTACTGGCCTTTCATTTAAGTTAAATGTCCTTGGAAGTAGGCTTCTTTTAACGAAAAAAAGAAAGAGAAGCAAGAAGTGATGAACCTTTTTGACTGTGCCCACTTGGTAGCCGAGAAGTGGAACCGTCCGAAGAGCAGCTACGTCCTCACTTGCCTTGTAGACATACAACACATGCTCCTTAACGACAAACCACTGCCGCTTCCAGGCTTTCTTTGACCAATGATGCAGGTAGCCGCTGATCGACGATCCCAGGTCATTGGCTGCAACCTCCTGCGACAGCAACGCAGAGGACAGTGGATGACCATCTTAAGCATCAACACAATGCTTCCCCATATTTCTAAGTACAGCAGGAACAGTGGACAGACATCTGTCATCATATGTTGTCTTTTCTTCATGGGCGCCAAATCAGAGCAAGAATAATTATTCTCAGCAAAAAGAACAGTGCCACTAGCACCTGTCACATCAAAAGCAAAACCCCTTTCACATTCCTTAGGCCATATTTTTGTTAGTTCGACTTTATTTATTTCTTACTGCCAGTTGGTCATGAGTCGCTGGTACTGACGATAAAGCAGGCAAAGTGCCACTCAAACCACTGATAATGAGCGATAATGCAAAGAATTGTAAATACATTCGACTTTCGACCCTGGCGAGACAATCCAAATTGATCGAGTTATCCGGCGGGTCGAATTAAGCAAGATGCAGAAAAAACTTCAAAACAATGAGCTTATTCATTTGGAATTATTTGTCTGATTCTAACACGCCCCTGAAACAAGTGCACGCCCACTATCTATGTGTCCAAAGTAGAAGACTAACATAAAACATTAAAGCTCCTAAACAAAGTAGAAATCTAATGCGCACCCGGTATTTAGCGACATAAATGGATAAGTGTCTAATACGTGTTGCACAGCGGCAGCCAGTTTTCTAAAGTCAGCTTCGCTGCACGGTTTTTAAAGTCAGTTTCGCCGTTACACAGCCGTGTTATGCGGCAAAGCATACAAACAGTTCAATCTACCTGGAAAAAAAGAAAGGCAAGAGTTAGAATTTAGTAAACACCATAATCGGACAATGTGAGCGACCATTACTGCGGTATCTTCCTAGAGCAGGCTAAAAATAGGTGTTTTCGATGGGAAATTTTGACGTACGTTCAATACATTCACTGGGACTTAAGCTCTGCCGAAACAGACGCTGCCAGTAAAGGGGTCGCTATTGGGGTCACCATAGAGGACAGGCACCTGCATGCCGATTGGTCAAATTCAAATTATCCAGCGAAGGAAAATTTTAGGATCGAAATAATGAAAGTTTGGGCCCATAGAAAGGCATGGGCGCCAGCCGGGACCTTTGGCCAGGATCGAATTAACCCAAGTTGAAACAACGGAAGTCTACAGTACTACATTAGACAGTTTGTTTAGCGTTTGCAAGCAAACGTAAACGCATTACGTACATAAAGAAATGCGTTTTCATTACTGCACATGCTCTGAACGTTATTCGTTTTCTCCGGTTACGTGTGCTATGATAATGTACATTATTTGGCGAGATTAACGTACGTAATGTTTACAGACACTAAGAAATAACTGTCAAACATGGCGGCACAACTGGCTCCCGTCAGCATGAATTCTCGTGATGGTAGTGCTCACTTGCGTAGATCACCAGTAACTATAGAAATGGGCTTTCGCTTGCTCTAAACTCACCTGAAGCATTAGTTTCGAGCGCATAGCGTGTCCAATTTCTGAGATCGTTCGGTGGTTCCGGTGCCCGTAGGCCTAACAAGATGCGTCTGCACAGCAATAACAAGATGGTTGCTAATGGATTGTCTTGGCTTGGATGCATTTGGCACGAGGCACCAGATGGCGCCCTGTTTTATAACGTCTTCCTTACGTATGCTAAACTTACGAAGTCTTGAAAGGACGGGCGCCGTAACGTCTCGCTAAGCGGCTTATGTTTAACGTACGTAACGCAACAAACGCTATTCTAAAACTGTCTATTACCTCAGCCCAGAATCGCAATCACTGACTTATCTAAGGAGTACGCATCAAAAGCAATTGATTGTGAATATGGTCCCTTGTTATGCTCTTCTACGAGAGATGGAGCTACCAATCCTGTTAGGGAGAAACTTTTGGGGGGCTGACATCACCACAGACAACAGGTACATTTAATTTATTCTGGATGAAACAGGAAGGCATTACGTTGAAGCATGCATTATGAGGGGCGTTAATAAAGTTCATGCTATTGGTACCATAAATGAGTGCACGTCTCTCTAGTTTTAATGGAATATAAAAAGTGCATTCTAAATAGTACCACCACAGGGCACTGCTTAGGCATCAAAACAAAATATGCAGCATTCATCAAGAGAGATGGTTTAAGCACGGGCAGCAACCTGCTTTCTGCATTTCAATGAACACAAGTCCAAACAGATTCATGGCGAGCTGGTGGTGGTGTGTAGCGACGATCACTGTACACTGCCAGCACACCGCCTGGTGTGCCTGGCCACCAATTGTTTCACCTAAACACCTCTCTATGGTATTAGTGGCACAGTTGTTTCAACCAAATGTTCATGACTGCTGGCACGAGTCATCCCATTTTACACACGGACATGCAAGCGCACAAAAAATCTACCTGGAGAACTCCGCCATGTTTCTTTCTTCTTGCCTGGCTTTGGTCGCCATCTCCATCTGCTTCTGGATGGTCCCTCAGTTCACCTAGAAAAGGCAAAACGAAAAAACGGCCACGTGGTTGAAAAAAGTACCGCCGTGTGATTCGTTCAAAATGTTCAACTCAAATCCTAGAACATTTCAAGGATTTAAAGCATGCTGAAGGCACACTTCAGGGAGAGTGATTCAGGCTTACGCACTCACGTTTTGAACACAATTTGTTTTTTGCCACAATTTCTTTGCCATGGCAGCTCCCTCTGGCTCTACCTCTTTCGCTATTTGCCAGGCTCCAAAAACAATTTTAGTTTAGTATATTCGGTCATCACCACTTCTCTCTGTTAAAGCTGGTGCGGCTTCAGCACAATGCACATTATGCCTTCAAGCGAGACGTCACGACAATGCGAATTTCAGGTGTGTATTCATGGAAATACAAATTATGCTCTACATGCAACTCCACGGCAATGCACTCTGCATTGCCGTGAAACCATAACTTACAGCCCTCCCCTTCCAAAATTCCTGCATAACCTTCAGCCCCACTTTCTAAATGTAGTATTTACACGGGGAAGAAATCCCTCGCATTGCAGTGAGAAATGCCTCGCTAAAGGGCGGAACGCCTCGCTTTGTAGCGGGGAGCAGACATCACGTGATGACAACTTCACAACTTTTCGGGGCCAAGGGGCTGAACGTAAACATTGTCAGGAGATAGGAGGCGTTTTACTGCGCCAATACAAAACATCCCCTCATGGTCGTAGTCCTACCAACTAGTCTAGCAACCTATCATACCCCGCTAATTGGCAGTACAGATGCAGCATCAAGATCACTGCTGCCTTTCCACGTATTTGGCAGGTCTTGTTCGCTTTGCAGTGATTGTTTCTCAGGGTTACGAACAGCGAAGTGCAGCTATGAGGCAACTTTGTTTTAAAGCGAAGCTTCCTTTGCAAACCCTCTTGGATGTTCCTGACTATAGCTGATTAGTGCTGTTGCTGTCTTACTGAATAGCTCAAACTTTAAAAATACATTTAATTACGTACTCTATGGTGGGATCGAACGCCCTGTACAGCAGCACCATGCTCTTAAACATTAGGCCACAATCGCACGTATATTTCTACTCTTCTAACGCTAACTATCTCTTTGAGATGATCGCCACATGTGTCAAATTGCATAGCGCGAAAGCACATGCATGTGCGCCAGTTTCTTTAATGCCAAAGATGCAGGAATAAAACAGGCCAACTTATAGCATTTCATTAGCTGCTTCATTAAAAAAGCTTCACTTCACATTGCTTCTACGATGTGCATTAGATCTGCATAATTTTTTCATCTCCCTCACTGCAGCATACCCGCACCCACGCTTATGCCCGGTGTCGAGAGAATATAGGACGCTAAAACTTAAGCTTAAGTTAAAACCTAAAAGCGAACTCGAACAAAATCTTGGACAGTGTAATGGGCCTAGATACATACAGGAGTCGCTGTCCGCAATTTGTCGTTTTAAGTATGGGTGGACGCGTTCTGAAAAGCACGCAAGAACTGCCATTTTTAAATAGCCATTTTAAAAAAAGACAACGCTGCCATTACCACTTGCCATAACTGATGCATGACGTAGAGTGAGCGGCTCTTTGGAATGACCTCTGAGATAAGGCAGCGCTCGTGGCAGCCCGCATTGTGCTGAAAAATCTCGAAGGCAGTGTGCCGAGACTTAGTCATAGTGACAACCACCAGGAGCACGCATCGTCTGCTTAGGTGCTGTTAAAGGTTGCTTAAAAGAAAACTATGCAATTGTCAGTCCTGCAGCTTTGATATTGCTTCGGCAGTACTAAATGCTACTCGCGTTTAACAAACTTAGCCAAACTTAAATTTAATTGCATTTGGCCTCCTACAATTTAACTTACTAACAAGCCCCACAAGTGGTCAGAATCGCTCACCACCACACTGGAGGGAGCGGAAGCAGTCGTCGCAGATGCGGACGGGCTTGTCGCTGCCCAGGTAGGGTAGCGGCAGCCGGTGGGAGGAGCAGGTGGCGCAGACCACCTTGCCACAGGCCCGGCAGTGGTGCCGCCGGTGGGTGAAGGTGAAGCCGCTTGTGCACAGCTGGCACATGGTCACACGCTGGTCGGGAATCCACACGGGAGCTTCGCGGCCCAACTCGGAGCTCGTTGAGGACTGCGAACCCTCCTGCATGCGGTGCACGAAGAGAGTGAACATTTAGTACATCATCATCAGCAGCCTATTTTTATGTCCACTGCAGGATGAAGCCCTCTCCCGGCGATCTCCAATTACCCCTGTCTTAAGTCAGCCATACGCTTCCATGGCCTGCCCAACTCCATATTTTCCTTTTAACGTCAACTAACATCGGCTTCCTCTATTTCTTTTCCAATCCACACTGCAGTCTTCCTGCTTCTTAACGTTTTACGCCATTCATCTTTCGTTCCATTGCTCGTTATGCTGTCCCTAGCATCTTCGCAAGCTTCTTAGTTCATCTACGGGCTTCTGGCTGATGCTTAAGCACCGCTAGAATGCAATGACTGCAAAACATTTCTTTTCACGGATAGCGGTAAGTTGCCGCTCGCAACTTGGCAATGCCTGCCATGTGCGCTCAAACCCTTTCTTGCTCTTTTGTAGATCTCTTTCTCATGATCATGGGTTCGCTGTGAGTAGTTAGCCTAGACAAACGTATTCTTTTCAAAGATTCTGGAGGCTGACTGCCAATCACGAATTCTGATTCTCTTGCCAAGCTACTGAATATAACCTTTGTCTTCCGCATATTGTCCTAGTATGTAATACACTATATTTTGGCCGCGAATGATGGCAGTGTGCCGTGGAAGCCATGCAATGAGTGCAGTAGTGCAAACATACACACGTGTCATTCTGCTCGTCGTTCTGTGGTTAATAGGCTCTGACCTTCTGTGTCCTTCTGCGTGCGTAAATGTGCCTTAACCCAACACTCTTCTTCTAATTATGAAAAGCAGAGAGGAACAGCACCACTCCTCAGCTGAAACAGACACTGTGTTTCACTAGTGATCGTTGACAACCCTCACAATGAGGAGTTGCTTCGGTCTATACACACATATCCCTCGATTCCTGCACCTTCAAACAACTGCTGAAGGCGCCTTGTTTTAGAACTATAGCTCCGGAATTGTAGAGGACCATTGGTAAATGAACAGGATGTACAGTGCTCAGCAATTGAAACACAACACTCGGAGTGCATGGCTGCCCGTGCTTTTTGTCTCATCGGTGAGCGCTGGGCGATCCCTGGCAACTCTAATGCAGTCGCAATGTGTCACAAAGACTGTTGCTTTAATTGTGTACCACAGTGTAACAGTTCAGCATCCCCAGTGTCTACCGGTACCACAAAAATTATCAGCAGCTATGCACTCCGAGTGCTGCCTTTAAATCACTGAGCACTGTACCTTAGTGTACTAAGGTATTTATGGGATTCAGATATACAGTCAATGTCAGATTTTTCGGACTCCCTAGGGGCCACGAAAACGTCCGAAAAATTGGGCAGTCCGAAAAAAACGAATGCATGCCTTGTACTGCCCCCAAGGGCTCAAATCGCCACAGGCACGTCTGAAATAGCTTTGAAGGCTTACCAGTACACTAATGAGGCGTATTGGTGCTTGTACTGCGATGGGAGATGGCGGGCGCACCCGTGTGCATCCGTCAGAATACATACCGTGTCCTATGACAATTGCCCCTTCCCATTCTTGGTATGCTTCACCGCAATACTTCACGTATGCTGCATTGCGTAACACTTCTGTGTTGAGGCTAAGCTGACTTCCGGGAACCGTCATTATGCAATGTGTCATGCTTTCTAAGACATTGGCGAGGGTTACAAAGGCGGAGTCAGCGCCATTGCTAACAGCGGTGAATTGTTTCAATGAAAAACACTACACCGAACAGAAAGAAGCTTGGTAGCGGACGTCGAAGTAGCTAGGCCTAGCGCTAGCGCAGTGGTAGCTGCGCAGCGGCTGCCAGCGAATCTGGGTGCGAGAGCGCCGGTTCAAAGAGGCGAGATAATCAAAATGGCAGTGGTCATGGCTTCGATTACTGCCGTTCGGACCTGCGGTCATGGCAAAAAGTCCGGAAAATCTGACTTCAAAGGTTTTTTGTGTCTGAAATTTCAGATGTTCATATACATTAACGTTATGGGGTACGTGGCGGTGTCGTGAGAGCGTCCAAATTATCGGACATGTCCAAAAAATTGGGCGTCCGGAAAATTGGTCGTTGACTGTATACCAGAATGGTTGAAGTGGCCATCACCACGGTCATCCAACTATTTTCAGTTCATCATTGCAACTAAGAGTAGAGTGAACAATATGGTTAAACGCATGAAGTGAGCTCCCAGCGCACATTTTAACCCAAAATTTAAATCCCAAAATTTCCGCATCTAAGCTACTTTCACCAACAGCGGCCACCATTTTAGGACGGCTAGTGCGAGGTAAAGTGCAAGGCCCCTACTTTGTCATCTGCTTTGAAACAATGTGCACACCATGCAACATCTCCTGCCTTCTTCGGAGGGTCCGATGAAATTTCACTCGTGCAATGAAAATGGCACAAACCAGAGAACGCCTGCGGCAACCAGGGCAGACCGCCGAGAAACGCATGCAAAAACGAAACCACATGCGTACCGCGCTCATAGGCAGTGTCCAAAACACAGCAACCATGGCATGTTTCCACCTGCTGCAATTGCTTCCAGCGTTTGCTGCACACAAAGGCAATGCCTTTGAGATAGGGTTCCACTACTCTGAAGGAGCCGTCAATAAGATTGTGGATTTGGACACCACCTATTATTACGCAAAATTCGCTTAATTTTGTCACATGTTCCTGTTTCCAGATGGTTGCACTGTTCAACTGTGACATAAAGAAGTTTGAATACAAATTTCCTACTACACTGAATGCGCTAAAATTTTGCCAGCCTGCTGTGCAACACATATACAGTTTAACATCCAATGAATAATTCAACCAATAGAGCGAACTTTGGTGGCATGTGAAAACCACCTTGCTTTTTTAAAAGGGGATGCTCATATCATCGTCATAATCAGCATCAGCAGCTGCAGAGGAGCTTTGAGTTTAAACGCATTTGTGAACGCGGCCGAAGACACCAAAGAAAACATGCCGTGCCTTTTTCAGGACGTGGAAGGAGCTCTTGCGATGGATGTTGTCCTCGATGGCTTTAGTCAGGGCCGATATCCACTCCTCACGTTCCTCAGGCGAGCTATAGGAGGAGAAAAATGCAAAAATGAGGACGCACTTTGTAGTCATAAAAACGTCCAGCGATATGGACATGATTCAGCCATAAGTGCGATAAGTGGACATAAAAAGTCTCAAGGACGCTAATGGCGAATTCGACTAGTTGCCAGGAGCAGCCACAGATGCATTGCAAAATGTGCGGTGGAAGCCGTGGTTCGTTTTTAGGCTCTGTTGTCATTATTTATACGGCAACGGCTGCTTAGGACACTGGCTCATCTTTGAATGCTGACATAGCCCGGGTCGGTGCAAAGGAAGCGTGCTCGGCTCCTAAATCCTTCCAAGTTGCAGAAACTTTACTACATGCTTTTTGGATGTGAAAGGAAGGCACTTGGTAAGCTTGAAAGTTGTAAAATGTTTCAATTTGATACCAAAGTCGGTGTCGAAATGCTGGACCAGGCATCATCGGCACTTATTTTGAAAGTGTAATGGTGCAAACAAACAGGGACAAAAGGAAAAAAAAAAGACGACACAATGTTATCATGACGTCAAGACACACAAGAAAGTTTAGCCGACAATGTGTAGCAATAAAGTTATGCAAGATGACCATTGCCCCCCCCCCCCCAAAAAGAAGGGCGGAGGGGCTGCCAGCTTGCCATGGGACACATACTTCGCTCAAGAGCAAGAATTTGATGTCATCGCTGCTTTAATTGAAACTGTAATGATATTTATCGGTTTTTCAAGGCCTTGAGAATACCATTTTGAAGCTCAACTGTACCCAATGGTTCATGGGACTACAAATGCTGAACGTGAACCACACCTCAGCATACAGAAGATACTACTGAGCTATTTTTTTGCGCACCTGGCAGACAAGATGAAGGAACGCTTTGTGGTGTAGACGCTGAACTCGTTTTGGTAGTCCTGTTGCGGAGGCACCATCACCTTCATGCCAGACAAGGGAAGTTCATAGTTGACCCTGTAGAAGCCCTGGGGCGTTGGCACCAAATAGAGGAGACTGTCGCTGAACTGTCAGAGATGAAAGAGAAAGATAGCTAAGACAGTGCTCAATCTAATGCGAGGTCCCAGCAGAGCCTGCACAAATAGACAGCACAAAACAGTCACTGTAAAATAAAGTCGCACGTGAAATTGACATTCACAACACTGATTCTGGCTCATCTCTACTAGACATCGCAAAAGGCCTCGAAACGCATTTGTTGCGCAACTTGTGTCTACGAGCGACATTGAATTTCAATCGACATCGAAGATGCGTTTTGCTGTACAGTCAAACCCACTTATAACGATACCGGTTTTAACAATATATTGGTTATAACAATGTGAATCTGCTGCACCGTCAACTTTTGTATGTTTTCTATGGTGAATTAACCCGCTTACTACAATGCCCCCATGCCGCATTATCGGTTATAACGATGAAGTCTGGCTACTGGTGTCCGTGCCAAAAGGAAATGAAATGCGACTTCTTGAAAAGAAAAAAGATTTGAGTCATTGCCGCGCGCTGTTTTGCATCCTTCTCCGCATCGCCAGCCTCGCACGCCTCTGTCTGATTGCCCTTCCACCCCTCCGAAGCACGAATGGACTGCGCCAACTGCGCTGATAGCGCTGGGGCTCGCGGAGCACTGCAAATGTGCGACGTAATAGAGCCAAAATGACGTTAGCGTCCACCGTAACGAAGCGACAGAGTTCACATCGCCATAGTCATCAGTGAAAATCGTACTGGAATGACAGCAATGCCGGAACGCTTCGTGCCTATTTGTGCCTTTAAAGCCTTTATTTTTGCGTTTACCGCAGCGCATAGCACCGCGTTGGCCACATGCCTTCATGACTGCGTAGTCGCCATCCATGATCGCGTCGATAGCAGCCACGATTTCATCCGCAGCAGTTGCGGCAAACAGTAGTTTCGTTTTGCCTCGGTACGCGTGTCGGCTGCACGCATTCAGAAGCACAAGGTCGTCGTCCATGATCGCGTTGACATCAGCTGCGGTTGCGGCAAACAATAGTTTTGTTTTGACTCAGTGTAAAGCTGTCAAGGATGAAGAGCACCATTTCCAATTTTCCATCCGCCCTTGCTGGCAAGTTCAGTGTACGCATAGCGAGCGTAGCTCTGTATGATGTATAGGCATAGCGGAAGTGACGTATTCAAACACGGCTTCCAGATGCATTCTAGTTGGTCAGCGAAGTGTGATGGTGCTGTTGTGAGTGATGGGGAATTGGCCTCGGAACGATCGACTCAGAGGTGGATTTTTCCAGTGAAGCAACCATCGGAGAGGGGAATTGCACTTGCGCATTTGCTCGACCGAAAAGCTCGGGTGAGAATGAGTAATAACAGATTATCACTAATGGTTATGCATACCCTGCCCGATGCCCACATGCATTGCTAGTTAATAATCATTGAAAGCGTACCAGAACGAAGTACCTTGGCTGCATCTCCTTCCGAGAGACCTTCATCAGCTCGCCCTCCTTCAAGAAAGTCTGCAGGTCAACAAAGAGAAAACGGCAATGGCACGAGATAAAACACTGAGCAGTGTGCGCTGGATTATGCACACATTCACGAAGGAAATTCGCTCACCCTTCCTGGTTTCAGCACTTCGTAGCGGTTAGAGATCCTGTTTTGGAGTGACATCAGCTTGGAGAAGTTGTCCTAGAAAGAGACGTAGAAGAAAATGCGATTCATAATAATGACTTGTATACCCTGACAATAAAATATGAAGAGCCTAGTACAAAGCTGCCTTTCAGAGAAGCCCATATGGGTTTTTTTGTAGCTTTGCGATAGTTCCTTGCTCTACGATTTGCTAGCCTCCTGGTTAGCTCAGTTCAAAGAGCGACAGCCCTGAAAAGAGATCGGTTCCTGGTTCAATACCTGGACCAGGGTGAATTACATTACGAAGATTTTTTTTTTCTGAAAAACCTTCATGGGTTTCCTTTGCAGTTTTATGCTGCTTTCAGGTGCATGACAATTTTTTCCATTTCACTATGTCATTTAGAACACAGCAAACAGGCTGTACTGACATTTTAGCTCTACGGTCGAGCTAGCCGAAGGCTTGGGAGAACGTCCAGCCTGTAAAAATTTGAACACGTTAAGATACTGCAGTGTATGAGCACTTTTTAAATCGAAATGCACAAACTTGAAGGAGGGATGGCCACAATCTTCAGACTTTCATTACAAACTGTACGTTATAACGTGTGAAGTGTCCTGGAGTAGCTGCTGCCAGATACAGTCAAACCTCGTTAATACGTACCCGCTTAATGTGTAAGTCCGGTTTAAACGTAGTCGCGAAGATTCCCCCACCCGGTCCCCATTGAACCCCATGTATTGGCTGACCGCTTAAGCCGTAGTCGCTTGTTGCATTACATACGGTTAGTACGTACCATTTTCTTTGTTTTTATATGTTCCCGGGCAGAAAATCGCCAAAATTTCAGTGGCGATGACAGGAGTTGCCGATCGAAGCGCGCAAAAGCATGGCCTTCGAGATTGGTAAACTACAATTGTCAGCGTAGTGACGTCACAACATGGCCACGTCGACGTATTTTTTGTTCGTACGGTTGTTGCCGATCAAAGGGCGCAAAAGCGTGGCCTTCGAGATTAGCTTCTGGTAGCCCGCAGGAGCTGAGGGTAGGGGAATTCGCTGTCACTTTGGAATCCAATCCAAGCATCGTAACGGCTCAAACGCCACGTTTCTTTATTCTTTTCTTTCATTCTCCCGTGTCCGCCAGTGCTAACGGCAGTGGTGGTGTGCTTTTGCGTAATGTTGTGTGCTTTTACAACGTTCTTTTGCGCGGCGTGTCCTTCTTTTTTTTTTGCATTGTTTGGTGCGCGTATTGTGCGATTTAATTTGCACGTGAAGACTGTTATGCCGTATCACGTTTTGAGTGTAAAGGAAAAACTGGAAATCATTCGCACCATTGAAAATGGAGCGAAGAAATCTGCGGTAGCCCGTGAGAAGAACTTGCCTCTGACGACTGTGTGCGGAATATGGAACGCTCGCGAAAAGTTGCGGGGTGGCTCAGGCAGCAATCTGAAGAGGTGCCGCATCAGAGACTCTGCTTTTCCCGAAGTAGAAAAGGCCCTGCTGCTTTGGTTGAAGAAGGCGCGTAGCATGAACCTGCCAGTCAATGGACCCCTTCTGGCTGAGAAAGCGCTAACTTTCGCAGCTCAGCTGAATTGCACCGGTTTTGCCTGCAGCAACGGCTGGTTGTCGAGATTTAAAGCTCGCTACAGCATAGTGGGGAAAGCTGTTTGCGGTGAGGCTGCTGCAGCGGACAAAGAAGGCGCTGATGAGTGGCAGCACAACGAATTGCAGGAAGCCTTGGCAGCCTACGATGCCGCCGACATTTTCAATTTTGATGAGTCGGCACTTTTCTACTGCCTGCTTCCGGACAGGACATTGGCATTTAAGAATGAAAAGTGCACAGGCGGGAAACATGCCAAAAATCGGGTATCGGTCGCTTTCGGCGTCAACATGACCGGTAGTGAGAAGCTGCCACTGATGGTGATCGGCAGGTACGGAAAACCGCGTTGCTTCAAAGGCGCCCGTTTGCCATCCGATGTCATTTACAAGCACAACAAAAAGGCGTGGATGACTGCTCATCTGTTCGAGGAGTATGTGCGCCAGCTGGACCGCCGTTTTGCTGCCAAGAAAAGGAATGTCCTGATCGTTCTCGACAATGTGTCGGCGCATGTCGATTTGGACAACCTGACGGCAATTAAGCTGCTCTTTTTGCCCCCGAACACGACAGCGCTCGCCCAGCCCCTCGATCAGGGCATGATCCGCTCAGTGAAGCAGACGTACCGCAAAAATCTGCTACGGAGGATGTTGCTCGTTATGGATAGCGGCAAAACGTACACCATAGACCTACTGGGCGCTGTACACCTACTCGCGCACTCATGGAGGGAGGTCCAGCCGGCAACAATACAGAATTGTTTCGCGCGAGCGAAATTCAAAATACTTGAAGGCGACGACGACGCGGACGGTGAAGACGCCGAGGACTGCGAGAACCTTTTGGTTGAAGTGCTCGAGCGGCAAGGTGCAGCAGATGAGGAGGTGAACTTCGGCACCTTCCGAGATGTCGACGGCGACGTGACCACCTCCCCGGACTTTTCAGACAGCGACATTGTTGCTGCCGTCGCACCTCGTCCAGCTTCAAGCGAAAGTGAGGAGGACAGCGATGTCGAAGTGGACGACGGCCCTTCACTATCCGACGCGGCGCGTGCTGTGGCAGTGATGCGAGCGTTCGCAGAGAAGCGAGGCCTAATGGACAAACTGGCTGCTGGACTTGCTGACTTCGAAGATGCCGTCGTCGCGGCGAGGCCACCACGGCGGCAAGTGAAAATAACTGACTTTTTGCTGCCTGCCAGTGAATAAAGCTAGCATGCCTGTGTGTGCGTGAGAGTGTGTTTGTGGGGATCGTGGCGTTCTTTTCTGGCTGGTAAGTAGCCGCTAAACCGGCACTGACGGTTAATTCGTACATCGCTTAGTGCGTACCCAAACGTCATTCCCGGCCAACTACGTATTAACGAGGTTTGACTGTATCCACATACGATGAAGTTTATCCTGTCTGTGCAAATAATCTGTGAGTGCAACTGATTAGACTGGTACCAGATAGACCAAATGCTGAGGCAAATGCTACCTGCCTAACAGCAACTACAGCCAATAGGTACGAGTTCATCTTTCGCAAGCAGCGCCAAGCACCTGGTGACCTCAAGCAGAAAGATGCAAAATGAATGGCAGTGTTGCAGTGCCTTCTCTGTCAAGTTTCAGACTAGCACCATTTCCAAAGCATTAATTGTAACCTACCAGGTGCGATTCACAGTTCACTGGTGCTAAAAAGAAACAGATAGGCCCAAGGAACATGTAAATAGGACAACACATGCACAAAGGCCAAACTTTATTATATGTTAGACCAGTCAGTTACAAGTCACAATACTTATAACTAGCCCAGCTTTTTTCTTTCTTCCTTTTTTTTTTTTCGCTAGAGGGCATGCTTTGCATTCCGGTGCAGCTCTCTAAAAAGCAGAAAATCACTCTTTGGTGTCAAGCAGACCGCCTTCTAGACCTCAAAGTTTCAGTGAAGTGTTTTAAAAAACAATTTGTGGGGTTTAACGATGCCAAGTTGCAAATAGGGCTACAAAGGACATTGTACTAGTGATGTTCTTCAGATTAATTTCAAGAATTAACATGCACCCAGAGTACAGCACACGAGCATTTTTCGCATTCCGCCCCAGTCAGAATGCATCGGCCACAGGCGGTAATCGAACCCACGACCTCCTTCTTGGCAGCGGGTCTGTGAAGTGTCTTAGGGAGGGACAAAGACTTACCCCGAGCTTCATGCTCTCGTTGGCGTGCTGGGCCACTTGGGACACGATCTCGAGAGCTGCGCAGGCGTCGCGGTACTCGGGCGTGTCTACTTCCAGGTTCTTGACGTAGTCAGTGAGCAGAAGCCGGTACTGGGGTATCCGCTGGATTGGCTTAAGCATGTACTGCTGCAGGCTCAGCTGCCGACAGCGAGGACTTAGCTGCGAGGAGAGATGCCTCGGTAATGCACCTTCATGATCAAAGGTTTTAAAAATGTTCCAAAAATTCTTTCTATTCTGTCTAACTTTGCTATTGTTTAGCAGCAAGACAAGTCGTGCCAACCAAAAGGGTTTCACACACGTTCAAGTGTCGTAACCACATGTTGTAAATGCGTTAAGAAAAGTTGAACCACTGGAAAAGAGTTCAGAGGAAAATGTGGACTCGAAGTGATTCGCATAAAAGGGGAAAATTGGGATCCACCTGGACTGTAGAAAAAAGCTACACAGGAAGTCCCAATTGGTTTTCTCAAAAGGAAAGCTCTGAAATTGAAGAAAATTCGTCCTGGTTTGGCGATCAAATCCAGGACAAACACCTTCCCGGGGCAGTAACTCTACCATCTGAGCTAACCAGAAGGCTAGCAGATTACAGGTCGAGGCGAAGTTGATCGACAACACTAAGCGCAGTGACTCTGAATATGGCACATCGGTTCTGTAGAGGCCCGCAAGGTGGAGGAATATTAATGAAAGGAAAAGAAATTGGCGTTTGCCTGGATTGTGGCATGAAGCTACACAAGAAACCTTTGAAGTCATCAGCAATGACCAAAAACAAGAGAGTCTTCAGACTGCAGCCAACGTTTCAGCAAGGAGACGTATATTTGTCACCAGGAAAAGACAAGTCCTCTTTTCGAAACGCTGGCTCTGTGGACTGAGGTCTCTCTTGTCTGGTCACTACTGATCACCCAAACCAGTGGAAGAAATTCAACACAAAAAACAAGAAAAAAGAAGAAGAAAGAAAAATGAGTGTTGGACTTGCAACTGCGGTTATATTGTGCAAGAAAGCAACAGAGGAGAAAATCGATTCAAGGAAGATCGACGCAACGGTTGATGCAATAAAGCATGCAGAGATTTCCGTGTAAGTTCAGTTTGGTATAATGTCCTCTCCTTCCTTCTGTCACCTTTCTTCCGATGGTTCAAGCTACTATTCGGCATTTACCAACTAGGCCAACCTCTGCCTGCTCTTTGTTAATGACAAGTTTATTTCTAGGAGTGCTGTCTCACAAGACAACAACACAGTGACTTATGCAGCTTACAGCAATCATGCAATACATTGAGGCCCCACATCTTAACATGAAATGTACAGAGTGAGAGACTGCAATAACGGAGTACACAAATATTGTAGAAGACAAGTAAAAAACCTGAATTAAGGTAGCAAGAAATCAATCCTATGCTCGCAGATCTGGCTTACTTGCATAAGGGAAAAAAAAGGGTTATTCAAATATATTAATGATAAACAGAATTCAAGATAATCATAACATTCAATATACAATAGATACCCTGTTTGACCAACACACATTGTGCCTGCTACATGACATTCAACTTAGATGTCTGGTAATGCACAATCATGTCCAGCTTCGTGGTGCAAAATCAGAAAACAATCTGTCTAGGAAAATATTGAAACATAGTCTGAACTTTGGCTAAAAAGTTTAACAATCTGGCCCATCAGCACAGACTGGTCTAGTAAGATTGGCACGAGGCTTCTGCCAATTCCCCAGTGGACTAAATACTGACCTCGAAACTGCGGACAACCTTCTGAAATTCGGGGTACTTCCGCTTGGCCTCTTCCAGAGTGGCTGTCATGGCCTCAAAGTCCTTGATGTAGGATGAGTACAGCTTGAGGAATGGACCCATCTTGATGAGCACGTCCGCTACTTGCTCCTTACCTTCCCTTTGAAAGAAAAATGATACAGGAAAGAAAAAGGCAAAACTTTTTCTTGCGGTCGATCAAGAGGAAGATCATCAAGTGGTGGAAAATGAAAAAGCTCTATAAGGCTATTTATTAGAAGCTTGTCAATGATATAAGTAACATGGTCGCAAATACACAGATTCATTCAATAAAGCTCTGCAATGGAACGTCCAAGTGGCCCAACATCACGTGTCATCATATCATCCTCAGCAGTAGCCTATTTTCATGTCCACTGCAGGACAAAGGCTTCTCCCAGCAATTTCCTATTACCCCTGTCTTGCACTAGCTGATTCCAACTTGCAGCTGCAAATTTCCTAATTTTATCCCCCCACCTAATTTTCTGCCGTCCTCGACTGCACTTCCGTTCCCTTGGCACCTATTCTGAAACTCCAATAGTCCACCAGTTATCTGCCCTACACATTACGTATGGCCTGCCAAGCTTCATTTCTTCCTCTTAATGTCATCTAGAATATCGGGTATGAATATCGGCTATGCAGCTGAAACGTGTTCACCCCCCCCCCCCCCACCCCCCCCCCCCCCAACACTTACTTTAAAGGATACTGCAGTGCATGGCACAGGACAACAGAAAATCAAAAGATAAAGCTGCTATGCCACCTGAAATGCTTTCACGCTAGGCAGGCAAGCTGACGAGGCCTCACGGTCATCTGGCGCAGAGCCACAGCACGTAAATGGCCAACGCCTATGAAGTGCCGAGAATAAACCGGAAAGACACGGGTGAAGAAAAGACCCACCAGTTGTCAACGCGCTCCTGCAGCTGCCCGAGCAACTCCTCGTTCAAGTCCACCAGGTGGGGAAGGTGCTTGAGAATCTGGTCCAGAACATCATCGGGGACGATCGGGGAACCGCGTTCTTCACTAGCTGCTCGTACGGCTTCTCTAAAGTCCTGCAACCAAGTGCAGGTTCACGACAAGTGCTTGCAAATATCCGTCAAACAGGCTATCCGGTTCAACCAGAGGAAAGTGAAACTGGTCTCGAAAACCGGTTATCCAGATTTCAAGAAATGGATATTCAGAATATCTGGTTTAAATAACCGGTTGGATGGATATTCGAATATTCGGACACAAATATTTGATGTTTAAAAAAGGAAAGGTAAGAAGGTTAACCAGAGCAGATATCAGGTTTGCACGAGCGGTTGCAAAAATAACTACAATTGTAAACACACAAGAGAGAGAGGCAATTTCGGCGCAAGTACAGAAGAACAAATATCTGGCTATCCAAATATCTGAATACTATTAACTGAATAACCCATCACTCTGGTTATCCAGTTTTCAAATTAGAATAACCGGTGAGTCGAATAACCAGATGCAAAACCGGTTTGGTATTGCTGCACTATTCACAACTAATGAAATCGTAAAAATGTCAACGGTAGGTTTCGCAATCCATCGCCTGATGGACAATTTGTTTTTCTGTTGGATTAGCAGTTGCACGTAAGAACAAAATGCAAAAACACTCATGTACTTGGATTTAGTTGCTAGTTAATGGAACCGAGGTGACAGAAATTATAATCTGTAGTTCTTCAAAATGGCATCCCTCCCAATCAAAATGAAGTGGAAACTCGGGGTATAGCTAGTTCATGACAGGCAAATAAGGGTGCACAATGCAAAGGACATAACCTTGTTTGGTGTGCTGTTTTGGCCAGTTGTGGCAGGACATATCCTTGTTCTTGGGTGCTGTTTTGCCCCCATTATGGACAGCAACGCATCTTCGTTTTATATGATGTTCTGGCCCGTTCTGAGCAGGACATATCCTTATTTTATGCGCTTTTTTTTTGCCTGTTGTGGACAGAAGATATCCTTGTTTTACATGCTGTGTTGCCCATCGGAAAAGGACATATTCTCGTTTTATATTTCGTTTTGCCTGTTTTTGCCAAGGCATGCCTGCGTTTCATATGCTTGCGAGGCATATGCTGTTTTACGTGCTGTTTCACCGTTTATGGACAAAGCATATCTTTGCTTTACATGATTTTTTTTTTACCATTGTGGGCAGAACATAACCTTGTTTGACATGCTGTCTTGCCAGTTATGGACAGGATATATCCTTACTTCTTGTGGCTTTTTTTTACCATTGTGGACACAATATATCCTTGTTTTAAGTGTGTTGTTGCCCATCACAGACAACCATCTCAATTTCTCACTTCCGTGGTTATGTGATAACCACGGTGGAGGGCTTTTGATGGTAATTTTGGCCTCTTTCTCACTGCCCAACGGTAGCTTCAAAACACAACAACACCGTCGACTATTATCATGGAAAATCAATCACCTTGTTGAGCAGGTGCAGCGCATCGACGAAAACCTGCTCCGAGCTGGCCATCTCCCGGGCAATGTACATGCACTTGCGCTTCCTTCGGTGTCGGGCGGCCTCGTCCAGGGACATGTTCCGCGTCTCTTCCCCATCGCTCTCCTCTTCCGATGAACCCTGCCAGCTCACCTGCAGATGCGCAGCGAGTGAATTGAACTGCATGATACAAACCTGTATCTTTCTTTAACACGCGAATGTTTCATATGTGTGTGTTATACGAAGGCAGCAATACATTGAATTTGAATTAAATTGAAATTGGCTATGTTTTTTGGTCGTGAACGCGAGCAGTGAGAGAAAGTCTAGTCAATAGCCGTTGTAACTTTGCCTGCTACATATAAAACTAAGTACGAAAACTCACTGTGCTTAGCCAGTGTTGAGCCACAGAATCTCTCATTCCCACGGCACCTGCTCAACCACCACAGCTACGAATGCCCGGATATCAGCATGTACTAGGAGGCTCTAATGTAAGGGGTAGCGGTTACATTAGGCAGTGACGATGCCACTGTCTGGTCTCTTTCAATTGCAGCATGTTGCAGCCTTTGCTGCCCCTATTTGGAGAACAGCGTTCACTAGCCAAAGCAACCACAAAGAGAAAGTAAGCGAAACCCCAGTGAGAGAAAACAAGCTTTACCCCTCTTCTGTTACATTAACAGGATGCATTCAATATTAGTAGTAGTAGTAGTAGTAGTAGTAGTAGTAGTAGTAGTAGTAGTATAGTAGTAGTAGTAGTAGTAGTAGTAGTAGTAGTAGTAGTAGTAGTAGTAGTAGTAGTAGTAGTAGTAGTAGTAGTAGTAGTAACTAGTAGCAGCTAGTAGTAGTAATCGGAGGTGGCAGCAACTGTAGTAATAGCAGTAGCAGTCAATAGTAGCAGTTAGCAGTAGCAACAGTAGCAGTAAGTAGTAGTAACAGTAACAGATGTAGTATTTTCTGCTCAGGAGAGTAAAGCAGCTACAAAGAGGCATTATGTCCATGCCAAGGAGGCAAAATTCGGTAACACGTGCCATGTCTGTAGCAGCTGTAAGTACAGGATGTTGTTGTTTCTTATGCAAGACGATGCATCGGAGCAGGTTATTTTCTAATGAATCAGCACTTAATTTTTATGTGAAATCTATATTCTGGTGCAACACAACTTCTACTGACATCGTCTCACGCATCACAAACACTCTTAAGTCATCACTGGCCTTTTCAAGTGAAATGCCAGCACCAAACAATGTGCCCAGTTGCCAGTAAGCTTTCAATGTAACTAGCAGTGTCCCAGGGTTCTTGAGAATAATAACGCCAAAATACTAAGCAAAAAAAAAAAAAAACCTTACTATTGTGATAAAGAATTGGCTCCGACTGCTACGAAAATGTAAGCATTGTCAACAGTTCAAAATAAATGTAAACGGGAGCTGCAAAAATAGCAACAAACCACCATATCCTGCAATCAACACAAAGGAAATTTGAAGGTTACAGCAACCCGCATTGAGGCAGATCAGTGAGCTCGGCTATATATAACCACTTGACCACTATCACCCGCACTTGTTGACAAAACTTGTTGCTACAGTGTTACAGACAATGACACCATATTTTCTCATGTATAAGCACCCCCTTTTTTTAATGCCCATCACGACCAAAGTAAGGGAGGTGTCAACACACAAAGCAAGTGAAGACTGAAAAGCTCACACATCAACTACCTTACTGTACAGACACTCAATGATTGAGCAGATCACAGTTGTTTTATTTCCAACTTCATAGGGAAAATTTGGTCACTAGGCAAACTACTGCTCACCATCACAACACTCCAATATAGAGTCATGCACACATGAAAATTCGAAATACAACAGGTTTGCATACCAGTGAACAGTTTACCAAAAGTAACATTAAGTTATAAAGATAACCTTATCTCATTTATATGTGCAAGCACAGGACCAAAATTTAAAATCTGGAAAACAGAGGACCACCTCAACATGCCTTTTTTATTATAATCTTGCTACAAAACAAACTGGTACATGCATAGAATGCTGCTCAGTTGATTTAGATAAAATAACCATTGCCCTCTCAACAACAGTAGGCAAGCAGCACAGCAAAGTGTTTGTTTTTGCACAGCATAAGCTAGAAGCTCCAGAGAACAGATTAGCAGAAAACGATTCCAGGCAGTACGCAAAGCCAGTGAGAGCAAGCGGCTTCAATCACTATGCACGCAGACCTTGTGGAAAGTGGATAAGAGGTACTAGATGCGAGACAGCTTCTCACCTCTGAGGCTGATGAGTGGACGCTGGGGAGATCCTTGCGAGGCATGAGCGAAGGCGAGTCCTTCTCGTCCGTCAGCCTCTGCTCCCTGGATTCACTTTCCGCTGCACACACAGAGATTCGACACAGCACCTTGCAGCTCCTCGTTGGCAGACAGCTGGACGCCCCCGTCACATAACAGATGGCACTCAAGCCTCGGTGAGATATGCCCCAACATTCAAACGCGAGCCGGTAACAGGTGGTCGAAGCATCGCGCAAAAACTTTACGACAGGCAGGCATTTGCACAAAAATCGGAATTCAAAAATGATAGCAAAAAAAAAAAAGTTGCAGGTTCTGGAGAGTACACGCCACATACAAACGTACCCGCGAACCGGGATGTGCACTTGGGACGAGGGTTTTTTTTCTGCCCCCCCCCCCCCCCCCCTCCGAACGAACGCAGGAACGACCTTGCAGGCCTACCTGACACGATGGTCTCCCGTGGTGATAAGATAAGGAGGCCATGAATAAAGAGACTACTGTCGGGGGGGGGGGGGGGAATACGAGCGGTGTGCTCGACAGCATCCGTTTACTTTTTCGCGGCTTTTCGGTAATCTCATTTCAACGAGACACTTCAGTGCTTCTTGGAGGTTGCTATGGTTCTCATTTGAGTATACATCGACGGGCAATATGCCAGGTTGCGCGTGCAGGCAGAACTGCAATCAAATGACAATCAGCCATCATAAACAGCAGGCTTCAAAGATAAAAGACATGTCACCCATCCCTATGCTGTAGTTTATCAAAAGCAACGAAAGTATAAGAAGGGTTCATCTCATACTTAAGCTGAAGGAGAAATTGATACGAGTACTGCAACATGCACTTCTTGTGATTTGCTGAAACACGTACACTTCCTAAAAGCAAGAACGTCATTACACTGAAGGTAACCTGTTTCCTTTTTCGAAAAACAATAGAAACTGAAAGTGCTGCATAACTTTAATTTTCACAGTGCAGTACTGACTCCAATGTGCTACACATTCAGTGTAAGCGAAGACTCGGCTCACATAATTTGTACTTCTAAGTGAGAAAGAATTATGGAAACCGAGGGGCTCGATCTTTAGTAACAACCGTGTGGCTGTACTCCCAAGGCTAGATTGTTTTACCTATTTGTATTATGTCCGCTCCCCTCTGTAATGCCGTAACAGCCTTTGAGGTATGTTAGCAAACAAACAAATCAATTAATTAGTTAAATGCCTGCGAAAGTGTCAGAGACAGGCACAATCATCATCGCAGCTTAATTGGTAGAGCACTGTGTGCGGCATACAGAGGTTGCAGGTTCAACTCCCGCTGGCCAAAAAAGTTGTGCTTTCTTTCACATTCATTACCCTTTTCCTATTAAAAATATAAATTTGATTGCAGATTTAACTGTCATTCTATATCTACTCCTACAGTTCAATAAAAATTAAAACGGTTAGTTTTCCCTAAGCTTTCCGTGGCTTAATTTTATGATGGCTTCACATGGTTATTACCTATAAACATTCAATAGCTTCAAGGGCAGCCTGAAAAAGTTATTTAAACTTCCACTGCAATGCAGACTTTGAACTGCAGAATGTTCTCAGGCAATGCATGAACAATATACCTTATGTGGTACAAAGTCACCTTTGACTTTTTTTTTGGCATGACACAGGCCTTAACCGGGCCCTGCCGAGTCCACCAAGTTCGCTTATCTCTCTTTGTCCTGACATCAATTTCATTAAATGAATGTCTATGTGTTGGTTCCTTTTTCTCTTTTTTTTTATTTGCAATAATATTTTTACTTATCTTTCTTTATGAGAGTCATCCCGTCAAAAATGAAACATTTCTTCCATCCATCAACTATTCTTACTATTTTATTGTTCCTTATCACCTTTTACCCTATCACTCAGAGCTGCATGCCAGGCGTATGGCTAGGCCAGCCTCTTCAGCCCTTGATAATTCTTCTCTCTCTCCCGAACAAGAAAAATGTGCCTGTTTCCGGACTGCTTATCAGCGAACCATACAGCATGATGCTGATTGAGCTTATTACTGCCCTCTCAATTACCGGAGCGTGGCAGTGGCATATGGAACTGAATCAACTCCCGACCTTTCGGCAGCTTCTTCTACTGATTAATATCTGGTATACATAGGATGTCGCCTGTTGATTATACCACTGCTCCCATAAACGCCCCATCTGTGTACTAGCAAACTCACAAATTCAAGAAGAAAAATTTTTTTAATTACGTCTTTTTGTTGAAACAAAAATAAAAATACATTTTGTCACCTGTAATGGTGACAGCTACTCCTTTTCACGTAGTAGTTGTAATAATAATAATAATAATAATAATAATAATAATAATAATAATAATAATAATAATAATATTGTACAATACAAAGTATAGTCACAGGTTCAGAACATCTGGAGCAAAAGATTGATAAGGAAGTAAATGAAGCCCTCATAGGCTTCCAGACACGCCGGAACATATAAAGGCAAAACATGAGAACAGCGGCAGTATTATCGGGAGATCACTTTCAAAGATAGTTTCCACTTCCACAAGATTTTGCAAGACTCAGCGCTGCGCGCGTCATAGTACACAGCCAACAGCGCTCGTCATTGTGTGAAGATAGCCTGGCCCAGTGGCAGAAAAGCTGTCGGCCGTATATGCAGACATGTCCAGTGCCGAGTCACGCAATATCACGCAAAAGTGAAACCATCTCCGAAAGTGATTGCCCAAGCATATTTCCCCAGGTTGCAGCCTCACTCTATACTGAGTCCTGACACATATGTGGATAATGCGTTCCTGCTGTCAATTTGGCTCTCGCCAATATAGTGTCCTCAGAGACAGTAAAGGCGCACTTTTACAGTAAAACCCCACTGATACATTTCTCAAAGGAACAGTGGGGGGAAAAAACTTCACAGCC
The DNA here is from genome assembly GCF_013339745.2 of Dermacentor silvarum. NCBI lineage: Eukaryota > Metazoa > Arthropoda > Arachnida > Ixodida > Ixodidae > Dermacentor > Dermacentor silvarum. The sequence goes on along the minus strand of NC_051163.1, from coordinate 28,053,839 downwards.
GGGTAAACGTAAATGAAAGCCGCAAATTCCCACAGCAACATCAGAAACAGCTCTGTATGCATGTATAATTAATGAACATGTACAATGTTCTGTGGCAAACCTGACTTTAGGGAGCCGGCAAAAGCTGCAACCACGCCATGGCAGGCTTATCGAGACTGACGATCGCGTACTTCTGGCATTTCATACTTCCAAACTTGCCTCTGCACTACTAAATTTGCATGATCGCCACATTCAAATGCAACGTAAGAAGCAGGAATGTTACAGAATGACACCGTATCGAAATGGGAACATAATAACATAGGAGTCAATGGGCTTTAGGTAGGGACCACAAAAATGCGACGTATCAGCTGGGAAAAACGCGGCATTGAGGAACATATCAACGGGGTTTCACTGTACCCATAAATCTTCGTATAACTTCGACCACCTGGGGTTTTTAATGTGCGCCTAAATCTGGATAACACGAACGTCACGGCAATTCAGCCCCATTGAAATACAGTCATTACAGCTGGAAATCGAACCCGCGAACTTGTGCTCCCCAGCAGAACGTCATAGCCACTGCGCCACCCTGATGGGTAATGCACCAATTAATGTTGGTCAATCGTGGTCAGTCATAGAAAATAAACAGATAATCACAATTCATCAGAATATGAATATAAATAAAATACGGCTGATTTTCTTGCTTTTTTTTTCCTACTGCAGAAATCATTGATGTTACGCCTTAATGTTCACAGACAATAGCACCTAAAATATAAGGTCAGTGACACACCTGCCTTATCTCATGGAATTCACAACATGCCTCACGGCCTGTTACGTTAACTGGCTAACCTTTTTCCGTGTCTTCTGGGATGTAAACGTTTTGTTAAATCTATAGGACACACTGTTTTGTGTTGTCAGTGGACAGACAGGTCACTTGACGAATCTCACAGATAGAAAGTGCCGTTTCGGGATTCAAGTGGATCCCTCGTTCATTAGAAAAACTGGTCAAAACAGCCTTCGTTAAGTAACCTTCCTTAGCCCTTTAACAGACTAGACAGAGCTAGTGCACAGAATTTTTTTTTTTTCTCTTCATAGAATATGAAGCCAAGCTTGAGAACAATTAAAGCAAAAAATGAAAAATAACAGAATGCCAAATATTGTGTAAATGTACCGGTTGAGCAGGACAGAGTCTGGAAGCAGGAGTCTGCTACTTTTGTTAACAAGCAGAGGCGTAATGCATTCGAAGCTCAACAGTGTGGGGATGCGCGACTCTCACGCGTCCCCTGATGTTGTTTTCACCGCATGGCTCCCGTCTCCTGTAATCCGGCTTTGCCACGTAGCTTTACGGCAGTGGAGTTGCAGCATATTACGAGAGATGGCGCTAGTGTTGCGCTGCTAACGCCACCTGACGGCGGGGGGTTATGCGGGCGCAACAGAGAGAAGGCTGTTCCTCTTCGGGTTGGGGTCGGTGAGCGATGCAGACGTCCCACACGTGCACCAATCCACACTTCGCGAGACCGTCTCGCGCGGCTAGGAGCCGGGCACGGGTATGGACGAACACGGATCGTTCGAATGCGCCACCGTTCCCGTGACCGTACACGTGAACGATTAGGTGATGGTGTGATAGCATGGGGCGAACATATTCTCTCGCTATCCGGTCGCGGTGAGTCAGACTTCCTTGATTTGTCGCGCGCCCATGTGAATGTTCTATGCGTAGTAATTCGGCTAGTATGCATTAGTGTATGAAAGGTGCAATAAATGCCCTTTTTACTGTTTGCACTACTGTGTTGTCGTTCCTATGACCCAAGAGCACGTGAGACCCCACAACAGATAAGTGCAACAAGAAAAAAAAAAATGACAGTCACTTTAGCAGTACGCTAAAGAGGGTGAAGGCAAAAGCCTGTGCGCTCAGGAGACATTCATTTAATTACCTGACATTGTCATTTGAATGAATTGTTACTTCTTATTACTTGTTTTTTTCCGACCAAAGGTCACGGGTTCGAGTGCCTTAATTGACGCTACCTTAATTAACTGTGCCTTAACACCAAATGTCATAGGTGTGACTCCCACCAACGGTCGTGGGTTCAAGTGCCTTAATTAACTCTGTATTAATTAACTTCGCCTTAACACCAAAGGTCGTGGGTTCGACTACCACATAAGCTCGAGGGTTCGACTCCCACTGAAGGTAGTGGATTCAAGTCCTGAATTAACTCTCTCTTAACACAATGACGAAGGTGACCCGCACACCATCCCAATTGTTGCGTGAGCGTTTGCATATAGTTAAGACACGATACGAGGGCAGTGTAGTAAGTAAAATTACTACACCGAGTCATCATCGCGTACAATTTCGCTTTGACGACACAGTTTTCGCTCAAGGACATTGAAGGTCGACTGAACGATGAGACATATAAGGCTTTTGCCTTAATAATTAGTATATGACATATTTCAAGTACTTGCTCTCTCTTGACTCAAGGTGTGGCAAACTGACAAGACGGTTGTGATTTCTTAGTGCAGAAAAATCACTGCATGTCCTCAGAACGTAGTTTAAAGCACCTCAACATAAACCATGTTGAAGTAAAACTAAATTTACAGCTATAGCACCTAGTGTTGAGTAATCTGTGTTTGGCAGGCATCTTAATAACGTCGACAAAATTGCTGAGGTGCTGGTTAGAGAGGAGGTAGTGATCGACTGTTTTATAACAAAAAGAAGGTTACTCAACAATTGTGTGTTGACTGTTTCGAAGGTAACTGAAGAGCTGACTGTTCTGACAAAACTGCATTTCAGTAAAAACAATCTGTAAATCCTGAACCTCGTTTTGTTTTTTGTAAAGCTATTCAGTGCCCATCTTCCTTGCTGTAAATGCTCATCGGTATATTCTGATGTGATAGTACACTTTCAAATGCTAGAATGCATCAGACCGCTTTCAATAAAATTTTGAATTATTGTTTTTTCACAACATGCACAAAGTGCAGTGTTGAAGGCCACACTGGCCAGACAGTTGTAAGAAATAGAATACAGCTTGGTGAGGGCAGGCAGCAAACGACAGTACCCAAGACATAGAACAATGAGTACATTCAAACTCAGTCTTCGTTAAGTGTATTGTGCACATCAGACATTCCTGCTGGTGTATGTGAACTTCTGATAGCAGAATTGTCTGTGTGTAAAAACACAACCAATAACACCAAAAGACAAGCAAAAACACAATCCTCCCTGGAATCGCGTTTCTGGTTCATTAAGTGCTATTTCGCCTTCCACCTGCGAAAGCGCACTACAAGGTGCACCAATGTATGCATTCTTAGGCGATGCAGGCAATAAACTTAGTAGTTTGCGCTTGTACTGCCAGTGTGTCCACATATGGTTGTGTTTTTACGTGCAGACAATTATGCTAACAAATACACATCAACTAGCCTACAAGACGAAGTTTCAGCGAACGCGCACTTCTCTTTCACGCTTGGTAACTCATTTTCAAGTGCAGAGCAAAATCATTGCCAAGTGGGCACTCACCCCTCTGCGCTGACAGCTCGCTGTCGAATGTCTCCAGCAGCCTCTTCTGTCTTTCAACCAGGACTTTAGTCATCTCCTTCTGCAGACCTTCAGCCATCTCGAGGAGTTCGTCAGTGTCCTCCCCTTTGCTCTCAGCTGCCTCAACCATCTTGTCCGAACCGCTCGCCCTGGAGGAAGCACGCGGCGGCACGTCGCCATCCGTCGAACTTCCTCGCTCCGCTTCGACGTCACAGTAAAACTTCGCGCTCGCACGTTTCTTCTCCTTCAGCCTCGTCTTCGACCGCTGCACCGACCCGGGAGAAGAGTCCGAGCGGCGCGAGCTGACCGTGGGGTCAGTGTCACTGGGCACTGCCGGCGAGTCAACATCCGCGATGTCGCCCGACGCATCGCTGTCGTCGTACCAGCTGGAGTGTGACTTTTCGCTGCTGGCATTGGGCTCCGTGCTCGGTGACTCGGCACCCCTCTGCGCCTCCGGCGGGATTTCGAGCGGCGGCCCGTAGAAGGTGCTGTTGGAAAGCCGGAATGCCTTCGCTTCCCCGTTCTGCTGAACCTTTGGAGATGTGCTTCCGCTCTTGGTGCTTTGCCGGCTGAGTGATTCGGACTTGGAATCACGCTTAGAATCACGCTTGGAATCGCGCTTGGAATCACGCTTAGCTGGACTTGTCCTCATTTCAACTCTCTCGGGCACCGCTGGGGTTTCACTCGGTTCCTGGGCAGGAGCTTCCCTCGGATGAGCGCTTGGAGGTTCACTTTCAGCTGCTGCTGCTGTTGCTGGTGGAGTTGAAGGGTTGTCGTCGGCAGAACTTGGCGCAGATGATGTTGGCAACTTCAACTTCCCTCGCGGTGGAGGTGGAGGCGGTGGAAGAGGTCTGAAACGCATTCCTGTTGTAGGTACCGGATGTGGGACGTCCTTGAAGCGACGCTCTTTTGTAGGGGCTACCGTGACATTAGTGTACAGGTCCTTCAGCTCCTTTTTCGTAAGAGGCGACTCCAAGACCATCACAAATGTTTCGGTTATAGTAGCTGCAACATCAGAACTGTCTTCGTGGCCAAGCCTCTGGGCCGTTTTGATTCGGATATCGGCGTCCGACAGCGAGCGGCTTCTCCGTAGTCGCCTGGCCTGCTCTTCTCCCGAGACCCTGACTGCCTCCACTGTCCTCGAGCGCTGCCGCCGCTTTCGTGGTGGAGCCTGTGGAACGTCTTCTCTTTTGCAGTCAAGAGTTCCGCACGTTGAATCCTCGAATGGTTTAAATTGATGTGCGGCTTCCCGCGCCATTGTTTTGAGAGATGCCTCGATGCAGGACAAATTATTTGCCCGTGCCGCCTCTTCCGCTTCCCTCTGAGCCAAGAGGGCATCGAGATCGGCTACGATGTTCTTCGCACGAAACATCACGAGGTCATCTGTCTGACTATACACATTCATGCCGGACTGAACTGCTTGCTTGGACATCGGCGGCGAAACGACCTGCCGCTGCAAAGGCACAGGCTTCTGCGGGGTCCCAGGCTTTTGTGAAACCACTGGCTTCTGGGAAACTGTGGGCTTCACTGTGGCCACCGCCGCTGTCTCCACTGGCTTTGGCTTGCACTTTGGAGGTGGCGGCCTCGGCGGGGGTGTTCGCTTCTTTCGTGGAGTTTCGCTGGACTTGGAAACATCCGCAACGGTTTTTGCTGCAGCGGCAACCACTTCGCTATCTATCACAGGTTCTTCAGAAACAATGGGGGAACATGAAGGCACTTCTGTTGGAATGACTTTAGCTTCTTCCGTCACAACTACCGAATCTTTGGGAACAGCATTTTCGACAGGTTCTGAACTCTTGCTTTCATCTGCTGCGACAGGAGTGCTTTCCAAGGTCGTACTCGGCGCAGCACTAGCAGGTAACGCTGTTGTCTCCTCTAGGGATTTGGGAGGTGATGAAGGGGGAGGCGGAGGTGAACAAGGGGGATGAGGCGACGAAGCGGCGGGAGGAATCTTCGGAGGAGGAGGTCGCTGGGGCTTCACCTTTTTGACGGGAGATGAGGCGGGGAACATTGACTTTGGCATCTTGGTCGAAAGCACGGGACTTGGCTCCTCCCTCTCCTTGACTCGGACAAGAATGGGGTTTTCCAGAGGAGTCTCCTCCTGCACCTGTTTGTCGGAAAGCGTGTCCTTTGCTGAAGCTGCTTCTGTTTTGGCTGCCGCGGACTGAGACACATTAGATTCCGTCGTGGCACCGCTACCTTTCTTCTTCGCAGCCATGGCAGCGATGATGTCAGAGGGAAATACTTCGACTCCGAATCGAACGCGCGGCTTTTTCGCTGCTTCTGGTTTAGGCGGCGGTGGCCTCTTGGGCTTTTCCAGAGACCGTGTCTTCTTCTGGGTCTCCTCGGGAATGACGCCGGACTGCTTTGTTGCTTCGTCTTCTATAATGACCATAATGGGGGCAACGGGCAGGGGTGTGGGTTTGACTTCTTCACGAGGCACTTCAACTATTTCGTATTCGTTTTCTTCAACAACCGGCTTGGGCGTGCCTTCCTTGTGAACAGACACAGTAGTCACTTCCGCCACTGTGAGTTTTTTAAAGTCGACGTCTTGATAGTCGGAGCTGGCCTCAGTGTCTTCGTCAGCGTAGCGAATGCCGTGCCGCCCTCCTGGAATTTCGTCACCGAAGCTTTTTGGTTGCGCTGGTGGTCCTTTGCTCTCCTTGAGGGGCTTGAGCGGTTTTGGTGGCTTCGTCAGGTGAGTGGACAGCTCCTTCGCCTTGCGGTGAATTAGCTGCGAGAGTCGTGTGCAGCATGCTTCGTCTCCCGACTCAACATTGTCCTTGATGGACCTGCAAATGTGGCAAGAAGTGTCCTTTTAGGCTCTCTCAAACTTTAGTATTAATCTAACACTTACCTATATGACCACAACATGGTTAAATGCACTTAACTGCAAAGCAATGCAAAAGTAAAGAGTAGTACCTTGAACAGGCTAAGCACTGCATAAAATCTCTGACCATAAACAAGTAAATCTGTTGGCAAATGGTGTACAATACGGTCCAGTGTTAAAGGAAACATCTAATTTTCGTGATAAGCATTTACAGTCACTGACGGATAATTCAGACTCGACGGGGACTCCCAAACAGTCTGAAAATAAGGAGCCCAAACTGCTGGATTCGCCAGAAAATAAGTGACTTTATTCCACAAGTGGCCAAAAACGGTGTTCCGTATTCTATTCTCAGATCGTCACCCTTCCGAGGATACCTTAAATTTCGCCTGACTACCGCAACATGCATCAGGGTCTACAAGTATGGCATTCTTGGCACAATGCCAACCACGCTATCTGTCGCATGACTAGCGCAAGATGCATTGGCGTCTCCGAGCGGCAGCATTCTTGGCATAGTGCCAAGCACGCTGTCTTATAACTGTGCGGAAATGCTGCCTTCCGTTAGTGCGTCCAGTGCTAGTCACGCAAAATATCACGAATGTGAAAGTAGCTTCGAAAATGATCGCCCGAGATTATGGCCTAAGTTTGTCAAGGCATTGCTAGACACACACACGCTTGCCTTTCACCCAGACAATCCGTGGCAGTGATTTTCTAGCGATGCCGTTCATGATATTCTTTTTCATGCTTTTCACGACCATGCCGGCGACATATCAAAACGAAATAATCGCTACACTATCTGCTTGACTCGGTGGCCAAATCACCACATGGCCGTGCAGTCGGAGTACGAATTATCGCAAAGCTCTCTGTAAGGTGTCCGAAATTTTGGTATACATTAAATCTAGGATAGGAGGCCAGTGGTGGTGCCGCGTAGCTGTCCTTATAAATAAGTATGTCCGAATTATCGGTCAGCACCAGTATTCATTAAGTGTTCATATATAAGTCTATATATATATATTTTTTTTTCATATATACATGAATATATGAACAAGATGACAGCTTATACATATTATAATTTTGCTTCGTTATATCCAATAATTCATCATATTCATGTTCGGTATATTGAGGTTTGACTGTACCACAAAAGGTTTAAATGCCAAGAGCCTGAGGGATGAGTAGATGACTGATAGGGCAAAGCTCACAGTCAAGAACACCAAGCACATGTAGAATTTGGACACAGTTGACAGAAAAGAAAAACAACAAACACTTACCAGTCCTCTGTTATGGTATTTCGTTTGCTGCTGTCTGATGGCTGCTGCGTGTCCTTGGACTGCGCTTCGGACTCGCCGTTTTGCACTGGCTGCGCGCTAGTGCTCGGAGTGGGGTCGACTTTGTCATCGGTCGCAGGCATTGCGTCGTTCGAACCGTTGCACAGGGCCTCCGCTTCTGCTCGGTGTTCAATGACTACCGTCACCCTGCAAGCATGCAAGACCTTGTAATGATGGCACAGAAGCTTCATCGAAATGTGAAACGCTGAAATGTCAGTTCTGTCCGTGATGCACGCTGAGGTGACTTAGCTTTCAAAATTAATGCAGAAAACATGCAAGTCTACGTTTGCACACTGGTCCTGAAAAGTGCTTTTGTAAGTGGATCCACTGTCTACTTACGTTTACATTTGTGTGCCTTAACTTTTGCATCAATAGCTGTCACAGGGACTTCCTAGTTGCGTTCACAGGATCAGCACTTGGCAGCCCTGTATACTAGGAAATCTGTGATATCACACTTTTTGTGAGTTGCACACAGAAACGAACGGCCTTCAAACTTGTGCACTAATGGTACACTGTATGCCTTCAAGCACAGAGAGCAATTTTTTCAATAATCACACAAATTCCAAAGCCTTAATTCATTTAATCCATGCCCAAGTTTATATAATAAAATTGTTCTTATTACATACTGTTTAACTGTTATCACCCAATCTTGTTTTACTGTGACATTTACAGTTCCAAATTGCCGATTTCAAGAATATCGCTCCCACTTGAGCTAAGAGAAAGGGAAAAAATGAATTGGAATGCAATGTAAATGAGTAAATGATTGGTCGATTGATTCACTCATTCATTGATCGGTTCATCCCAAAGCAACAGCTGAGCTAGAGCAGGTGTCATGGTGGAGAGCTCAAGATTGATATTGAACACCTGGGGTTCTTGAGCATTGAAATCAAAATGAACAAGCAGTTTTGCATTTTGCCTTATCAAAATGCCACCGCAGTCACATTGACCAGGAATTCAGTCCATGACCTCTAGCCGATCAGCACGACATCACATCCACAGAGCCACCATAGTGAGTGAATGTAGCAGGAACACAATTGTCACTGTCCTAGTCCTGGTTGAAAATGCCAGGCAGTGCTCTGACAAGCATCTGTATAAATCCTGCCAACGTATCCTGGGTACCAAAGCAGTCGTGCAAGATGAACAGAAGGCAGGAGGATGTAAAACTGGTGCCATGAGTGCTTAGTAAATAACAAGCGACAACTGGCACCAACTATAAATAGCCGCAAACAAACCCAAACTGTAATGTTGAACAGCTAAATTTACCACTAGCGAGCGCCTGCCTGTTCACTCTCACTTCCCCTGTGAAAAACAAGAAAGCGACAGTGCTTGTGTCAATTTCTCCACAGTTGACTCTATCACTGAGTCACTTCCTGCCTTACAGCTTGTGTAATCCTGTTGTGCGATTACACACTTTTTCATAGAACAGAACATTGCTTGCCTAGTCATAGAAACAAGAGACAATGTTAAACAGCAGATTATAAAATCTTAAGCACCAATCTAGCGAGTTATGTCTTTTAAACTGTGTTATCTAGGTGAAAAGAGCTCACTTTTAAGCACAGTACAATATAGGCAAACACAAGGACAGTGGAACCCATTACTGCTTAATATAGAACAGTTTGGGAGCCTTGGTCGAGTTCCCCATAGGCTAGTAGACTTGTCTTAATAAAGGGCTCAGTCGACTTCTGTTAACAGCCTGGTCTTAGGAGACCGAAAAACGCGAAAAAGTTTCTTCAAACTGACATTTTCTAAATCTATAGCTATTTTCTCACTAATCTATAAGGTATCTCACTTCAAGGATCAATATTTTGGTCAAGTAATAACAATTTTAAAATTAACTCCATAAACCCGTGCCCCTCCTATCTTGAGTTGTTTTTGCAATTTTCTAGCAAATACATTTTTTTTTATTCGTTGCAATCTGCTAGCGATGATATCTCAGACACCCAGAGCATGCAGAATCAAAAGTTTTTTTGCAGCTGAAATTTGCATATATGATAAGTGGTGTAATGCAAGAAGATTTTAAGGTTCTCACTTAAAATTCCAACTATTTTCCTCTATTTCTTGCCACATTGTTCCTACACTGCAAGATGTGAACTTGAATGTATAATGATGACACTTATATTGACCACTTTTTAAAAACGCTTGCATTATTGCCTTCTTAACCTTTTGGGCTATTGACCCATGCATTAAAATTAAATGTGTATTTCGCCATTTTCTCATAATAGAGGCCTGAAACAATGGCATGTGGTTTTTAATTAATTTTAATCAACTCGTCAAATAACTGACCTGCGTAAAAAACAAAATATTTGAAACAAGCATGCAAAACTAAACAAGTATGCATAATTTGATCCAGATGGGTTGACATAAGGAAATATCACTTTCAGAACCAGGCTGCCCCCTTAAGCTATACTTCTGACAAGGCAGATGTTCAAGGTCTCTATGTGTTTTATCTTAAAGAGATTCAGCAGCATCAATTACCCATTGGAACAAGGCCAAGTGTTTAGCACTACACTTGCGGATTTACTATAAGCAGATTTACTTCAAATACTGTGTTTAGCAAATAGTACTTCCTAAAAACTCAACAAAATTTATCAGCCTATTGATCATTAACATTGTTTACACCTGAGCACAGGCAGAGAAGCAGCAAGCTTGAAAACTGGAAACAATAGCTAGCGACAGGGGCATGTGCTATATCTTTGTCTAGAGTTATTCAGAAGACTGCTGTCACACATCGCAACATGTCTTTAATTATTGCTTAAAGCTTCGATTTCGGCCCAGTGGTCACTTCAGCTGGCACGATGCTACATACTTTAAAAGCTGCTAACATTTACCTACGGCTGCTTTGCAGAGACTAGCTGTTTACTACAACGATGTTTTCCACCACGAAAAGCACAGGAATTAAACCAGGATGAGCTGTCTCATTAACTAAAGCGAAGTTTTCATGTGTGCACAGTCTGTAACCCAAATGTACTTTACTATACTGTATTCATTCACTCCTTTAAGCACATCATTAATGTTTAAAGACTGTGTTCCCATCACACAGGGTTTGAGGCTGCAAAGGAACCTGAAAAACACTACTTCAGGGCCACATGCGAAGGGCACACGGCAAGCCTGGCTTCCGTGCCCGAAAAAAACAACCGAGTCTGCAAAACCTAGCGGGGCCACTGGCATGCAAAGGAAAACGGGGCTAGAAGGAAGGTAAACACACACGTGCGATGTTTGTGCCTCTGGACAGCGGCTAACTCACCATGCAGGTTTGTACACGGCCGGCCCCCGTAGCTAGAACAAACGCGAGCGAAACGACTTTCAACTTCTCCCTATTTCCGAATGCTGGGAGGTGGTGCGCGCGCTCCAAAATAGAACCGCCGGAGGCCTGAAAACCCGGCCCGCGCCCATCGAAGCCACTGGGGGGGCCAGACAAGCCTCAAGGTGGCACGATGCCAGGAAAGCTGGCGACGCGCTCGCTGCAAATATAACGGCGCCACAGTTTTGAGCGAACAAGTGGCTCCCTCTCTTTTCGAGCCCGACAGACACACTGACCGAGTGGAACACAGACACGCAAAGACACACACTGCGGTAGTGCGCAACAGTCTGGTAATATTGCAGTAGTGGTTGAGCACAGGAAGGGGCTTCGAGACGCTGATCCAGCTTATGAAATTTGTTTCCTCTATGACATTGTTTTGCTATCAAATCCAGTTTCCATTATAGGTGCAGATTGGGTTGAAATTTGTAAATCAGGCATGCTGAGGCAGGCTGATGGTGCAGTTCATGGTGCAGTGAAGGTACAGTCTGGGACAAATATTTGGAGACCATTTGCAGAGCGAGAAAGTAATTTTTTTTTTTTTTCTGGTGTACATCTACAGTGCGGCAGTGAGGAGTGCAACTTTGAGCTTTAGGTTTGATCATCGCAGTGCACCAGTTGGCTCCTGACTGCACCTTGAGTGCAACAAAATGAAATGTTTTCACTGCCACCTGCAGTCCACAAACTTTTTTTCCCCAGACTCCAATAAGAGTTACGCAATGCATAAAATACCTTTTGAACAACTTACTGCAGTATGTCTCGCAAAAAAAAAAAAATCTAATCAGTAAATCACGAGATGCTGCGGCCAATAAATGGTCTCACGCCATCATTGTTATCTAAAACTCTTGCAATGTCTGCTTTCCTCAACAATGACTATCAAAAAGAAGTCTACACTGATATCTGCCTGAGCCTACAGAACGGAAAATAGAGCTCGGTATCGCTGCATTACCAACAAAAAGGTTTCTAGGACTAATTACTTTGAGCCTGCCGCACTGCCCAATGCAACAACTTGAACAGCCGTGACACAAAAGGTGCCTTGTATCATCTTAGGAGGCTCCTGACACCTATAACTACACTGCTCACATTTCTGGTGTCAATGCTCACGAAGAAATCAACAAATTTATTACCTAATGAAGTACTGATGACTCCCTCACGAAATGTGAAAACGATTGAAAGGAGAAGGTGACTTTCAAGACATGAACATTCCAAACCAACATTGTCTGTCTGGTCCCCATAGCTAAGCACCTTGCTGTATCATTGACTGCAATGAAATTGCGTGGTTGCGCACAGCGTAGAGTTTCCTGCAAAATTTATCAAGAGAAATCTGCTGCTGGTGCAGCAAGCATAGGCAGTTGAGCGAGCATGCGGATGATGGGTATACTGCGTGCATTTGCCTATCCTTCGTCCTTCTGGCTTCAAAAGGACTTCACGGCTCTTTACAAAATGATCACATTCAATGAAATATTGCATAACAACAGCAACAATTTGCAACGATTATGAACGTGCGCACGGTGAGCAGTGTAGTTAAAGTGTTCTTCGGGCTCTATTTCTGTGTGACCCAGCGCTTGTCTGATCGAGTGGGCCTAGCCAGGTGACGTCGAGTTTACTCGCGTCTATCGTGGACCAAATAAAGTTCACTCACTCACTCACTCACCCAGCGCTTGTCCTGCATTCTTTCTCGTGTTTCATTTTTATGTGCGCTGCCCAGGAATGGACAGTCTTATTGCCTTCGCATATAGAAAATATAATTTCTTTGAAATTTACAACGACAACAAATAATGCTACAAGAACGTCTGAAGGCGCAAGTACGACGACTAGACACATCCGTGCACAACCCGCCATTGCTGTGGTAGCTGAAAGATCGCAGCTTCAAGGGATTTCTCTAGTAATTGTAGTAGGAAACTATATGGCGCGCAGTACACAAATGCCTTGCATGCAAAAGTGAGTCACAAATGATCGATTAAAGGTACCAACTTATACGACAGGTTACAGAAGGATACTCAAAGCAATGTTTGCTACCAAAGTGCGAAATTGAAGAAAGGAAGGAAAAATTAAGAAAGGAAGGAAAAAAACTGAGCCTGTTGGCCACATCAGCAACTGCAAAACCGAACTTACTCGTGAGCCGTCTCCTTTTTGCAGGGGTCTTCCAAACTGTCACCTTCTTTCGTGGCACCATTGGCATGGTTCTGCTCGGTCGTCTCGGTTAACGGCGACACGGTGATGATGGGGCGGCGGGTGCCTCCCTCCGAGAGCAGCGCTGTGGGCTTCGGAGGCACGGGAGGCTTGGGCTTGCCTGCTTAAAGAGATGCACACAACCACACGTCACGCCTTGCCACCCTGCAATGACACCTGTCCCCTTACATTCACCATGCATTGCTGAACTCCTCTTGCCAGGTGTGCTACATTGCAAAAAACGAGAGCAAGCATCGGCGCACACTGGCTCCGCACTATCCGTCAGGCTGCCTTTGATGATTCCCGTGGGAAAGCCATGGGCAGGAAGCTTAGGTTTATGATTAGATTACTATTGATTAGATCAGATAACCCTTCAGCATGTTCAGTATTCTAAAGGACAATGCCATTGGTAGGAGTTATTGATTGGAGGTACAGGGGCACAAGATGACAGCTTGGCAGTGCTGAAATCGGCCTTGTTAACAATGCAGAAGTGAAACACTGCGATATCAACTAGACGAGATTGGAGATATTTATTGAAAACAAGCACAACAGAGAAGTGACAAGCTGACAAAATAAATATAAACCAGTCACTGCCAATGTGCAACGCTTCATATGCTTCCAAATTCATCACCAGCATATATGCAAACACATTCAGCGGCATAATGCATCAAACCTGCTATTTTCACTTTACCGCGTCTAGACAACATGCTCCCTGTATGGTCTGCATCCAGACACCGTCCCGTATTGCAAGTCCTTCTTCCTTAAAATATGTTATGATAGGAACCACCTTCCTTCTCCATTAATCGGCACAACAGAAACTTGATTGTTTTTGCAGGTCCCTTTACCAACATAACACGAGTAACAGTACCATTTTATTTATGCACAGCTGTTCAGCTTCCTACTGTTTCTTTCTTTGCATTATAATGCCTTATTTGCCAGTTGCTGTGCAATTATTTAGTGACAATGCTGTTTATTTGCTTGTTATGTTGTTTTGTGCTCTTTTGACATTTATTGCTTGTATGTATTTGATTAGAGCATGTCCCTTCTCTAACACCTTGTATGCCATGAGGGTATTATAAATAAGCGTTAGCATTACAAACATCACGCTAACAGAAGTGTAGATGTGATAGAGGCCCTCAGAAAAAATAAGCTCGCCATCCCGGCCCTGCAAAAGTGAATGTCCAGTGAAGCTGTTGAAAACCACCACTACAAGTGCTGAGGGGGGGTATGCAAATGCTTTATGGCTTTAGATTAATGGTAGTAGTGCTATTTTAGACCAATGGTAGGAATGGGAGTAATGGTAATATTGACAGCACCCCGCTGCCCATAGCAGTGCTGCAACATTGAAATCAGTTGCTAGGCTGGTTATTTCATATACGAAAGGCAAGGGACGTCCCACCACACGTTGAAAGCAGGTGTCGCCGCGGCAGCTTGCGCAACACTAATCTTTACCGGGAAACATATGCAGGGTGCGCTACGTGCTTCGCATTGCTATCACAAGAACCTTATCATCAATTACATGGTTCAGATGCTTGTTTTGAGCTTGCTCTTTATTGAAACGTACGCTGTTATGTATGATGTATGTGTGATTCCAAAGAATGTATGCACTGTTCACTTTGCTGAGTGCTTGTAGCCTCGGCCTTGGGAGTATGAGCCATTGCCTTTTTTGCTTGCAAATGGGGGTATGAGCCATTGCTTATGGGGGTATGAGCCATTGATGATGATAGTTTTCGACATGCTGTTCTGTATGTTGTATGCGTGATTCCAAAGAATGTATGCACTGTTCGCGTCACTTTGTTGAGTGCTTGTAGCCTCGGCCTTATGGGGGTATGAGCCATTGCATTTTTTGCTTGCTTACGGGGGTATTTATTTATTTATTCCATACTGCTAGCCTGGGTACCAGGCCTTAAGCAGGTAACCTATAAAGGTTATGAGCCGTTGCTTACGGGGGTATGAGCCATTGATGATGATGGTTTTCAACATGATGTTCTGTATTTTGAATGCGCGATTCCAAAGAATGTATGCACTGTTCACGTCACTTTGCTGAGTGCTTGTAGTCTCCGCCTAACGGTGCTATGAGCCATTGCATTTTTTGCTTGCTTACGAGGGTATGAGTGTTTACGGGGGGGGATGAGCCATTGATGATGATAGTTTTCTGTCAACGGATACGAAGAACATCCTGGAAGCCTAGCCATATACAGCTTCGCTCTAAAAAGGGGGACATTACAAGAACTGGCTGCTAGTGTAACTAGAGGTCATTGGAACCTGTTAGTGAAAACTACAGAGATCAAGAGAACTTGTTGCTGCTGACAAGTGGACACTGTTAAACATAGTAGCTAGCAGCACCAAGCAGTTGGCGAGTGTCAACTACATTCAGTCACCACCAAGCCTTTCATGACGACACCAAGCCAGCAGTTGAATGTCACTGGCCTCACAAGCCTATCTGATGGCAGGCATGAGGGAGCTGATAATGCATAAAATAATCTTGCGCACGATGATAGTGATGTGCACGCTGCTCCTAAATCCTGTGCTACTTCGCTCAGTCACAAATATGCTATTTCCTTGATTTCTTGTAGGGTTCATTCATCAATGAAATTCTGGATTTAACACACTAATCCTTAATTCACGTAAACTTCATTAGTCCAGCATTTAACAGCGCATCAATCTAAAATGTCTTAATATAAAATCAAACCATTAACTTCTTTGGTCCTGCCTGTTGGCGCAAGTTCTGTTTTCAGTCCTGTGAGAACTTTATCATCACAGACAGGCATTAGCTATCTTGCTGCATTACTAGTCAGAAGGTCGCTTACTGTCCACTTGCCCCCATCTACGACTCATCTACGACTTATCAGGAGACAGAGGATCTAAAGCAACTTGTCATTAACATTGTAAACCACTCAGATGCAGCTTACTTAAAGACCATGAGAGCAAGAAACTTAAGCTAACAGCCTACCTTGCACGTTAGGTTAGATTACTAGATTATTCAACATAACCATTATATTATCATTACATTTAGCATACTTTTTCCTCTATTTGAAAGCTATTTACGTACCTGCAGAATTTATTATTGCGCATTTCCTTTGAGGAGGGAGTAATACTTAAGATGACTACTCATACAGCATTATACATATATGTCGAGTAGTAGATTGAGCCGCCAACCAAGTCAAAAATGAATGTTTGTTTCAAGTTCCTGGTGGAATCCTTGCTCTCCCTGTGAAACCTTTGTTCCCCAAATGAACGTTCTGATGTTTCGCATTCCCTACAGAACTCTTGCATCCCTATGGAGCCGTTGTGCGAGCAAGGGTTCCATAGAGAACTTCCAAATGCTCCCATGGTGGACGAGGGACGCCTTGTTCACATTCTGACATTTCTATTCCCCATGGAAAAAGTGTTGGGACAAGGGTTCCATAGCGTACTTAAAACATTAGTATCAGGAGCTCCGAAACCTGTAAGGGAGCATGGCCCGCCCAGCCGTATGGGCTGACTCCCCCTCTACTATAGTAATACCTTGGCTTTACAGTAACAGAAAAAAAGAAGAAAAAGTTTACACAGGCAAAACAAGCCTGGCTCTTGCCCCCACACTCGGAAGATACTTACGGAGCCCCTGATGGGGCTGTTCCTTCAGGCTTGGTCAGTAATTCAACTTTCTGCTCGACATGATTTTAAATAAACAGATGGTAGTTCATCTCACCCTTGATTACATTATATCTGTGTGCATTTATAAGACAAAATGTTTCACAAAAAGACAGTTATCGTGCCACTGTAATCATAAAAGCATCAAATATGAACTTGGTTCAATGCGACCTGCATGCACAAAACCTACCGATTAAGCCGTGTTAATCACCCAGAACACCCTCTTCATCACCTTTTTATAACAGTAGCTACAAGTAAGCGAGAACAATAAAAGCCCTGCACAGTGACAAATGCTAAGCAAACCAGGAACCAGACTAAATAAACATTAACATTCTGGTCCAACATTTTGCATGAGTATAATAATGTCTATCTAATGTGATCATCATTAAACTAGCAAGTGTGTCACAATTGAGTGTGAGCAGCAACTTTATGTGTTGGTGTCTAACTAGCAACTTCTGTAACCAAGGAATCAGTGGTAATATACTGTGTCTGTTCACAGTTTGTATCACAGCAGACAAAGAATTAACAAAATGATACTGGGTAGTACAATGTATTGACACTTTTGACTAAGAGACAATTTTGGGCACTACTATAAAGCAGTAGCATGAAGATCTGTAAGATGACAGCTGCACACGACAAAGATATGCAAAAGGAAAGCACTGGGAATGCCAATGCATGCCAGCTTTTATTTATTTATTTTCTCTCAAGGCAGGAGCATTATAGAGAGGAGTGGGCAGGTTACGCTGAAAAAAAATGCTACGTTACAAAAGCATTGGCCATCTTGAAAGCACTGATGTTGGATCAATCTACATTAAAAAAAAAAAAAGCTAACCAGACTAAAACTGCCGTGACGCAACAAAATAATAATAATAAAAAAAAGCAGCCACGTTTCTTTTTCTTTATAATCAACCCTCCAAACAATCCTGCTCATGCAATCTATGAAACAAACAACAATACATCTTCAAGACAGTTTGCAAACCACACATCCAAATGAGTCAATCACAAGAGTTTGTTGTTTGATTAATTCATTCATTGATTGCACCTAACTTCCCAAAGTAATGCAAGGGATATGGGAACACAAGTGGAGGGCTCCAGATGAATTTTTACTGCCTGGGAGTTTTTAACGTGCACCTAAACATAAGCATACATGGACGTCTTCTCACATTGTCCCATGGCAATGCAGCTGCTACAGTCGAGAGTCGAACCAGTGGCCTCCTGCTCGACAGCAGAACGTTATAGCTGCTAAGTCAATGTGGCGGGTGCAGCAATATAACGAGATCTACGCATTAATTAAAAATTCTATGGGAAGCAAGGTACCAAATGTGTTGACATCCACGAGAAAACCGCTCCGATATAAATAGATGAACATAACTTGACGCAATAACTGTCCACTTCAACAAGGTTATCTAATCAGGAAAGTTCCCAAAGATACAAGTGGTCCCATGTTGTTGGGTTTTTTTTTTTTTTTTTGCTTGCATGTTTTCATGCAGGTGGTTGTGGCATTCCGACTTTTAAATCACGCGTGCACACATTTTCCTCCACAAAACCGTCCTTAATAAGCAACAGGTCAAAATTACGCGAAACACCAATGTATTTTGTCGCTTATTTTGGAGAGAAATATGTCAAAATTGGTGTTGTTACATTGGCTCCTACAAAGTGTAACATGTTAATGACGGTAAATGGACGGGACTCAATACAGAAAGTACACAGGGGGGGGTGGTAGACACTGAGAGAGAATTACACATGTGGCAAGACTCAATATCGAGGCAAACAGTCACAAGGGAAAAACAAAACAGGAAACTGATTACTTGAGTCAGAGGATGCATGGCATGCCAGCACAATGACTGGTGACGAGCGACATTTTCTATTTCAGATTTTTTTCCCCACGGTTTCGAGCCTTGCTAGGCTTGTCATCTTTTCACAGTAAAATCAGATACACCCCGGATATCCTGTACTCTGTCTTGCCCACTTAGAACTAGTATTAATATGAACCACTAAAGTTTGTTAGCGAAATTGAGTTAACTGCGACTTGGTGACTATCACACAATGAATTGATGTCCACTACTGCTATAAATATCAGCCAGCATAAATTACCATTCTGTCTCAAGCCTCCTGTTTTTTTATACTAACTAGAGACAGCCATCGCTGAAAGATCTTGCATACGGACTCTCAGTCATCATGAGACACGCACTGAGACACGAAATCTATCAACTTATGATCAGTACGGTCCACTCTTAAAGGGAACACCTAGCCGGTAACAAAGCCAATAACCTTAACACTGCAAAAGACAAAAATCGCTGAGAAAATGCATTAGGCTAACACCTATGAATTCAAAAATGCTCAATGTGTCACAGTAGCGCACCCAGGATCTCTGCCAGTCGGGGGTGAAATTTTTGTGTGTGTGGGGGGGGGGGGGGATGCAAGCACTTTGCATAATATGCAATTTGCCTTGCTTTAGCAAGAGGAATCCAACAACAAATAAAATGCCTAATAATTATAATAATGACACCAAGGATGATGACAATGTTTATTTCTTCAGCGCTTTACTCAAATTTAAGAGTGAATGAGTAAATACAAGACAGTGATAGAGTGTTTTTGTTAATCAGGAAAATTCGACCTCGAGCCACCTCCTGAATTGTAATGACAATGTGAACAGAGCACTGAAGGTACACGTTGGACTGGTGGGACTGGACGCGTGGGGGGGGGGTTAACTCGGCCTCAGGGGGGGGGTTACAACACCCTACCCCCCACCCCCCCGTCGGTGCGCCACTGATGTGTCATCATGCTATATTTCAGCTATAATCAGTAGCCACAGACTAACAGGGTCTTCCCCTGAAAAGTGAACCATACTGTGCATGCAGTTAAGAGAGGCCGCTGAAGTGTAAACATGGGGAACGATAAGCCAATAGAGGAGCTGGCGGTGGCCCTGACCAGTGGGTCACAAACAGCAGACTAATACAACTATGACTAATCAACACAAAAGTCTTAGATGCATTATTTAGGAGTGAGGCAGCTAGCCAATGTCTCAAGCTGAACATGTAACAAATTTAACGAGCCCACAGGTTCATAAGAAAGCAAAACAGAGACTCAATGCTCACTTGAAGAGTTGTAACAGATTCATAAATAGTCTAATTTAAAACTGGAAAAGTAACAAAGACCACAGCGAGAGCTCACTAGTCAAGCGTTCGCACATTATTCGCAAGCTCCATAAGAAAATGCGCTCTAACGAAGTGAAGTCCCCTAATCAAAACCTTGGCTCCATGCTGAAGCTTCCCTCATTCACCCGCTGTCAATCACTGCAAGTACCCCACATGCCTAAGATACCAATCCATCTTCTTTAGGAGTCCTTTTTTTTAATAGTTTACTACCTGCAAGTATTCAAGAAATCAAACAGCTTTATTTTCAATGCAATGAGGATATTACAAAAAAAAAAAGTTACGTGAAATTAGGTATTCCTTAAGGATGCACTGACAAGCACATGCTTTTTGAACACCAGTCAAGCATGCCACCATAACAAAGCAACAGTGGAGGTACCACTGGTGAGGCTAAACACATTAAACTCCAGAGAGGTCTGTCAGAAAAGCAGCTGATTGAGCATCGACACGACAGTCCGCTAGCACAATAAGATGCAGTGAACTGAACACACAGTGGCAAGACTGCGAAAGAACTGTTTTACTGCGAAAGTATACATGCAAAAAGTCATTAGAGCTCCCAAGCATTTACAGGGCTACAGGGCTAACCATGCCACCAAAGTGTCAACCCATCATCAGACGGCAGCTAAGTGAAAAAATACCGCTTCACTGCAAAAGTATGCATGGAGAAAGATGTTATTCTAAGGAAGAGCTCACAAGCAATTACAAGGCTAAGCATGCCAAGTTGAAATCTGGTCATCAAGGGGCAGCTAAAATTGCCAAGAGATGGCTGTCAGCACATGTGACTGACAGTCTAAGAGGGCGAAGAAACGACAGGCAAAGAGGAGACATCACCTAGGAAGGAGCTGACCCAGTGGCTGTCCCTGGCCACCTGAACGTACAGCGAGATCACGTACGACAGGCAACACAGCGAGATGGTCAGCAAGGCTGCACCCGCCAGGAAAACCACGCCGTCCGAACACTCCTCCATCGGGTCGGCGGGTGCGGCCTCTTCCTCGGAGGAGCAACAAGGGGGTGAGAACCCCTGTGTCTGTCGAGCATGTGTCTCCTCCGAGCCCAGGTGGCCCAAAATAACCTCTCCCCTCCCCCACTGCAAGCGCCATCCGAAAATGTGGTGTCACGTGTCAGCGGGGAGGGAGGGCGCAGAGGTAAGCCAGCGGCACGCTCGAGGCAGTGAGAATATGCGGGAATGTCTACGTAACACGGGCGAGGGGTGGTTGATTTTGAATGGTTGGAAAGCACAACACGCAGTTTGCCCCTGGCACCATTTCCACAGCTAGGGCTACTTTTTGTTTTGCTGTTATTAACCAGCAGGTCAGCTAATCGTTTAATAGTGTTGATATCCTCAAAGACCACACCAATAGCCATGGTTTCAAAAGGAGAAAATAAGAAAGTGGCCACTCAATACCTTTAGTAATGAAAAGAGAGAGAGAACCTTAAACAGTAGAAAAGGATCAAACAATGTATCAATGGAGCCCAACAAATACTGTTTGTCTCATTGAATCTCCAACACTGATGTCGAATGTTTATTCCATATATATGCGTACATGATGTATGCATATATGCTGATGAAATAGATATTTGATGAATGCACAAATGCCCCAAGTTCAGGCGTGGCTATTCCAATTTTCACTCAATATGCAATAGACTGCCGGCGAAACCAAAGGCCAAGAAACAGCTGCAAGCCCCAAAAACATATCATGATGGTGAACGTCACATCACTTTCGCCCACAACTTTATCATCAATGCAATGAACCTTTCTCCCCAACACCACGTTAGAATACGACTACGGCGTGCCGACGAACTGCGATGGGGGAGTGCGAGGGGTCATAACCGTCTGGGTGCGCTATCCGCATTTTTTTTTTTTTTTTTTTTTTTTCTCCTGCAGAAGGCCCGCCTTAAAAATAGACGCCGTGCGCTCGTGCCCGCTTCGCGCAGTTTACCGTTTGATTCGTCGGTGCACACCCCCTGGCGGTCGGTCCCCCTCACTATCGCGCACCTCCTCTCCCGCCAGACAGCAATAAAACATCCACGGCAGCTACGACGACTGTACGACGCTTGCGCAATAGGTCCATTGTGTGTGAGTGCGTGTGTCCGTCCCCAAAGAGAGAGGGAGAAACCGCTCTTTCCGCCAACAAAGGCGGCGTGCGACAGCTGTGTGTGTACCACCCGACCAGCAGGCCAATGACATGAGGTGTAACAACTGCGCACTTGAACGAAGCGTAAGCTCGATCAACAGCCCGGCGTGCTCGTGCGATGTGTGTTAGCTTCGGACTCGGTTCTCGGAACCAGGTGTGGAGAGAGGGAAGGGTGGGGGGAGGGGGCGAATATTTCGGCTAATTACCCTCCGTAGTACTACCAAGCGTGAGCTGATGATGGGGCCTTAATTTCGACCAGAGAGAGTGCGATGCACGCGCGAAAAGAGCGCAACCGACGGAAACTACAGAAACGTCATAGGTGAAGTACAGCGCAACGTTACTAGATCCTTCTCGCTCCTACTACTAGTAGTAACGTCGGTACAGTGTGCTCCAATTATTAACACAAAAAGGAACGCGTGACAATTCAGCAGAGAGTTGTATTACGCTGAAATCAAGGATCACTGCAGGAGATCTCGACTTAGCGAAATACTACTAACAAGCAACTTCATTATCATCCGAGTTGAGTTGAGAAAAAAAAAAAAGTATTCGCGTTCACGCTGGCGGGGGTAGGGGTGACAACTTTCAAATGACAGTGATGGAAGCGGGGCGTGTAGTAAAAGTTGAGTCACGCAGCGCCACACAATGCTGAGCAGCATGGCGATAAGTGCGATGCGAGTAAACAAAAGACTGGAAAGCTTCCAACGTATCTGAAGTTGGTACTACCTACAAGGGCACATCAGATATATATATAGCACGTACGTACGTTCTTCGGAACAAAACTTCCTGATTTATTTGTTTGTTTTAAAAGACTCAATAAACACGGAAAAGAACGCAAATGAATGCCGAAAAGTTTTCCCCCGTCAGAGGAACACAACGCAAAAAAAAACTTGAGCGCGAGGAAACCGCCGGGAAATCCCGCGGGACAGGTGATTTTGTGCTCTTCTAAATAGCCACTGATAGTAACGAGAAGTGAACTATCGCTTTCGGCGCAGGCAGCAAACGAGGCCGATCGACAGATAAACAGGATGTCGAGGGAGGGGGGGTTGGATGTCCGGATGATTGGACGCTGCATCGCGTCCAATCATCCGGACAGCAGCTGTAATTTCAATCTCATCCGCATTAAAAGAGACGCCGGAAGATGACAGTCGACTGACTCCACCTCTAACTCCGCGAAAGGTCCATCCGCCGAGTCACTGTATCGCGGGACGATGTTCTGTGAAAGTTCTGACAGTCGTCTGAAATAAAACGGCGTTAAGAGAGAACTATACTAAAGTTATCGTCAGTTAGGATTCGTCTGTCTCGATCCCTTTTATCTAGCAGTGCTCTTTTCTCGCAAGCCGTGACCTCAGGTCGCCAGAGAGAGATGGCCTTTGCACGACTTATCACAGTGCGGAACAACTAAATAAAACGAGAGCTCAGATAACGCAGGCGTCCCCCGCGCGAACAAACTGCCTGGTCCCTATCGCCGGCCGCTCTGTGTGCTTTCGACAAGCTATATCTAGAAACGCTGACACAGACCATGCGTATTCGGTTTCTCGTCGGCACGTACGTACGACGTTAGAAACTCCGGTCTTCTTCGATCCACGAACTCGTTTACTTTTTTTTCCTTGGACATGCACTGAACATATCGTTAGGCTGACATTGTTCAACGTTCACAAATGGTAATAAAGCATCGGAATAGTCACAGGTGTTCCCTTCCGAAACTTCGGGAGTTCCACAAGAACAGCAACAAAAAAGTTGTCCCAGCCCGTCCTACGATCCAGAGCGCTGCAAGCGAACACCGCGTGTTTCTCTATACATTTTTTTTTTTTTTTTTCGTGTTTCTTTTCCGGTTCAGTCGGACACCTGTCGTCGAAACGGGTTACGTAAGGCTCGCCCAACCTGCAGCACTGCGTGTGTTGGACGACAGCAATTTTCGTTGCCAAACGGCGGACAGAGATGTCTTCTTGACTACAGGTCGCTAAGCTAACGGCATTGTTCTCTTCGAAACGATCTCCGGCAGCCGTTCGTGCGTGGCACACAAACACGCGAACGTACGGGGCCTCCTCCCCGTTTCGCATGAACGAATTCGAAAGCAGCGATTCGAAAAACGCCCCTCTCGGTTGTGCGATGACACCCTCCGCACACATCCGCGCGCTAGGAACATCACACCTACTTGTCGCATGAGCTGTCCCGTTGACTAATGCTCGAAGGCGCCAAGTCCCCACGCTGATCGCGAGACCTTCTCGGACAAAAATCAAGCAGCAAGGGCACGGCACAGCGGGACGCACCGGCTTATGTTGACCGGTCCACACGGCGCTCACCAGGGAAATAACATTATATAAACACAGGACGATCGCCAGCCGAACACGTACGGACGGACGGACGGAGAGGGCGAGATACGCGGAAAAACGGAGCAACACGAACGTACCTGACGCCATGAACGATGCGTTTGTCAACGCTTGCGGGCCTCGTCATTACTCGCAGAAGTCACATCCGTGCCGGTTTATGGCACTGTCAAGGCGCTTCCGAGGCACTTGCTTCAATAAAACGATCACAGCAGTCCGCAACATATCCTACGAACAGGGAATGCGTCTGCCATGTTTGATGCTCAGGAGAGATGACACACATATGCAAGGGCGCTAGATCTACGGGTCACACTTCCGTACAACCTCAAAGCACTCGAAGCAAAGTTATGTATAGCGCCCTCTAGTTGACACCGTCAATTATTCGAAATGAGTTTTACAATGACTCTGTTGTAATAATATGCACAATTTAATTGACGCACTGCGTACTATTTTTTTTTTCCTAAACTACCCTAAATGGTAAACGCATCACGCAACACCAATTTTCGCTCATGCCTCACTGTGAATATTGCATCGACATCAACATCGATTCGCGTGGCGGTAACTTCGAACCTTTGAACGAACGCGCCAGCTTTTCACACGAAAGCGGGAAATAACTTCACAGAGCGCCAACTCGTACAACAAATGTTTAGGTATGGGCGAACAACAACGTACTATCGGCCCCCCAAAAAAATTCACGGACCAAAGGATCTGACAAAAGCTGAATATCTCCGCAGCCTCAAAAGGCCAGCTTGGTAATCCCAATTTCCAACCTCTACGTGTATATGCGAACAACGGTTTTAATGGCTACTTTTAAACTCCATGCTTTGAAAGGCTGCTCGGATATTTAGCGTTTTCTGAGATCCCGTGGTTCGTAAACATTTTTGGTCGATAGTAAGTGCGTCTTAATAGTTGCGGAATGTCTACAAAGCAACGTTCTTGCAAAACATTGGTTCAAAGCACGACCTCACCCAGTTTCCAGATCAGACAGACAGATTGTTTTTTCATGCGCGACTAAAACAGTAGCAATTAACCAGCTGCAGCTAAATTGAGGCAATTTTTTTTACTTAGAACACCATTTGAGAAGACTAAAGAACAATACAGGTGACGACGCCACCTCGAAGCTCTCACACCAGCATCCCGTGACATGACGGAAATTTGCAGCGTGAGCTCAGAGCTAGTTTAGGTTTTAGGGGCGAAGCACCTTAGGGCCGAGCCTTATACGTCCCTCATCGTCGTCCGTAGCTCTGGTTTGCACGGAGACCGCTAGGGGCGCTGCGGTGCACAAGGGCTATATAAGCGCTGTATATATATATATATATATATATATATATATATATATATATATATTGTGAGCGCATTTTGCGCATATCGTCGTCGTCATCTGTACATTCGACTCATCATCTTGCGTGAGCGCTATTTGTGCATATCGTCGTCTTCATTTGTACATACGACTCATCATCATCTTTGTCTCGTGCGGTGCTTCGTCTCTGACTCGGGCGGCTGCTCAGAAATAAAGGCATCGCATCGGCCGACGTCTCACAAGTGGTGGAGAGTGCTTTCGATTCCCACGTCCTCTTACTTTCCCGATTCCCCTGGAGCTCCGATCCGGTCGTCGTTTGCTCTCGCCTACCACGGTGATGGCAGAAACCAACCCGTCCACCAGTGCTGCTACCACCTCTGCTCAGCCCGCTGGGCCTACCTGGACGGTGAACACCACACACCGAGATCCTCCCGTCTTTGCCGGCCTCCGCGGCGACGACGTCGACGATTGGCTCGATCACTACAACAGAGCCAGCGACGCCAATCATTGGGACGACACGCACAAATTGCGGTATGTCGCTTTTTACTTGACCGAAGTTGCGAAGACATGGTTTTTTAACCACGAAAGTGACTTTTCGGACTGGTCATCATTCACCCAGCAATTTCGCCAGATATTCGGCATGTCCTCTGGACGCTCCGCCGTCGCGAAACAGAAGCTGGCAACGCGCATACAAGAGCGAGACGAGTCCTATACGTCCTACATTGAGGACGTCCTCGCTCTCTGCCGCCGCGCACAGAGTGACATGGCGGAAGCTGATCGCGTTCGCCACATACTGAAAGGCATCAACACGGTCGCCTTTAATGCTCTCGTCATGCAGAACCCAAACTGCGTTGGGGATATTATCACGGCCTGCCAGCGTCTAGACACGCTCCAGTCTATTCGCCTGCCACGCGCCTCTACCGACCCTCATCTCAACGGTGATGCTGAGCTGCGCGCCCTGATACGCACTCTCATCAGGGAGGAGCTTCACGGCCATCTTTCTGGACCTACGACGCTTGCAACCGTTCGCCCCGCTCCTCCTGGACTGCGTGACATCGTCAAGGACGAACTGGCGTCGATGACAAACGTCCAAATGGACAAGTCTACTGCACCATTTCGTCCGCCAAGTTATGCCGAAATTGCCTCCCGGCCTCCCTCGACCGTTCCGTCTCCACGTGCCGAAGCTTACCGCGACCCCCTAGCTTCGCTGGCAGCGAATACTCCTGCAGAGCCGTACTACTCTCCGTGGCGGTCGTCGCGCCCTGTTTGTTTCTACTGCGGTATTCGCGGCCACATTTCTCGCTTCTGCCGTCGGCGTCAGCAAGATGAAAGGCGGGGCTATGCTACCTTTGAGCGAGACAGCGCACATAGGTTTGACTCCTACGTTCCCGGGCGTCACCCAGGTGAAAGGCGAGGCTATGACACCTTTGAGCGAGAAAGGATACCAGGCCCAGATTCGTACGTTCCCGGACCGTACACAACCTCTTCCGGTCGCTCTCCTTCACCTTCCCAGGACATGGCTCGAGCATCCCGCTCGCCCCGGCGTCGCTCTCCTTCACCTTACCGCCGTTCCTCATCGCCCTTGCGTGCTGCTTCCCACGTTGTGGACACCCGTCCGGAAAACTAGAGGCTGCAGTTTTCGGAGGAGAAACTGCATCGTATCGGACTGTCCCAATTCCTCCTGCTCGCCCCGCCAATTTGCTCTCAGTTTGTGTGGAAGGTGTTTCCGTCGACGCCCTTGTAGATACTGGAGCCGCTATTTCTGTTATACATCGTGAACTGTGCTTCCGTCTGCGAAAAGTGCAAACGCCGTATGTTGGTCCGGTCCTGTGTGGTGCCAATGACGTTCCCATCTTTCCTACCGGACAGTGCACAGCTCGCGTCCTGATAGACGGTATTCGTCACCATGTGCAATTTGCGGTGCTTTCGACGTGCGCTCATGAGATGATATTAGGATGGGACTTCCTGTCTGCTGCTTCTGCACTAATTTCGTGCGGCGACCCAAGCATCCACATCAGCGACACCGAGACTTATCCTGTTTTCGATTCCCCGTGTCCCAACCTCATTGCAGCAGCGGATTTTATTATACAACCAGACGAAGAACGTGTTCTTACCCTTGAGTCAACAGACATTGTCGACGGAGACGCATTGGTTGTACCTTCTCAGCGCTGCATTTCTCGAGGACTCGCCATCGCTTCTTGCTTGGTCCGATTCTCGAGTGGCTATGCCAACCTCACAGCCTTTAATACGACTCCTGAGCCACTACTACTGCCCAAAGGGTCTACCGTCGCCAAGCTCACCGACGCTGCGCCGGTATGTGTCGTCAGTGTTTCGCCTGCCACATCTTCCGCGCATTGTACGCCCGCAGAAGGCCACACTGGTGCTA
This sequence comes from Dermacentor silvarum, assembly GCF_013339745.2. NCBI lineage: Eukaryota > Metazoa > Arthropoda > Arachnida > Ixodida > Ixodidae > Dermacentor > Dermacentor silvarum. The sequence continues at coordinate 28,025,782 of NC_051163.1, read as the reverse complement.
TTAAGGCCACCTTGAGTGGAGATCTCAATCCGGCCCAGACGGATGCACTCCTCACCATTTTAATGAAGCATGCAGCTTGTTTTGACGTTTCTTCGCGAGGCCTGGGTCAGACCACTGTAACTACTCATCGAATTGAAACAGACGGCTCTCGCATCATTCGCCGTCGCCCGTACCGTGTGTCACCTTCGGAGCGAAAAGTTATAGAAGAACAAGTGAACGACATGCTGACACGCAACATTATAAGGCCTTCAGCAAGCCCTTGGTCTTCTCCTGTTGTGCTTGTTAAGAAAAAGGATGGTTCTGTGCGCTTTTGCATCGATTATAGGGCGCTAAACAAAATTACCCGCAAGGATGTTTATCCTATGCCTCGTATTGACGATGCTTTGGATACCTTACAAGGTGCCGAGTATTTCTCGAGCCTCGACTTGCGCTCAGGATATTGGCAGATTCCAATGCATGAGCAAGATAAAGAAAAGACTGCGTTTGCTACACCTGATGGCCTTTTCGAATTTAACGTGATGCCTTTTGGACTGTGCAATGCGCCAGCTACGTTTGAACGTATGATAGATACAGTACTCCGTGGCTTAAAGTGGAAGACATGCCTTTGTTACTTGGACGACATTGTCATCTTTTCGTCGAGTTTCTCCCAGCACCTACAACGTCTAGACCAAGTTCTGACGTGTCTAGCAAAGGCTGGTCTCCAACTCAATACTAAAAAGTGCCGCTTTGCAAGCCGAAGCATTAAAGTATTGGGCCACGTCGTCAGTAAGCATGGCATCCAGCCTGATCCCGATAAAATCGCTGCAGTGCTGCAATTTCCGCCACCAACCACACTTAAAGAACTCCGCAGCTTTCTAGGACTCGCGTCCTACTTCCGCCGCTTTGTCCGTGACTTCGCCACCATCGCCGCTCCTCTACACAAACTTCTGACTTCGAGCGCGTCCTTTGTGTGGTCGGACGACTGTGAAGCCGCCTTCCAGACCCTCAAACGACTTCTCACGTCAGGGCCCGTGCTCCGTCATTTCGATGCAACCGCCCCTACTATTCTACACACTGATGCCAGTGGGCATGGACTTGGCGCTGTCCTGCTGCAGCGGAATCAGAAATCTGAAGAGCAAGTCGTGGCTTATGCAAGTCGTACGCTTTCTCCTGCTGAGCGCAACTACACAATTACAGAACAGGAATGCCTCGCCATCGTGTGGTCAATACAAAAATTTCGACCCTATCTCTACGGCCGCCATTTCACAATTGTGACCGACCATCATGCCCTCTGTTGGTTGTCGTCCCTGAAAAACTTGTCTGGACGCCTAGGCCGTTGGGTACTGCGCTTGCAGGAATATGACTTTACTGTCACGTATAGGTCCGGCAAACAACATCAAGATGCCGACGCTTTGTCACGCTGCCCGCTGTCTCCAAACGCCCATGCTTCACCTTCGGTCTGCACGTCCCCATCTAGCCACACGTCTCAGAACACGTCCAGTAGCCCGGGACAGGCGGTTGCCTCAGTTGACTTTCTTCCGTCCACTGACCTCGTCTCACTCCAGCGTACTGACCCATACTGCCGAACGCTGATCGACCGACTTACTGGCTTGGCACGACCCCCCAACAGTCGCTTAAGACGACAACTTTCACGTTTTAAGCTTCAGGGTGGAGCGTTATTTCGATTAATCTACCATCCTTCCGGTAACCGGTGGGTACCAGTCATACCTCGCTCACTTCGACTCCAAGTATTAGAAGCATTTCACGACGACGCGACGGCTGGCCACTTGGGCTTTCTTAAGACCTACGACCGCATCAAAACGCGTTGTTTCTGGCCGGGTCTTTCCGTCTCTGTCGCCAAATACGTTAGCTCCTGCGCGTCATGCCAACACAGAAAACGCTCGACATCCCTTCCAGCCGGTCCTCTGCAGCCTCTACCATGCCCGTCCACCCCCTTCGAAATTGTGGGCATAGACTTGTACGGACCCCTCCCACTCACGCCCGCTGGTCACCGCTGGATCGTTACCGCAGTGGATCATCTCACGCGGTACGCGGAGACAGCTGCTCTCCGCTCTGGTACTGCCTCCGAAGTCGCCGACTTTTTCGTGCACGCTATCGTTTTGCGCCACGGCGCACCTCGTGTCCTCCTGAGTGACCGTGGCAAGATGTTTCTTTCGCATGTTCTTCGTGAAGTCCTCCAGGCCTCTGACACCACCCATAAGACCACATCAGCGTACCATCCGCAAACAAATGGCCTTACCGAGCGTTTTCATCGAACTTTGTCCGACATGATGTCAATGTATGTTCGACCCGATCACACCAACTGGGACACCATCCTACCTTTCGTGACGTTTGCGTACAATACTGCCGTCCAACGTACAACCAATTACAGTCCCTTCTTCCTTGTGTACGGTCGTGCGCCGTCTTTCGTCTTGGACACTACACTCCTTTCAGCACCTGCGGCTCCATCCGCGTCTCTTCCTGAAGAATTTGCTGCTCGCATCGCCCGCTGCCGTGAAATTGCTCGCGCCAACACCGCTACCATTCAGGACAAAAGGAAAATTCGTTATGATGCGACGCGTCGCGTTGCTTCGTTCCGCCCAGGCGACGAAGTTCTTTTGTGGACACCTGTTCGCGCACCGGGCCTCTGTGAAAAGTTTCTCCAGAGATATCTCGGCCCCTACACCGTTTTGCAAAGAACTTCGGCCGTTAACTACCGCGTCACTCCTGTCAGCTCAGCTACTGACCGCCGCCGCCGCTCTACTGAAATCGTTCACGTCTCTCGCCTGAAACCTTACATTCGCCGTACCTACCCTTTCTAGCTTGCGGTCTTGCTGACCGCTTTCCTGAAGGGGGGAAGTTAGTGTGAGCGCATTTTGCGCATATCGTCGTCGTCATCTGTACATACGACTCATCATCTTGCTGTGAGCGCTATTTGTGCATATCGTCGTCTTCATTTGTACATACGACTCATCATCATCTTTTGTCTCGTGCGGTGCTTCGTCTCTGACTCGGGCGGCTGCTCAGAAATAAAGGCATCGCATCGGCCGACGTCTCACAATATATATATATATATATATATATATATATATATATATATATATACATATATGTACGTATATGTCAAGGTCTTGTCGACTTTTGTTCCAGCTGAGGCACTGCGCTGCTTAGCACGAGATCGCGGGATCGAATCCCGACCGCGGCGGCCGCATTTCGATGGAGGCGAAATGCAAAAACGCCCGTGTGCTTGCGTTGTAGTGCACATTAAGAACCCCAGGTGGTCAAAATTAATCGGGAGCCCTATACCACGGCGTGCCTCATAATCAGAACTGGTTTTGGCATGTAAAACCCCAGAAAGAAGACGACGACTTTTGTTAATATTTTTCTGCGCTGAAACGGCCCAAATACGAGGAATTACATCAAAATCCGTTACGTCATGCTGACGTTATGAAGCTGCGGCTTAAGAGTTTGACCATCATTCTTTCTGCTAGCTATCGACCAGTTTCCATCAAACTCATATACACGATTTGAAAGAATACCTTAATAACCAGTTTTTATGTGATTCACTGCCACTCTCACAAAGGGGGCAGCCGTACAGCAAAGTGTACACTACCTTCAAATTAGCAACACCGTTCTACAAAACAGTAGGGGCATGCGAATATTTGAAGCTCTTAAACAACAAATCGACCATATTGCCCTATTAGATTCGGTCTTCAAATCAGATGGACACTATTCGCAAGTACGAATATTTTTCCAATATTTCGTATCATGAACTGTGTGCATAACATAGGAGCATTGGTGCAACGAATTTCAAAACACAAGAAAATTCTTGGAGCACGCTACATCGCTCAAGAAGCCAGACTTTCCCAGCTAAACTGCTATCATTCGCACTCCCCAATGAGTCCTGTGTACGCAAATAAACTGCTTATTTGCTCCTAATGCTACATTTGTGCTTTTTAATAAACAACACTTCATAACGTGCGACGTGATGACCAAAACTTGCTAACATTGTGAATATACTAGAGCAGAAATATCATTTTACATAGGGTGTTTTTTTTTTTTTTTGCTACACCAAATTTTAAGAAATTGCCTGTGGCAGACAGCACAATTCCAACTCTTGATCTAAATTACTTGATGAGGCAGCCATTACTTCTATGACAAATCAAAATGTTTATTTGAATAATTAGCATAATTATAATTATCTTTTCAAGTAATTACTTGACGGAACATATTTCTATCTACAAATTGTAGCTATTGAGTATGCATGCATATCGACTTGGAACAAATTCCGAGGATGGCACCGGTTTCTGGATATATGCCGTCAAACTTGTAAAAATGCACTGTTGTTCCTCTTACTTTTCTAAGAAAATGCCGTTTTATGCATTTAAACACAAAAGTAACTGGAGCGTCAATGCATTTCCTCGAACACTTTCAATATTAGTACCTTGAAACAGGCATAATCCTGAGAATTCACACTAGCTACAATCTGTAGATTGAAATATGTTGTCAATTTCTTTAAAAGTTAATTAGCATAATTGTGTTAATTAGTTCATTAAGTATTTTGATTTCTCATAGAACTAATGACTGCCTCAACGAGTTATTTCGATCAAGTGTTAGGATTGTGCTATTAGCCACAGGCAATTTTTTTTTAATTTGGTGCAGCTTAGAAAACCCTGCATTACTGGTGAAAACAGCTGTCTATAATTCAAAAAGTACTCGATTCGTATTTAGTTCTGGCGCTATTCGATTCAGTACGGAAAAATTACTATTGGCAGGCCTACAAAGCAGTTTCATGCCACCACTGGCAACCAAAGAGCAGAGTTCATGCTTCCTTTAATCGCACCGACTGCAAATGAATGCCAGTGCCGGAAAAGTTTGCCTCCATTCACAGTTTTCCGCAAAGATGACTGTGCAGGAATCACAAAATACTTGAAATGTACCTGCTTTCCTTCACAGCGCTATAGTGGGTGACAATTTCATGCTACCAATGACAACAACATAAGAAACCTTGGACAGCATGAATCATTTCTAATTTTCTGCTACTTCAATAAAATAAACAGCCCCCAAATTTCTTAACTATGTAAAACATAAATTGCGTAGAAGCGAACCTAATAAACAAGAAAAATATGTGCATTGTCTTGTCCATTGTCATGGAAGGATGTATATGTATATATATATATATATATATATATATATATATATATGTATATAGAATAGGTTCAACAGTGTACAGATCATTATCAATTTATAATGATTTTCCGTTTTATAGGTAATTGTCAATTACTTCTCAGGGCTATGTGTTGTGCATTCAAGTAGAAAAGTATTCACTTCTGTTTTCTTTTCTACTCTTCTGTATAATTTTTCTACAATTCAAACGGATGTACTATTCAGACCCCGTGTATGAATCAAACTGTACAGAAAGTATGGTCATGCAAGTTAATATAATTTCATGTACAGCTATATGTCAATGCTACATCATCAACAACTGGTGTCAAGTCCTGCATGAAAGCGCTTATACTTGAGTGGAACGGCAAAACTATATTTGTGAATGAAGCGCAATAAAATGATGACGACCATGCACTTTTTGACCAAGATATTGTCATGTTCTGTATTACCCTTCTGAAAGCTGGTAGTACAGCCGGCTTCTGTTAATTCGACTCTTGCGGCACCGACCGACCGGCGGGTCGAATTAAACAACGATAAAAACGTTGAAACCTACACATTCTGCCGTAATTACTCATCCCTAACATGCCCCTGTATTAAATGTGTGCCCATTTCCTGTTTATAGTAGAAAACTGGTGTATAAATTAAATCTTTGTTTATGAGAGTAACACATCCTCTTTTTTTTTTTTAATAAGATTTGCTGTATGTTGCATGTTATTGTAATTGCCGCTGCCGACTGTATTGTACAAAGGTAGCTGCCTCTATGAAGAGCAGCTTTTACCTACAGCTTCCTTTATCAGTGCAATGATGAAAAATAAATATTACTATTATTATTAAAGCTGCTAAACAAAGTAGAAATGTAACGCACACCCAATCGTTTAGGAAGAAAAATGGTATGTGTTGCACAATGGCGGCCGGGTTTCTAAAGTCAGCTTCGCTGTACAGTCATATTTAAGGTCAGCTTTGCCGCAGTACAACCGCGTGTTATGCGGCAAAGCATATTAACGCCACGAATGCGGTTTAGGTTTCGTATCCGACTACACTGGGCCGGCTATTCCCGGCTCTATTTTCTTGGAAAAAAAAAAAGGCGAGCATTAGAATTGGGTAAATACCGAAATGAGGCATTGTGAGCTACCTTTACTGCTTGAAAATCTTCCCAGGGCAGTCTGAAAGTAGGCGTTTCCAATGGGAGACGACGTGTGGTCAATGCATTCACTGTTTCCTAAGCTCCGCCATTGAAATGCATGGGCAGCAGTTAGGATCAAATTAACCGAAAAATCTAATTAGCCCAAGTCAAATTAACGGAAGCCTACTGTACTGGAAAACAAACAAGGCTGCCAGGCAATTTCTTAAGAAAGTGAGCCACTGCTCAAGCACCTTTATTACAAATCGCTCGTGTAAAAAAACAACCATCACACAAGACTTTTGCAAAGTTAGTGACAAGTCGCTCGACAAACTTTCTCACAGAAAGGTAATTTGCATGTATGGGTACAAGTCGAACTGAACATATTCACAAATGGGAGGTTCACTTTTTTTTGGTCAACGCGCATCGCCACGACCGATGCTGGTTGATGATGAAAACCTACAGCTTCTCAAGCCACACTACAGTTTAAACAGAGGTGCTTGTAAAGCACATCAAAACACACTGACCAGGCATGAACTGCACAGTCCAGGCACGTGCTACATAGCCAAACCTCGTTAGCAGCCAACTCCTATGAGACGGCTTGTCAGGCGCTCAAATTTCGTTCGAAAAACGACGCAGCTTGCGACAACGCTGGCAGCAGCTGGATTACAGCACTCAGACAACCGTAAAAGCACAAATACAACACTTTCTTTTGTCTCTTAGTGAAAGCTGTCATTGGTGGGCTCGGCACCAATCCCGTCCCCTTTCCATCTGTGCCTACAAATTCTTGAAACCCTAATCTTCTTAACAGTGGCCCTATTGTAAACTAGCAAAGGAACGTACGTAGTCAAAATGACAATAGACAGCAGCTGTGCTGTGTCTGGTGTGGAATCGCTCAAACTTGCACAGTTATCCCTTGGCTTTTTTTTTTTTTAACTATGAGCCTGAGAAACGACCTCAAGTTATGTTCGAAGCCATGTTTTAAAGATAATGTGGCACTTTATTTTCCTCTGATTTTGTACTTCAAAATACTATTAGCTTCATTGAGTGACTTGGTTTTACGGGAGAGCCAGCCCCTCAAATGTCCTAGAAGAGAACACAGACATGTGTGCACTAGATGTGTGTGTGTGCGTGCGTGAGGGGGGGTTGGGCGGGGCAGTCAAGGAATTGAAAGCAACAATGAACAGCAAAAGGCGGTCCATTGCTACATATACGCTTGCATGGTTTGATACTTTTGCAAGTGCAGCTACTCTGGTGCACGCCCATTGGCTGAGATCTCATGGTCCTGTGAGAACTTTAGCACTTTATGCAATTGCAACACACAATTCTAGTGACGTCCATTTTGAGCCTGCAACCATGACTGCATCTCATACGGTCAGTTTGTGACATAATCCTGGTATATTACATTACACAATGTCCGAATTGTCAAAAAGTCGATGCCCCTGTCCCTTGCGTCATATTTGTGCAAATACGATGCTTCTGATATCGAAATGGCAGTGTGTGAAAATGTGCAACGTGAATGAAAATGATGGCGGTCCCAGATGCGCTGCAGGAAAGACTGCACCAACGTAGCAGCAGCGACACCTGTGAACATGAAATGTGCATAACAAACACGCGATGATTGGTGGTAAACCATGATTCTCTGGCACTGTACCTCTTGGAAAGGGCCCCTTCGTGGAAGCGAGATTTGTGTGGACCCATAAACATCTGTCAAGGCAACATGGCAAACAACAGGTGTGCAGTATTTGTCGAAAGCTTGGAAGCCGCTGCATGTGCCGAACTGGCTCCTGGCTGTAACTTCTGCTGATCATCCACTCCATGTGCGCTTTGAGCTGGAGTAGTCAGCGTGCTCATCGTAACAACTGCTCAGCGATGAAAAGTACCTTCGAAAAGGTCAAACGACTCCAGCACTTTCAGGTGTTTGCCGAGCAGTCATTGAGCTTAGTAACGCTCCCCGGCGATGTGCAAAAAAAAAAAAAAAAAAAAAGTGTGGCTTGGCAAATGCCATTCGAACCAATAGCCCTTGCACTTCAGTGATGTTCCTTGGTGACGCTCACAATGAAGAGTAGCTTCAGAAACAGCACTCCTCTATAAAGCATTCAAGCGTGCACACTCCAGAACACTCCTCGACAATGTCTCCAAGAGAGTAGTACATTGAGAAATACCATGCCAATCTATAGCAGAGGCACTTCATGATGTTCTTTGGTGATGTTTGTGATGCGGAGTAGCTTTGGAAGCACCAATTGATTATAAAGCCTTCAAATACACGCACACTGCAGGTAATTCAAGAACTCCCCTCAGCAATGTCTCCCAAAGAGGAGTGGCTTGAGAAACACCACTCTGCTCCAGTGCATTCAAATGCATATTGAGTGTGCCCCGCGATGAAACTATAGCTCAGCAATCACTGAGAGGCATTTATGATGATTGATGGTTAGGTAGTTAAGCCTAGAAGGGCCTGCAATTCGCTCTCATCAGTTCACAGCAAGCACTCCATATCGAAGAAACAGGGATCGCGTGACGACAGCTCTATAGTCACATGTGCAGCGGCTTCAGAATTTTCGGCAAACACCGTACCCATGTTAAGAAACACTAAGATGCCAAGTGGGACAGACAGGCTCCTATGGAGGGGGGAGAAGGGCAGTTCAAAACACACTCGAGGACATATCACACCTCCGCCCGGACCGCACTGGAAAACATGTGCGACACGCATGGGCTTATCCAGCATTGGAACACTTCACTCGAGAATCACAAGCTGTAGGCTCAGGCTTACGATAGACAGCCCGAAGCCGGGCAATCCTTTGGCACTCATCAACAGTCCTCGAGATAAACACAAACAAGGGAATTGCATTGCTGTTACATACAAAACTCTGAGCACAAACAGCGTGGTCTTCGAAACGAGAAAGCCGACGGGCACACTGCCCGCTACGATTCACGGCCCCGACTCTATCATCCCTTGCACACTTATATCAACGCAACTAGTATACTTGCACAGCTGAAGACAGCCCGGCTGAGACGATTGTGTGATAAAAAGGAGAAATACTACAAAACTCATTCATGTACAAAGGGAAGAACTTTTCTGGCACATTCTGTGTACACGCGCAAACTTGCACGCATACATTTGTTCAAACTTCAACACCCTAAATCACACACACGTACCAGCCACTTATCACGAGCAGTAGACAGTAGAACTTCTCGAGATAACGCAACGTTACGGCAGACATCGCACACGAATGTCACGAATATCTGCACGGCAGCAAACTGGGGCGCACCAACTGAGCTAAACACACGTGACACTAATGCCACAACTCGCAAAATGTAAATAGAAAAAACTTTCAGAATAGCGAGCATTCTCAAGATAGTGGTTACCACGATCCTTGCATTGTCTGGCAAAAAGCTTTAAAAAGAGACGCAGAAACGCTATATAAATTGCACCTGCTTAATTCAGAATCCATCTTTGGCATGTACAACTGAGTGGTCTATAAACACCTTTCTCTTGATGGCGCATACCCATGTCACATATGAATCGATAACATTGAGCAGCATTGAAGGCAAAAGCCAAACAAAATTATTTCAAATTTCCAATGACGAGAACCCAATTTCATGGGAAGCAACTTGTGTTGTCTGCCGCTGGACAAACAGAAACAGACGCCCACAAACTTTGGACAAACAGAAACAGACGCCCACAAACTTTCCTGATGCTCCTGTCTGAGACGTACAGGTTCCATTTTCCAAGTCTATCTTTCTTACCCGCACACTGCTTCAAAGAACTGGAACGGCGGTCCACGCATCACTCTATTATACATTTCTCAAACTCTGCCTATTCGATGTTTCGCAGTTGGCTGAAAGCCTTGACCGTAGACTGCAATCTGTGCACCACCATCTGTGCACTGCTATCGGCGGACCACAGTCCATGGAGCACAATCAATGCACAGCTATTCGCGCAATGCAACCAAAGCTATAACAACGTCTCTTTTCACTGTCCTTGCACGAGACACACGCACACACATGCATACACAGGCCACCTTTAAGGACTGTCCTTCCTTATTAGAGAAATTGTACAAGGTGGCCTGCATATTACTCCACCGGTTTTCATTTGGCAGATGCCAGTCTGCTTCTTAGAAGCCCAAGTGACGAACGGCTATCTGCACATTGCGCTGTACAACCACATTCTACCGCATCCTCCACTCGTGTGTGGCCGCGGACAGCGTACGGCAGAACCCATAACACTGCCAAGTGGAAGGTCTTCCCACTACGCGTCTTCGCTGAGTGACAGACATGGCAGCACTAGGAGTAGAAGCTCTGTAAAACTCTGCTGATGCCGTCTGTCCTTGGGGTGGCGAGCCTGTCTGCCACGATGCTCAGGTAGATGTTGCTCACAATGCGACGGACCTCTTGCAACCGGTCGCGGCGACGCTGCAGGAACTTGCTGCGCGGTAACGTCCGGTCTGGAAGATCTGCGGGTGCGTCTTGGTGACGGCTGCTTCTGGAAGGTGAATTAAGAAAAGACGTAGAAACTTACAAACAGGCACTCAATGGCACTCCTTGAGAGCAGCTGCATTACATGCGAGGTACTGGCATGTAAACTGAAAGAAGATCCTCAGCCTGCATGCTGCACAATAAATAAGGCCCATAGGGAACCAGTACAGGCCTAGGAGGCGCTGCGGCAGTCTGAGCATGCAACTAAAATAAGTTGATGCTGCCCGGTAGGGACGCCACAAGTACGGAGGACATTTCAAACGATAAGACACGCGCCTGTATCAACGCTTGGTAACACCTGACACGTCCAGCCAAGCACTGTCTATTAATGCGCATGTGTCGATGAGCGCTTGCATTCCTACATTCTAGTTTACCAGTGCCCAATCAGGTCAGACGCTGGATACATGGGCCTCAGGATAAGTGGTGAATTTGCTGATGCGAAATAGCAGCATACGCTACCGAAAACTGTTCCCTCCACCCACTAAGCTGTGTGCTATGGCACTGCTCATGGCATGCAAAGTTTCAGTGCTGGTTGCCCATAAACTGTCTCAAGACCCAGTGAGCCAAGGACTAACTGCCAAGATATCCATCACAAAACTTGTACTCGGAGAAGCCAAAGTGGCTGCACAGGCAACAGACTCCCATGGCAAGCACCACAACTGTGTTGTTCAATGTGAACAACTATGAACACTTGTCGCAGACAGCAGACAGCTAAGTCGTTACATGCCAAGGGGACGGGTGAACAAGGCAAACAGAAAAGCGTGCAGAAAGGAAGGAAATAGAAAGCGTCATGAAAGTGGGCTGAGCGCTCCAAGCACAAGTCGTGACGGCAGTCTGCAGAAACACAGCCCGACCATGAACGAAAAGGTCTTCATTAAATTAGATCACAATGCTCTACTACAGCCATACGACTTCACCTGACTTCACTTGACTTCGTTTGACTTAACATGGATGTATTTTACATATGCCTCAATCTAAGTAATGCTGGTGTTTTTGCATACCATGCCAGCGGAATGCACTTTCCATGGATTTGAATCGAATCCATGACCTTGGGATAAACAGCACAGTCAACTTAGTAACATGAGGGTAAGGAAGAAAGATAGCGCACAAGGAAGGAAACAACATAGGAAACAACGTAGGAAGCAGAGCAAAAGAACTAGAGAGTGGCAAGCGGGAACTACATTGCAGAGGACAATGAAGATGAAAGATTGTGATTGCTGCTCAGAGTCCATAAAGAGAAAGGGCAAAGACAAATGGAAAGGAAAACTCGGAAGGAAGGGGGAGGTGGATGCGCAAGCATGCTTTCTCACAGGCTACTCCGGCTGCTCGAGGAATTCCGGTTGAGTTCCCAAGCTGTGGGAGAGTCTCGGGTGGATGTGGAGCTCCGCACAGAGCCCGTGCCGTTGATGATCTGCCAACTGGCGAGGCAAAAAATAGGGGGAGGCGGGGGGGGAAAAGGCACGGACAAAAAAGCAAACCAGTTCAAGGAAAGCTGGCAGGCAACAATGAAGCTGTGCAGAATTGGGAAAAAAATAAGCCTAAAGGCTCTTTGCAATAAGCTGCAACTGAAATGACTAGCAATAGCAAGTTCAAGTGTCTCTTGTGCATGGTGCCACTGACGTACAAGCTTTTGCTCATCAATCGACACTTTAGGCACACATAGACGAACTTGGGCTAGTATGCACTTGGTAAATGATCAATCAATTAAAATATGAGTGATGGCTGTTGCTTCTCACATTTTGGTGCCCACCTTTGTTTTTGTTTTTCTCTTCTTTTTATGCATGATTAGACATGTGACACACAAGAGGCTTCAGACAAGATGACAAACCAGTGCAAACAAAGTTTAGCTTATTATAACATGTAAAAAAAAAAAAAAAAAAACGGGGACTGGACATAAACATGTACAGTCCTAACACCCTAGAAAGTAGAAGAAGAAGAAGGGGACTGGACATAAGCTTTCTTTCACAACTGTGTCGTCTTTAGCACTCAAAGCTAGCACAACATCCCAATGAGTTCACCCCCAACTGCCCTTTGCCATACAACCACCATTGAGCCCAATGATGCAAACTATTATTTAACGCATGGAGTGCAGAACTGTTCACGAAGACTTGCTAGATATAGTGCATTAAATGAACATATCTAATGAACCTTTTTCATCTTCCTTCCTATCGCTTCTTTCATATCTTTCATGGAAAATGGTCTTCCTCTTTATCTAGTTGTCATAACTGCATGGACTACGCAAGTTCCAAACTCGTTGACGTAATTAAAAGGCGGAAAGCTTCGCTGGTTGGTGACAACAATTACACATCATGGTTAATCAACGTTAAACAGATAGGACACAGGAAGGAAAGCGCTGGACAGATACGAAATTCTTCTGATAAAAGCTAGATGAAAGACTCGCACAAAATAAAAGCGAGAACAACAGGGCTCATTACACCAGAAAGCATCGTAACTAAAGCGGAAATGTGGTCCTGCTAATTAGAACTACGCATCGGCAATTGTCCAGTGAATTCCTTTCCCGTCCTTTCCGTTCAGCACTGGGGCTGTGCTTCCGAGCAATCACTCTCAGGAATACGATCCCTTTCGCAATATTTCGTGCAGATCTGCACCGGATACATCTGTGGTACGCAGCCAACATTGATTTTGGGTGCTGTGCCAAGCTCACTATCTTTGCACAGTGCCAGGAACACTGATGCATTCGGTGCAAAATCTCGTGAGTGATTGTATACCCGAAAGTGATTGCTTGAGTATACTGCCCCTGGTAACCTATGACGCATAGGCAATGATAGTTCTGATGGAAGCTAAATCAAGTGCCTTACCTGCCGGCGCTGACGGAAGAGGAGCTCTCAGACCGATGACGCAACGACGTAGGCACCGCCATAGGGCTGCTGGGCGGCAAGGAGCCTCGGCCATTGGTCACTGTGCTGGCCGAACTTTCGCTGCTGTTTGTCATAGTAGGAGGTGTGGCAGCTCCGTTTGTACCGGGGCACACGTAGTTCCTGCAGACACCGTGGCCTTACAAACAGGCTGAAGCAAACCTTGCAGCTCTCTATCACTAAATTAAATATTAATGTTAAATTCTGGGGTTTTACGTGCCAAAACCACAATCTAATTATGAGGCACACAGTAGTGGAGGACTCCGACATAATTTTGACCACCTGGGGTCCTTTAGTAAGCACCCAATGCACGGTACAAAAGACTTTGCACCTTCCACCCCACACTTAAATATGGCCGCCACAGCCGGGATTGAACTCGCAACCTTGAGCTCAGGAGCGCAACACCATAGCCACTAGGCTACCACGATGGGTCAACTCTATCACTTGTCTGTTCCATCTAGGTAGTATCCATTTTATTTTATGTATTTTTATGTTCCTGTTTTTATTTGTATCCTTTAAAAAATTTTTTCTGACAACTATAACAGCAACCTCAACTGTGATGCTGCTCCAGCTCCGAGGATAAATAAATAAATAAAATCAGTACAGTGGCTATAACAGGTACAGTGCTGGATAACTGCAAATTAAACTGTATGGGTCTTGACACTTTTGTGCAGGCTGTCTGTTCCAATTGTAATGAGATTCAACAGAAGAACCGAAAGTTCGGCGAGCTGGTACTGGTTCCCACTGTGAGTTGCACGAAAAATACACAGACAAGAAAGCATGGCACACAACAAATGTTTTCATCCGTGCAAAATTTTTCACAGAGATACACCTTTTACAACACAGGACGGGCCTGTATTTTTGAAGAGTGAACCAAGACTTAGTGGGCCTCTTCGATTTCCCTCTTTTGGATACCCATGAGCTGTCAGAGTGTCGCAGCCAGAAATTGATTTTAAGTGTGGAGCACTTTAGGGGCCCGGGATGTCGTCCCTCGTCAGTGCGTGTCATGCACAACACAAGGTCTACGTAAGACATAAAATTTTCATAAAGTTCCACTAAAAATGGATAAAATTAAACCAAATAAGTATCAAATATAATAAAATAAGGAAAACATCATGAATTAACGCATTCATTAAACCAAATGAATGAAAACTAGATCGAAAACGCCAAGCTGATACCGAAACGAGTTGAGAGGGCGCCACAGCCTCACAAGTGGGAAGATTCCGCTAGGGTGCGCAGAAAGAGAGCCGTTCCCGTGCTCCGGGACGCTCTTTCCCGCCATGGATGTGGAGCAGCAAGCATGCTTGGAGCGACAGCGAGCGCTCGCTCATGAAAGACAGCGCAAACGCAGGGCTAATCAAGCGGTGCGCGCCCAAGAAGCTCAAGTTGTTCGCCAGCCCAGGCAAGCTAATACCAACATCGTGAAAAGAATAGCTTAACAGAAGATAAACACAGGATAAAACAAGACAAACACAAGGGAAACAAGCTAATACCAACACAGTGAAAAGAATAGCTAAACACAAGATAAACACAGGGTAAAACAAGACAAACACAAGGAAAACACAAGGGAAACATTGGCAAATCACTGCTCCGCACTTCCCCAGCTTTCACGTTGAGTGAAACTGCATTACCGGCGAGTTTTTTCTCTAGCTATTGCCACGCACTGCATGGCGCACTTCTGCCACGCGTTCGTTTTTTTGGGGCTGGGTGGTTCTGGCTACCCGTGGGCTGCCAGAACTTGCCAGAACGACTCTGACCTGACAGCTCTTTGGAAGTTCTCTGGTTAGTAGCACATTACAAAAAGAAGTGACAAGTGCTCGCCACCATTTTTGTGATTACTGGACAGATTGCAACACGGGCACTTGGTGACTTTCACCTTACTCAGCCAACTGGGAATAGTCACCATCGGTTTTCATTACTTCTGCCGTTATCTTCTAAAGCCCGTTCCACCTTGCGAGATGGTTTTCTTGCGTCCCGTTGAACAGCATGCGGTGCAATCATGCGTGCTATGTGCCGTGTCTCGCAGGTTGTAGACGCTTATTCCCACACATTGCGGTGCCTTTTGGGTTTATTTTTTTGTGGTGGTACCCCTTCTCGTGTATCTCTTGCACTTATGCGGTGGTTATTTCTCTTTCTGCGGTTAGCAAATACAGTACGTATAATAGTTAGCAAATACAGTACAGATGCAATACAAGCTACAGCCCCAGCTCTTTCAGCACAGGGGCCAGAAGAAAGGCACCATAAGCTGAAACGACTTTCTGAAATTGATGTCCAAGCAGGTCAGCACGAAAATTTACACATATAAAGATACCCGGCTCCAATCCTGTGCTTTTGCAGTTTTGCCAAATGATGACAGAACACCAACTCATCAACGCCAGTGGGCTACACGATTGCTTTCGGGGATCGATCACTTGTGTGAGATTTCGAGTCTGGGCACTGGATGCTTCCAACAGAGTTTGTTGAGCTTTGTAGAGATAATAAGCATGGCACTGCGTGCATATTGTGCCAAAGTCATGCAAACTCTTGTCAAAGTGATGTAATGTAACATATTGCCAAGCGGGCAACGCACAAATGGACCGACTACGCCGAGCACGCCGGCCGCTGCCATATAATCCGGCACCCGTGTTTACATTTATCCCAGTCAGCTGCGCCACGTTCGATTTTGCAACCTTCAGGTAACTTTGGGTTGTCTTGAAATTCTGGCCCACGAGACCACGACATTGTTGGCTAGCTGCTGTCTGGCCAAAGGTATTGCTGCCAGCAGGCTGCCAGAACTTCGAAAATCAAAAAGAACAAGTAAGAACATCAAGTGTGCAAGAAGCTGTCAAGAAATGGGCAACCAGCTGCCTAAATTCTGATCACAACAAGACCAGTACAACTTGAGAAGAGGGCGAGTTAGTTACTCCTAAGTGGAACATTCCAGGACGCGTGGTACTACAGTTGTTTACAGTGAATTCACAGTGAACATAGGCGAGAAAGAGACAGATCAACTTGCCCGTTGCTCAAAGGGTACTCGTCGCCAGAGTCCACAGGCACTGGAAAGTACATCGGCGGTACATCTTGGCTCCAGCCACTCGTAGAGCTGCTGCAGCTGCTGTTGAGGCTTGTGTTGCTACCACGCATCTCCTCCTCTGCACATGGAAAACTCAACACTGCACTCTCATTTTTCAACAATAAGAGGCAAGTTGGAAAATGCACCCGGGAACAAAGCTCGTTGCCTCCAAAAACAAGGAAACCAGGAAAACATAAAAGGTGAGGGGCAGAGAGGTTAACAAGATTACTGTATTTATTCGATTATAAGGCCGTCACAATTATGGGGTGAGGGTGCAGTTTGGGGACCCTTAGAAAAAGAACTTAAATACGCACACTAATATAAGACGACATAGAGTATCCAATGGACTATCGGGACTCGGTGGGGATTGCCTGAAATACCGAATAATCGGAAAACCCTGTAATAATCAGAATAACCAGTCAGGGGTATATGTGGATTCCGCCTTCAGGTGGGACTTCGCACCTGAAGTCACACCTTCACCTGAAGCGTAGCGCATGCTGCACCCCGCTTTATTGTTAAAATTTTCAAATTCTCGGTGCGTGTTACACATGCAAAAATACGGTACTGCTTCACTTGCCAAGGCTTTTTAGCTGGTACAATTTGCGCGGCCGTTTAAAACCTGGATCGCTGCGCTGCCGCCGCCATATTGGAATTAGTAACTGAATCTACGAGCCTCGCATGAATTACGGGAGGTGACTTCAAGGCCAAGGATTCTTAGAAACCTCACCTTATATTTGAATAAATTGGGTAACTGCCCAATTCGCTACTCTGCACTGGGGGATGGGGTAAGGGCAGAAAAGATGAGTAGAAAAGAAGGTTCAAGAAAATCTATCAGCACAAGCTCAGCAAATGCATTCATTTCAGTGCATTCAGTTCTTCATTCAGTCACGACGCTTTTAAAAAGCACACTAGCACGTTAAGATCAACTCGGGCTGGCGTTGGCTGGCAGCAGGGTCCAAGAGTAGTTTTTGTAAGGAGGCAGTTGTCCAGCTTGTGGAGCGCGGTGCTGAGAACGTTTCTTTGTGCACTGAAATGAAGACAGTAGCACAGAAGGTGCACAATCGTCTTTTTGCACCCACAAACTTGAGGAAGGAGTGAATGCTACTCCTATCGATAGACGACAAACAAGAGTTACCTCCCACTGTGGTAAGCCGTGCAGAAGGCAGAGCTTTAGATGGGGATCCGGGGAACAGAGGCGCTGGTTTGCAAAGCCTGACTTTGGATTTACCGTTCCGAGGCAAACAATGGGGCTACAAGATGTGCCATAGTGCAGGAATCCAGATTAATTTTGACCAACCGGTGGGGTTCCTTGACATGCACTGAAACTTGAAACTGAAAAGTGAGTGTTCAGCAGCAGAATGCTATAACCCACTGAGACACCTTGAGAGGTCCAACAAATCAAAATGTTATCAAATAGAACAGTTAGAACTGATTTTGACACCAGTGAAAAATACACAGCCAAACCTCGACACAATAACGAACACAGATATAATGAAGTAAATATAAAATTTATTTTGGGGCTAACAGCATGTAATGAATAAATGCTGTATGTTGAAGGTACTTTTGTGTCTGATTAGATTCCGTTATAACAAGGTTTGACTGTATTTTATAAGCTATGTACTATCATTTGGACGGGATCAGCTATGAACATTGTTTTTGACGCTACACCTACACAATTTCAGCAATTCCTCCCTTTAGTGCCCAAAACTAGGCGCACTATTTCCTTAGAGCAAAGAAACAAGGACAAGGTAAATCTACTATAAAACCTGAGGCAATAACACTGTATATATTCCAAGTCATCACTTGCCCTTGAGACATCTCACACACACACACACCTCTTCTTCAGACGAGTTATGCGCATTTGAGGGGGCAACGAGTTGTGACAGTAAAGTACCTGCTTGCTCTAGACTTACCCAGGAATATGCTTTCAAGGTTGCTCTCCGACGTGTTCCTCCTTTCCCTTGGCATTTTTCTGCAAGGTATGTGAAAGGGGGCAGCGAGTTGTTAAACCTTAGTTGTGCCGACCAGAACACTGCATCTGTCACCCAAAGTGATGCACTTACAGTGAGAGTACGGAGAACTCTTCTGTGTCGAGGTGCTTGAGCATGTTGAAGCAGAAATAGAAAATCTGGAAATGAACAGCAAGAGGGCATGGATACAGAAGCAAATGTTAAGAAACAAAGCGTGCAAGTTTAACCCTGTAATGCCCAACATATCATATATGCTACGCTGAGTTTGACACCTCAACATTCGGAGTCAAGCACAAGAAATTTGACGCATAGTCTATAGTATAGACACATTTTTGATAAACTGGAGAAAGTTTTTAATTATGAATAGTTCAGGAAACAAATTAGTAACGCATTTATTCGATTATAAGGCGGTCGTGATTATAAGGTGAGGGTGCAATTGAAGAGACAAAAAAAAAATTGAGTATGCACACCAATACAAGGCAATACAGAGTAGCCGACAGATTATCGAGAATCGCCTAAAATACTGAACACAGCCAAAACGCAAAATGGCGACCATAAGAGCTTTGACACGTGGAGTGTCGATAATATGCCAATTTCGCCTTTAGGTGTGGCTTCACGGCACCACAGTGTGCACTGCTGTAAAGCCACATTGTAAGGCGAAATTTGCACTGCCGTGAAGCCACACTTAAAGGCAGAATTTGCGTATAAACGGCGACTTTGAGGCTGAAAATTCTGGGGGGCAACCTCGCCTTATATTCAAATAAAAACAGTAATTAGTTACTATTGTTGTAAAGTTTCAACTCAAATAACACTTTTTAATTAGTAATTAATTTTTCTGTGTGTGTGCAAATATAGTCTCCATAGCCAGAAATAAGGGGAGACAAGTTGTTCTAATTTTCCTTGGTGTAGAACTGTGTTTTAACATTACAGGATTAAAAGCAAAGGTTGCGTAACCTAAACAGAGACGACAGATGTGAACCTTGACGAAGTGGTGCTAACTTTCCACCTATCTTTTGCTTTGGTGCGAGTTTTGTTATTCTAGGACTTCAGCACCTCTTTTTATCATCATTAAAGTTCCGCTGGAAGTTAGCGTTGCATGTGCCTGGTTCACGCCTGTTGTGTCTGTTCCATGCTACACTGCTTGCGTTCATAAAGCAACGGCTAGCCTCAACTTACGCACTGCTAAAGTTCAGAAAATTCAAGCCAGGTAGAATGTAGCAAGTTACTAACACAAATGGTTGCTGCAAAAATATGAGTGGTACGCTCGATGCAGGAAATTTCTCTGCACAGCCAAGGCGGTATCTACATAATAGGTAACAAAATGTGCTCGGTAGTGTTTGAGGATAACTCACCTCTTCTCCTTTGCTTAACCGGTCACGCAAATCATGGCTGCAACAAAAACAAAAGAAGTCCAGAGTAAAATACATGTTCAGAGTCACGCTGTTCAGCTTTGCTTAACACTTCTGCCCACACTACCATGAACCAAGCAATGTGTCAGTTTGTGTTGTACAGCTACTACCTATCCATTTATATTCACGCTATCATAGCACGAATGCAGCATCCAACTTTTTTTATGGTAATGCAAGGGAACTGGGATATAATACAGCTTCCTGTTAGAAGCATGCAGGTTGCACTAAGCATAACCGGCTTAGCTAAGTCAAGGCTACTATGGCAGGCTCCCATAGCAGTGCCAGCACTACCAACATTATTTGAGAGCACTCATCTCTAAGTCCCCCCCCCCCCCCGGCCATTTTCCCCCTCCTCCTCTTCCCCTTGTCTAAATTCTTAATAAGCAGGTAGTCTTCATAAAGTCCGGGGATGCTGACCCACCAGAAGAGGAACCAGTCGTAGGCGACCGTGAGGTACGCCATCTCGAGGGGCGACAGGTTCGGGTGGATCTTGTTGTCCGCCCACAGCGAGAGCCGCAGAAGCGAGATGAACAGGGGCGTCCGGTCCCAGCCAGAGATGCAGTGCACCAGCAGCCCCGACGTGCCTGCATTGCAACAGCAGAGAAACACAGCAGCTTTTGCAGGCAGCACATGCTGCACAATCAACGTGCACGTTTTGCAAAACAGCGTAGGAATCATTGCAAAACACTGTCGCGGGGTGGTGAGCATGCATGCAAAAAAGTCATAACTTCCCTGAAAAATAACGCAACTCACCCCGACATTCACAAATCAAAAACTCACTCGGCGAACTCATGCACTTGCTAATCCATTTTATAAGATAGCTCCCCAATAGGGGCCTGCTCATTTGGTGGGCTTTTCTTTACAAAGTTGAACAGCTGTTTGTAAACGGTACAAATAGGCCTTTCCATTCATCTCAAGCGTTTTCAAAGCTGTGTTGGTAGCCTGGCTTGAAGCAAAAAAATATATATATAAATCTTTTGCCACGTCACCAGCAAGATCTTTTGCACAAATGTGTGAATACCAATACTTTTCATTGTTCCCTCACCAGGTATTTCATGGTAAACGAGAGAAATGGTGATTTGCTCTCAGATATTAAACTTATTGCACCCAAGCCACAGTGGACCGGACGTCACCAGCTGGACATCTGTAGCTGGCGACAAGCTTTCAGATGACAAGCGTTCAGCACTCACAGTATGGCAAAGTATGGCCTTTGAAATCGAGAGGATGGTTTCAAGAAGGAGGGGTGGGATTTGAACACCACCTATGGCCGTTTTCTTTTGTAGATGATTCTAACGCGGGTGTCATATTTCAGTGAATGTTTCCACAATGACAAGGTTCGTTAGAATAAAGTAAATATGGTAGGAGGCAACACAGCCACATCTAAAACCACAACCTATGCAGTCCCACGCTGAATGCACGAAGTTGAACAGCAATACATGCAAGAGCTAAATACAATTGCTCGCAGTACGGTAATGCAGCGCTCAAGGCATGCACCATTTCAAAAGGCACAGCTCACCGTCGAAAGTGTATTTCAGAAGGAGCTTAAGGTAATTTCTCGTGAGTACCACGACGTCCCATGTCTGAAAATGAATAAAAGAAAAAAGTCAATCAGTAAGAGAACAAACCAACAGAGCAGCAACAAAATGCAAGAGCAGGAAACCTTAATGCAAAACTTTAAAAAAACTTTTTTTCAAGTTAGGCATGTGAGATCCACGCACATGACCTATGCCTCATTTTTTTTCTTCTTTCTCTTGAGGGCTAGACATAAAATTTTTTCACAATGTGCCAGCCTCCTTTGTCTGGTTCCCAAATACGAAGTATTATAAAAGTAAATACTCGCAGCAGCAAATTACAATGGCTTTAAAGAAAAGGAAGTTCATGCAATAATCCACGTGAACACTTGCACATGCCCCAAGTGCCGAATCATCTGCACAACAAAAATGGAAGTACTGTCACCAATTAGGAAAAAGCCCTTTACAAAAAGACACCTGCCTTGTACATTGGCCAGTCAATGTTGAGCTGAGAGGTGATCGCGTCGTCGGGAATGTTGAGGGGGGCATTCACGAAATGCTGCAAATAACAAGCGGGAAATAAGTGCACTGCCTAGGAATGCGTGATTCCTTGTTGGAATCTGGCAATGCTAGCGTGACTTCCACAAAATTTACTTGTCAGACCACAATACTTAGGATTGCCGGCTTCGAAAAGCGGCAGGCAGGGAGAATTCACAACACATTACGAGCAACAAAAGCGAAAGATCTAAACGTACCTGATCCCAGTCGTAGATGAGTCCCTCTCCACTATAGTCATTGTCTCGGTAGTGCTTGAAGAACTCACAACCTGAGAAATATTCACAAATGTCATTAACGTGTCTTCAGGCCACCAAATACTGACAAACAGCCGCAGAGATCTTAAAAAAAAAATAACAATAAACCTAGGCAAAATACTAGATATTATACCTGGGTAAGGAAGGTTGTAGATGGTGAACCCGTTGTACCTGTTTTCTTTGTCAACCTTTTCAGAAGATGTTACTCTGCAACAAATAAAGATAATGGAAAAGAAAAATCGGTTGCATGAAATTTTTAAACTTCAGCAAGCACTATGATATATTTAGCCAAACCACATTTTGTTTTGCAAGAATATAAAAGCAAAGGTAAAGATCACTTGCTCAGACTTTGCATAACTTGTGAAAATGCTAGCACAGTCGCCAAAAAACTACTATTCAGACATGCTCAGGATAGCTTCGAGGCACCGCCACCTGCCCCAGACATAATGCACGTGGACAAACGAAATTTATGACCGATTTTTGTGCCGGTCAATAACTCAGGCGCCGCCTGCACGGTCACGTGCAGAATCGGCCAACGAGTCAAGCAGAAAGAGCAGTTCTTGTTTTGATACATGGCAGGTGCCACCTTGAAATCAAAAGCAGCAAAGCTCAATAAATCCAGATGGTGGTAATAAAGATGGTGGTAACCTAAAAAGAAGAAGGCGGCTACGCGTCAGTGAATAATTTGGCAATACGGTTTGTCGCTACGTTTCTTCATTGCCAATCACACTAATGTCGGCATTCACAGCGAGACGGGTTCTGCCGGAATTTTTTTTCGCGAGTTGCAGAATAAATTCGCGAAATTTCAGGCAAATCCAACACTTCAGGCTCCCGATTATTCAGACCTGTAGGGAGTTCTCACCGAGCCCCGAACTATCAGTCGGCGACTGTAATGCCGTGCTGAAATATTGAACACTGCGAAGAAACAGTTATCCAAATCATATTCTGTCCACCTCAAACGCTTGGTTTGTGAAAAGTTTGAAGCCAGCTGTCCCTGAGTCAGCTCTTGCGTGCGCTCCACAGTGCACGTAACTTCAGCCCACTGGAACACTCACTTGAGAAAGAACTTGACCTTCTTGTTCTCCACCATAAAGTCGCAAATGTGGTCGACAGAGAGCAGCCTGAGCAACCGGATGTCCTCCATGCGCAAAGTGCTGAACAGCGGCCAGTTTCTAAGAAGGAAACAAGGACAGAAAATTACACTGATTCCACGAGCTGCAGGAATCGGAGGACACGACAGCTTCTCAACGGCTGTTGTCACACTGTCAATACCAAAACACTGTTGGCATTGCAGTACAGGTAGAACTGAAAATATTGGCATATGCACTGAGAAGTACAAAATGTATGTACACTTGACATTTAACGCGTCTACAGCCCTTGCGAAGACATGATCGCAAAGCACCTCAAATTGAGACATCGGATCCACAAATGACCTTTAAGGTCACACTGAAACTATATGAATGCCATTTGTGACGTATATACCAAAATTAAACTTAATTAAATTCTGGAGCACAATATGATTATGATGTACTACGCTGTAGTGGAGGGAGTCTGGATTAATTTGACCACCTGGGGTTCTTTAATGTGCACCCAATGTACGGTACACGGGTGTTTACATTCAATAGGGTCGTTCACCCCCCACTGAAATGCGGCCACCGCAACCAGGATTTAAACCCGCGCCCTCGAGCTTAGCAGCACAACGCCAATGCCACTACACAACCACGGGGGTTGATGTATAAAGAAGTGCCACTACAGAAGTACATCTGATCCCACTTTTGTGAATCAGCCAGTGCTGACATCACACGAGAGGTACCATAAACCAAAACAGGTGGCGCCACTCCAATTTTTTCCGTTTTCATCATTTTACCACTTACGAAAGCTTTGTTTCTCACTGCAAACGATGAATTCGTTATTACAGAAGCTTAATCTTTCAATCTACCTCTACTTAATATTTTTTTTCCTTACCGGCCCTTAAAGAAGTAACCAAAGCACTGGTACAAGGAGGTTTTTACATTCCGCCCCTCACCAGAATGTGGCTGTGATGGTCGGAAATCAAACCTATGACCTTGTGCTCACAAGTGCAGTGTCGTAGCCACAGGTGTTTTGAGCTGCTGACTGCTGTTGCAGTGATAACATTCGCGAGCAGGATTCAATCTGCTGACCCAACAGCTTACTGGGATGCTAATAGCCAAGTGCACCCTAACCACTGATCCACTACCTCCCAAACTTCCAATGGCTGTGCTTTGAGGGCAGAATGGAGCGTGCCTGATGATGTAGCACGAAAGAGGAAGTGTACATCTAGGAGGAAAAGAATATGCAATAGGCAAGCACTAACGGTTTGTTTTGTATCAAATTAGCTGCCATGATTATCCCCCCCCCCCCTACTACCCCCCACCAAGAAATAAACAAAATAAGAGATAAAGAAACAGCACCAACATTGTTAACCCTGTATGGAGAAGTGTTATCGGCAACACACCAGAAAAAAATGTTTTCCTTGTGGAGTTTAAGCTCTCAAAACAAACTGTCTGGCTAAGTGTCTTTGGCTGACACAGAATGATAAGCAGCAAGTGTCATTTGTTGGATTGGGGCAGGAACAGAGGACAAGAAAGAAGTTGGACACAGAACTCGCTCTCTTTTGAAAGCACGGTCAGGGAAGAAAGCTCGATGCAAGATCCCCAGCTTCTATGGCATCATGCAGGTAATGTAGAGGAAATGCAATGCACACCTATATTTCACACCCGACGAAAACCAACTGTGCAAGCTTAACATGAAGACCATAGATGGCTTGGGGTGAAGCGCCCTTCTAGTGTTCTATCTGGCGGTACCCACAGGCAGCAAACCTGTGGGTACCGCCTGAGAACGTTTCCACTCAATATTTATTTATATATATTTTTTTTCATTTCGTTGAATATCCTTACTCTCGGTGTATTTTGCACCCATTTTGATGAAAGACAAGCCACAACCACTACTGAACAACGCACAGATGAAACGTCAGACAATGGCACGTCATATTGCTTTTTTAAAAATTTTCCCCCACTCACCCAGCAGTGGCCGGCGGTGCATTGTCCTTTGCCAGATCGATGAAGTTCTCGTCTTCCGCAAGACTATCAGCCGCTGCAACACTGGCGTTGGATTCTGTGTCCGCATAGTCCGAGGGCAGTCCTGTGATGCAGAGTGAAAAGGAAGGGTCGTAGGAAGAATCTATCTCACGCAAAGGAACTGCACAAAATGACAGAACATAACCAAGGAAAGGACAAAGCATAAAAATTCGCCTTGTTTAGCCATTACAAAACACTTGCACATCTCTTGTTCTGGAAGACATTCACACCACACGTCGTCAAGCATCTGATGACTAAATCTAAAAAATTAATCTAAAAACTAAAAATTCTGGGTTTTTACATGCCAAACCCATGATCTGATTATAAGGCACACTGTAGTGGGGACTCAGCATTATTTTGACCACCTGGAGTTCTTTGCGTACACCTGAATCTGAGTACACGAGTGTCCCTGCATTTTGCCCCCCATTAGATGCGGCTGCCATGGCAACGAAAAAACACCCACAACCGATAAGAGGAAAAAAGTATGTATGGGTATGCGACTATCAGAAAATTTGAATACAAGTTTTTATTGACCGGTACATCCTTCTGGCTTCAAACGACTTTGTGATTTTGCAAATTCATCATATTCAACGAAATATTGCATAATATGCAACAGTTTACAATAATTACACGTATGCACAGAGTCTGCCTTATCCCTTTTATGGACTAAAAATTTAAAAACAAAATGACTGTTTAAAACTTCCCACGCGTCTTTCCTGGTCACTTTTACGGCACGTGAAATTATGGTAGCTAGCGACACATCGAACCTTCACCTTTGACTCAGATGTGTACGAAAAGCAGTTCATGGGAGCGAGAGCTTTTGTTCGAAATAGTGGTTGTGTGGTTCTTGGAATTCGAATTCGTGAGAGTTCTTCTCTGTTCAAATACACAGGACTTTGTCGGGACCAACAGAAGCAGTTCAAATTATCCCTCAATTCAAATTAAGAATTTTTGAATTATAGGGATTCCACTGGACTGATGAACATTCCCATGGTAGCTAAATGACCACAGCAGCATTTATTTTTATTTAAATATAAAATTAAATGCTGAGCTTCTAATGCCCAAACCACTGATCATAAGTCACATCATAGTGGGGGATTCCTGATTTACTTTGATCACCTGGGATTAATTTTGATCACCTGCACCTAAATCTAATTGCACAAGCATTTTTGCATTTCGCCCCCATCAAACCCACAATCTTGAGCCCAGTAGCACAATGCTACAGCCACTGGGCTACAGTGGCCTGTAACTTTACGTGTTTTTTAAAGTCTCGCGCCACCCAACGTCAAGATATGCATGTACAGTAGCAACCAGACACGGTAAAACGCTGGTTTAGGAAACATTTGCACAATAGACTTTGACCCACACGTTGGAGCCAGTTTACCTAAAGAGTGCGGCTGCAAAGGCTCCGTGATGTTTGATGCTCTCGTGTTTCCATTGTCCACGTTTCTCCTGTTCTCTGTCGACCGCTTATCTGGAAAAGCACACCAACACGCACGAGACGAGGCTCTTGAGATTGCCAAAGCGAGCAAGATTAAAGAAAAGGGAACACTCTCCATTGTCCTCAGTCCTAACTTTACTGTTCTCAATTTCTATTTTCGCAACTGGTAAAGTATGCACGCAAGATAAGATAGCACATAACCAAGTCAAAATGCGCCATCAATGATAACAGTCATCTTTTTTCTTCCAGTTCAAAACTGCATAATGTGTGATAGAACCACACAAACAGAAGACAAGCTTATTGTTTATGACTGCTTGTAGCTCTTGTGACTAATCATGAATAACAATAATTACTATATAGTATGACTAGTCATGAAAAGCTAACCGAACTTTCTTGCCATGCCAAAGCAGCTCAATACTTTGCATCTCTTTGAGGTCAGTGGAGTTGGAATAACATTGTTAAATTGGGATCTGTGTCGACATTTCTCACAGATACAGAGCTAGTATGTTTTCATTACAAGCACCGCATAACACTTTGAATATCAACTCTGCTGGGCATTGTTGCAAGCCCTACTGCAGGTGCATATGTTTGCATATTGTCTGTTCCGTGTGTTCAGTGCATTTTTTTTTTCCTCTGATCCCTTTGTACTGTGCAGTTATTTGTACTTGCTTGTACAGTTAAACCTATGTCGTGCTGCATGCTGGCTTACTGCAGTTTAGTTGTGCCTATAGTGCTGTCTAACTCCTGAATAGGACTAACTGCATGATAACATAATTTTATGAGTAAGTGTGTGCATTGGATAAACATCCGAACCTTGATACGCAGATGTAACGAATTACTACATATAACAAAGCAAATATAAAATATTGCCCGCCAATATAAGGATGTAATGAAGGTATTTTTCTGCCGAATGCGATTTTCTTGTAACAAGGTTAACTGTAATCAGCTGACTCCCGTGTAAACCTTAAAAAATTTTGCAGTGTCACCATCGTCATCTTATTTCACGTTCAATGCAGGCTAAAGGCCTCTCCCAGTGGTCCCCAAATACATACTCTGTTTTACGTCGGCTAATTACATCCCATGCCTCTTCCAGTGGCACCTCATTCGGCCACTCTAATAGGCCACCGGTTATATAACAGACCGGCCAGGTTACACAACCTGGCTGACCCCACTTCCTGGCAACCAAAATACTTTAGGGCATGTTAGCAAACACTCGCTGATAAAGACAGCAGTTAAAGGTGGCAGACAGGAGAGAGTTTTTAGCATAGCACTACCATCTTACCTTTACCAATAGAGAGCTTTAGAATAGGGGCCCCAAAGAAATAGCGTTGAAGCCACTGCGCACGCGCGAGCCGCAAACTGCATTTGGGTTTTGCGTCGGGCATGCTATTTCACCGTATTAGTGGGAGCCCCAAAAGCTTTGCGTCAACAAACATGGCGGCACCCATCGAAGCGACGGCTCTAGCCGAGCACCAAACTGGGCTCGATTCGTGGTAACACGTGAAGTTTGTAAGCTAGGAGAAGTGACTGCGGTTATAACTTTCTCTCAACTAACGTATGTAATGAAGATTGATTCATTAGACGCCACTGATTCCAAATTCGATTGTCGATTTCATGGCTTGTAGGCCTAACATGGATTAGCTTGGCTGGTGAAGACACGTAAGGTCGGTAACTCAAAATTAAGCACAACAAATTGCTTGCTGCAAATAGAATAACCTCTAAATTGTATTTAAACGCAAAAACACGAAATTCTTCGACACGCAACAAAGGCCAGTGTTTCTGCATGCTGCACTCATTGAAATACAGCCGTCAAGGCATAAAACCAAGACCACAACCACGTATTCTACAGCAAAAGAGTATAGTGTGCTACTTGTCTATAGGTCAGTACCGCTTTACGTAGTAACACGAGAGCATAGAGATAAAGCCTGGATTGTGAATCGAGACAAAAAACAAAGCCCCAGTACACACCGGAGAAGAGGAAGTCGAAGCCCGAGCGGCTGTAGATCTCGGCGCCGCCCGCAAGCGTCGCTGACCTGCATATGTGCTGGGAACCAAAGGAAAAAAAGTGCTCAAGCATTGGGGATGAATTTGGCCAAGTGGTGAAAGTGCAATTAAACCAAGCCTGAATTCACAGAGTCTGCGGATAGCCCGAAATAAGCAAAATATTTCATCTAAAAAAAGATCTACTCCACAAACCAAGTCATTTTAATTGAATATTTGATCATCAGCAGTAGCATCATCATAAGCACATTTTAGTCCACTGTAGGTTAAAGGGACACTACAGAGAATCAATAAATAAATCAGTTTAGACTGATTCTTAAGAAACTCTTTCTGCATTCATTTTGTGATGACAGATCGATAACCCAGGAAACACGAAGGCCAAAGTTTCATTTTTTAAATTGTACATGTGTGCCAGCACCCCAAAGCCAATAAATAGGTCAATGTTACATCACAGATTTCAAAGTATTCTTTCATACTCGGGCCATTATGGCAGAGTATGAAATTCTCGAAAACAAAGTTCTCGAAAGTTCTCGAAACTTGCAAAATTCAGTCTCTGGCTCTTTTAGAATGCAATGTAGTTCACCTTCAAAAAGAAAAAAATTTACTAGGCCCAAGTAGATGCCATTAAAATCGATGACAACATAAGCTGGTGGGGGCAGATGAAGGCAGCATTATCAACCATCTTTTGTATTTTCATTTTTTTTCTGGCTTACGAAGCCTACTCTCGCGATAAGAGTGGCTTTTCTGGTATTGTAGAGAGTTATTTACTAGTACAGCTCAAATTATATTTATTTTTATGGTGTCCTTTCAAGGGCCTCTCAAAGAGACCTACCGTTACTGTTGTTCTGCGTCAACCAAGCCCACCCTCAACAGCAAGTTTCCTAATCTCAGAATTAAACATACCCCAAAACATGTTTAATATTTTGTCTTTTCTTAAGAGATGTCTGAAAGTGTCAGAAGCACTAAGATAGAAATGGTTGGAAACTGGTCATAATTGTGAATTACAAGCTGCTACCTTACGCTATGTAGTGAGGGTGACTGCTCTCGCACAGATATTTCTTCTTATGTCTGCCAAAACTTACACAATTTAAAAGAATATGCCTGTCCAGACTACACCGGTAATTTGACCACAGGAAAAGACTCAAGAAGGCGAGAATTACTGTCAGGTACCCATCAATGGCACAAAAAAGCCTCCCAATTTTGAATTCACCCATTTTATGGAGCAGTGCCCATTTCTGAGATAACAAGCCCCCATGAATGCAACAAGGGACTGGAGAATTTTACAAGCAGCTCCGTGAAAACACTAGACAGCTTTAGTTTAGCATGCTTAGCGGAATAGCGGGTTCGAAATGCGCATGTGCAGAAGCGCAAACGACCCATAACCTTTATCATATGAACGGTATTTTGCAGATTTATTGTTACAGGCTGGTCTGCACACATAGTGTGGCAACATGTTGGTGGTCCTGGCCACCCACTTCAAACTGAACTTTGCACTGCTTTGTAGAATTTACTTTGTTCGTAGCAAATGACTGTGTAAACGGCTTTAGCTTAGTTTCAGGCCACTTCGACGACAAAGTATGATGGATAACCTTGTGGAGCTTTCGAGATCACTTCTCATTTCGAACGCTTCGAGGCATAATGAGAGAAACTTCCAACATGGCAGCGCCACATATCAGCGAAGTCGAGAGCTAAGCTCTGATATTGGGCAATCTCGGATGCCATGGACAGGCCTGCATTGATTTTGCTGTGGATCAGCAGACATGGAAAGTACAATTACAATGCTCTCCCGGCTTTCATTGCGCAACTTCTCGCACTTTTCACACGCTAGGCTTGGCAAATAGATAAAATCACGTGCACTACGTACTGCAAAATTTAAAGTATAATTGAACAGCGTTCCAGACTGTAAACTACGCTATCACAATATACTAAAACTATACTAATATACTAAACTGCTCCAACTGAAATGCCGTCCCCTTTATACTTTGACGCGCGCGCAGCTGGCTGCTTGCTTCGGCAGCTTGTGTAGAATGATCCCGAACCTGCGCTCCGCTTTGAACGGCTGTCTGCAACCGTCGACCTCTTTTGCGCTTCACGTAATGCATTGTGGGTTGACGAGAAGAACGCAGGATAGAGCAAGAGCCACCTCGACATCGGACACGTTGGCCGCGTCCAGTTATTTTGGCTGAGCCAGTGCGTCTAACTATAGACATTGTTGTTCTCGCCAACGTGATGTAGCGTGTGCGTGCTCACGCTACGTCGGACTATATACGCTCCTTAACCAAGCGTTTTTTTCTCCGACTTTCATTAGTTGGAATTTTGTATAATTCGAGTTTTCGTAGCATCCCCGCGGAATTCGAATTAACGAGCTTTTACTGTATTACACCAAAGTTAAACTAAAGCTTTCTATTGATAAAGGCGAGCTGACTATGCATTATAAGCCTGTGTGACACACATGCAGGGTGTGATAAGAGTGACAATAACCGCTTAACTCTTTCCATGCCATGAGCAAGTCTCTCTTGCTGACATTCTCTCTAACATAATGAAAGTGATGAGTCTCACTGGCGCAGGGATTTCGTCTCGTCTGTTGAATGCCACAAACAACTGGCAGTCGTCTTATCACTTCAATGTAAATGTCATGCTACCAGATGGCGCAAGCTTCCCAGAAAATTGATTTTTGTTGTTGTTGGCATAAGCGCAGCGAAAGTACGGCTCTCCTGATTTTAAAAATAGTGGCGTAGACTTAAGCGGCTGCGATGAAGACGTACACCCTTTTCAACGCCAGAAACGTGGTGCCTTTGGCCGTTTATTCACCTAAAGCAAGGAAGTAGCCCTGGAAAGCTCTAGCGAGTCATGTTTGGAGCTTCAACTTAGTTCCAACGATTGCGAAGAAGTCGTTTGAGCTCCTGGAGCCTTTCTCGCATGGACACGGCTCGATGAAGGCACCTTGCCGCCTGCGCCTCTACAACTGCCTTTCTTCGCAGCGCCAGGTATGGTGCATCGCGTGAGGACAACAAAATCACGCCTGGCTTTTATTCCAAGAAATGTCAAACCCTACATAGACGCTTTCCGTGACACACCTATCTGTAGCTCAGAAAATGAAAAAAAAAAAAAAAAAAGATGGATGGTAACAGACAACATAAAATAGCGAACTGCTGATATTACAATAACAACACAATCACAATGAATCAGCTATAACATCATTTGTAAAAATTTGTTGGGTTTTCCGAAAAAGAAAATTTTGCCAAGGAAAGGGTTAAATTAGAACAAACAGACATTGCACCATACCTTTCCCTCATACAGGATAACAGGGACCGGGAACCGCGTGCGACACCTCGCAATCCGAGCCTTCTGAATCTGCTCCCGCAAGTCCTGCACGTCGGGCAGCGACCCGAGCCCGCCGGCCGGCCTGCAAAAAAAAAAAAAAAAAACACGTCAATGAGGAATCACTAATGCGTTATGAAGTAAGCTGCAAGCAAGTCTGGGAATTTTCCAAATGAGGTTGGCAAGCCTTGTTCCCTCGTCACAACATCTTCGACAAAGTGCCATCCTGCCGCCTAATACAGTAGAGGCAGAGACGGCTTACGAGATGCGAATAATAAACAACAGCACAGTCACACTTATGCTTGGCACATGTAGAGCTTACAAAGCAGACTGGCAAGCTGCCAGGAAACGCAAACACAAAAGTGAAATTTCCCCTATCAAGTTACTCTTGCTCAAGAAAAGTGCAATGCCAGTCAAGAAACAACAGATCCCAACTAGTTTATGTCTCAGGCACAATTTAAACCAATTCAAGCCAGTTCTAACTCATGAAGACAAATTGAGCAGTGAGACTCCCACGCTAAGTGTACTGAACCTTGTCTTTCAAAAGGACGTCAGGAAACACATCAGCAATGTAAACCGCACCACTAGATGACACAAAAGTGACATGAGGCGAGACAAAACACATGCTGCAGTTAGAATACATAGAGATACAATTCAATGTCAGAATCTGAATCAAGCGAAGCTTGTTCGAGTTAGTGAGGCAGCAGCAGTCATGGACGACACAAGCACAGTCCTAGTCGCCTGTAGCTGTTAGCACTTAGAGGACAAAGGCGATGCATGATGTTTGTCGAGAAAAGAACGTTCATGAGAGCTGTCTACACAGAGAAGCATGCCACATATTTAAATACAATTGAGAGGTCACTTTAGCTCGGGGTCAACTCTGATTTCCCAATTAGAATGCATTTAAAATGCAGTTATACTCTCATGAGACAACCACGAGACCGACTTCAATAAAATCTGTTGCATTTTAGAGATAAAGTTGAATTCTAGCAGCTGTAGGAAGCAGAATCTTGATTTAGCACCCCACTAGAAGAGAAACTTGGGCGAGTTGGTAGGAATTCATGTTTAGGAAAATAACAGCACAAGATAGACGAGGAAACAGGCAAAGAAGAGCACGACATTGGCAACTGGTCATGTCGTGTTCTTCTTTGCCTGTGTCCTTGTCTTTCCTAAACATGAATTAACACCTCACACTGCCGTATACACTCCCACCCAGAAGAATAAACATGGGTTGGAGTGCATACGGCAGGCATTACCAAATCCTGACTGGACGCTTACCACTGTCATTGAAAATATAAATGTGCAATGCAACACACCTCATCAAAGCAGTGAATGCCAAGCAAATTTATTTCTTCGTTTCCTCCTCCTCCCCCATGTATTCAGACATAGCCTCCTATATACACTACGTGCCTGCTGGATCACAAAAAAAACTGCTGTCATCTATGGAGGCGCCAGTTACGTAGGGCGAGAGTCATGATATTTTGGGCAGGGTAACAACAAACCTTGCCATCGCCCTATCACACACCATCGGCGGTGGAGGGCAAAGGTTGTCCGTGCTCTGAAAACAATAGTGTTTCCTTGTGACAGTAGGAGATGTAACAGATGATGTCGTCTTGAAAAGCAACTATATGCAAGAAATTCATGCTATGCTCAACATTACCACCCTCTTATTGATGCTCATGCTGTTTTTGTCAGCAGGCAGCACCAAAAACGTAGAAAGTGCGCCCTAGGCAACACTATGTAAGTGGCGTCACCGCATTGTTCAAACGACGGCAGCTTCCCGTTGGATCGCCAATGATCCGGCCCGCACGGAATATGCAGGAGGCTAAGATTTAGATAGGAGCTCCTGAGGTACAGCTTTTTCTAAAACCACATGCATCAGGAACAAAACGTGCCTGGGAGAAGTGTCGGTGTTTTGGCTACCAATGGGATGCTCCAAAAGGATGATCCTGTTCGGGTACGTGCTGCTCATGGAACCCTGCTCATTCTCAATAACCTGCACAAGAAAGAAGAATGTTGCTGAAACAACTCGCAGCGATACACAGGGTGATCCACAAGTAACACTAAAAGTAAATATTTAACCATTGGAAAAGTATTCACCATAGCAGGGTGCTATTCTAGCGTGAGTACACTCAAAAACGGAATTAATTTTTTTTTATAGAAACATCCAAATGAGCAAAATAAAAGTGGAAGATACTGCACACATATAACAATCTTACTATCATTGCAAGAAAGTAACAAGGAAAACAGCCAAATTCAATGAGTTCATTAAGAGAGAAAGCCAAGTCACCATATGTCTGACAAAGCTACAAGCTGTAGGAGCCACTTGCACAGCAAAGCAAATCATTTTCCTAACTGTTCAGTCAGCTTTCCCCCAACCTGATGGCAATGTTTAAGTGAGGAGTTATTATGCACAGCTACGCAATTAGTTGAAGTGGAAGGCACCAAAGTTGCTTCCATGATAATATTTCATGCAACAGCAAGGCGCTAAAATGCACAGTTTGCACTTTGCTTTTGCTTACAGGCCAGCCAAAAGAAAACTTTGGACCTCACAAAAAGTAGTTTCAGATAGTGCAGGTACAGAACAGCCTGCATGGAAAAAGTTTGAAAGGCAGACAAACCAATCAATGAATAAATTAACGTATGACTAAAAGCACTGAAAAAAAATTTTTTTAATACCGAAACTCGGAAAAACACCACCACATTCTGGAAATGACGTAGAAACCTAGTATATGCTGAGACCCCAGCGCGGCACCTGGGCATGGTCTCCGAGATTAGATGACGCACACGGCGCGCTGAAAAACTCGAGGCCATGGTCTAGGATTAGTGTCATATCTGCTAACCACCAAGTGCGCGTGCCATGTGCTATTTAGAGGCTGCTAATAAGAAAATTAATACCAGCCCAATACCTCTGCTAAGATTGCTTCAATGGTAAATGCTACTCAATCATGACCAACTGAGCCAAAGCAAAATTTTGTCGCAGTATTAGTCCTAACTAATATGACAACAAGTGCAATGTAGAATGGCGAACTTGGTTATTAGGAAAGAACTCCATTATGCGAGGCTTAAAGGGACACTAAAGGCAAATACTATAGTCAACGTGTACTGTTGAAACACCATTCCAGAAACCTCGCAGAGCTTGTTTCGTGCCAAAAAAAAAAAAAAAAGAGAGACTTGGTTCCAGAGAAAATGGTGACTGAAGGGGCCGCCATTCCTGGAGCACAATTCAAATCGCCCGCCACAGGTGAGGCGGTATGATGCTGCATATATATCACCGCCTCTCTACTGCCATCGATGAGTAAAACGGCACCCGAGAGCCGGCGCTACAGTTTTTTTAGCATCAAACGCGAAAGCACGGTTAGAGACCAAGCCAAGACAGAGGCGAGAGCATCCCAAGACCCCACGTGGACAGAACATTTTTTTTTTCTGCTTGCAGTTGGCACAAGCTTTGCTAGCCATCAAAATCAGCCCAGCATTACACCATACCACAACATGACAGCATAGGTGGCAGGGGGTTGAGAAAAAAACGAAACCTTTTGACCGCCCATGTTACTGTCAAGGGTAACGTCAGAGTCCTTTTTTTTCTAAAGAATCGCATAGAAGAGGACAAGTTGCATTTTCTTCAATCTTATAATGCAATGCAACGCAGTGATATTCTTGTTATCAGTGGTTGAGTACTAGTGACATAACTACAATGAGAAGCGGCGATGTCCCTGGGCTAGAATGTCCCGGTAGTCTCAAATCATGTCCTACATTTACCTCAATTCCCGCTTACTGAATCTCTGTTCTCTATATTATGGTTACCGTAGAGGTTTTCAAGCATGAATCTATCACTTTAGCTTGACTTAATATTTGCTTTTAACGTCCCTTAAACACAGAAGCCTACACAACGCCAGTTTTGCAAGCAAGGAAAATTCAAAGCATATGTTCAATAAAGCTTCGACTGGGGCTAGTTGGCATGACATCATTTTGTTTACTGCGCAGTACTGTTCACACGTGTGCAATTGCGCACATGTGTGCCCGTTCCATTTATTTTGTCCTTTGTGTGAACAGTACAGCGCAGTAAACAAAGCGATGTCAAGCACACGACCCATAGAAGCAAGTTGGCACTTACTTTGAGCACATAGTCCTTGGCAAAAAGGTCTTCGCACTTCTGCTGGATGTCAGCGTTCCTGCGAGCCTGTGGACGACAAAGAACAATGACTTAGAGTTAAAACAAAAACAGCACTGCACTTGTCACATTGAGGGTCACCTGTTGTGCAACACAACCACGACAGATGAGGTCACGGTACAGAAGCAACATGGGACTCCTCAGCAATCACGTGTGCGGATTTGAGAATTCTACTGTCAGGGCACAAAAATACGGCAAATTGCCTTTTGATTGACCATCACTCGAAGAAACTATTTGGTTCGGCAGACATTTACAACAACCCCTGGCACTGCTGAACTCTCGTATTACGTCTTCGACTCGACTGAACTTTCATTTCAGTTCGCACTTGCCTCATCCCTCAGTGGAAGTTGTGATGCGCATCTTTCTGGTGATTTCCAATACAGTAGACAATGAGAAAAACTTGGTAACTTGAACAAAGTTGATCTTGAATGCAATATAAGTGCTAATGGTTTTTCAAAATGACCCTCCACGCTCAAAGTTCCACTACACTGGAGATAAAATTTTCCATTATGTGCCTTAAAAAACAAAAGTATCAATCTGATCCATCCCATTTTTTTGCAGCATGTACTAGCAATGTAAATATGCGCTTAAACTCTGCACTAACATAGATTTCTTTTTATGTATTTAGGCTCCTACATGTGTATAATTACTATAGCATGTTTTATTTTCTTCCTCTTTCCTTTTGCGTTCAAGTTCACTATCTTATGTCATATATTTTTATATTTCGCTGTATTGGATATCTTTGATTTTCTATATGTATCAGTTTGTTCTGTTACTGCTGCTATTAACTGAGGTTAACTTAGCCCATGACTCTGGGACCTCCTTCTGTATTTAAAAATGTATAATGAAAACATGAGAATAATAAATTTGATTATAAACGAAGCACAGAAAAGGAAATGGAAGCAGCCGATGAACATTTTTTTAGATGTACAATTTCAATCAACATTTGCTGTACCTATAGCCCTATTTCTTCAGAATTAATTTTCTAAACATTTTTTGTTTAACAGATTGACATACTTGATTCAAATTCACAGTGTTCACGCAGTTTCAGATTCAAGCTCAGTGAAACCAAAGATACTACGTGACTACCCGACGTTTCTGCATCTAATTATACAAAAAAAAAAAAAAAAAACTGCCACAATGAAATAAAAAACATGCTTGCAGTGTTCCGAATTTCCAGTAACAACACACACGGACAGGATAAGGGAATGCTAAGTGCCAGCATGTCTGACAGATAACAAGTTGTGATATTTGTTATCACGCAGCCACACTGCAGAATAGGACACAAAATTTAAGTGCTGGGCTTGCTCGCCTATACAAAGCCTTTTCTCTTGCAGTGCTGCCTTTATAATTATCAATATTTGTGATCTTTTATGTGGCAATGTTGAATGCAATTATGAACATTTTTTTCTTAGCTGATTAGATAGGTGAACTAGTTCCTTGCATCTTTATGCAAACATGGGAGTCTGTGCACATACAGACCAGTCAAAGTACACTAAAGTTTTATGCAACGTGCTAAAGTCCACAGGCCAATCACAAATCTATGACATGTAAACCTCTCCTGATTGGCTGCCAGTTTCCAAACAGCCACTGGCCAGTATGATAGCAAAGGCACTGATAATGCGACAAACGAGGCACCAGTGAATCACAGAACGCCCACATGTGAGAGGAGTCTCGTGACTCTGGCTTCATATGTTGACAACGGTAAACTTCTGCAGCCACATTCACAACCATAAATACATATTTTCTGCGCCCCACCAAGTCTCAAGTTATGCACATTTATTACACGATATAAATAATGATCTAGTTGCACAAGGGAGTCCACATTCAGATAAAAACATTGTGCAAGCTTTCATAGACACAAATAAAGAAAAATGAAAACTGAGTCATAACAAAACCACAGCAAAAAGGCCGAAAGGGAATAAAAATGCATGATTTTGAGAAAAGGCAAATGTGACGTTTTTCTTGTTTTGCTTAGTGTTTTGATCCGTCTGCTTTGCTGTAGTAGTTTCGCAAGCACGTTCGCAAGCAAGGAGGGCTTCTAGGTCACGTGACAACGAATAGACGGGAGAGGGAGGATACGCTACGCGGCTGGCGAAGTAAAAAACGAAAACAGCTGTACCAAGAAAAAGGGGGGGGGGGGGTGGCATTAAAACATTTTAACAAGCCTCAGTACACTTTTTTTAATTATTTTCTCGCGCACGCCCCACGGGCCAGAAAGGAACTCGTTTTGGTCTAAATTAAAACGCTCCGCGTGCCTTCCGCAGCGATAACCTACATTCGACAATGGACAACGCGAGCACGACGACTCGCCGCTTCAGCGAAAAGAAAGCAAAACAAAATATGACACCAACAAACAAGAGCAAAACGAACAACAAGGAAACAGTCGAACCGAATTCCAGATATGAACGCAAGCGGCAACAGTAACTTTCGGCGTCAAGCATTGACGAAGTAAACAGAAACTTCAGAGAGGCTAACAAGGGGTCGCATTTTTTTTTTTTTTTTTTTTAACCGACGGCTCCAGCGACGAAAGTTGCTCGACCTCGAGGCAGCGTGCCATCGAACGGTAGATCGTGGCACGTGTGGTTCAACTGCACCGATCGACACCGGCTGCTAAGGCTGTGCGACGAATTGACACGTAATAGCGGCTTTGAATCATTGTTTTCGGCGTTCGCAAGGAGTAAACACGTCTCTTAGCTCCGTGAAACTCCGTGCGACGAGCTGCCAACGCAGTTTTCGGAAAGTTCGCAATGTGCAATTCACGGTGCACCGACACCCAACTCCACGAAGCGATACCGCAAAAAACAACGGCAGATGCGAGCCCGATTGGAACGAAGAGACGCGTAACGAGTATTCGGTCGCGTATCATGTACTGATACACGCGAATACTCGGCCACATGGCGATAGATGTGCGCAAAGCGATTTTGATCCGCGGATGACAGACGTCGCCAACACCTCGCTATTGTCACGCGCACGCTGACGTTTGCTGTCGGAGCGGTTGCACGGGGTGACTCGGCGCGTTAGTCGCTAAACCACGGACCGCGAGCGGTCGAGAGAACCCTAGCCACATATTGCGGCAGCAATATTTTGATTAACGTGTCGCAGTGTTCAATTCACCTGTTCCGCGTTGCTCGTCGTCGAGCTGAAGACGGTTTTCGTGCAAAACTCCAGCAAGCCCTGAAGGTCGGACGTCTTGACGACGTCCATTTGCGACGGCTGGCGCGGTGAACCCATTGTCGCTAGGGTTGGAACGCCGGCACGCTTGGAAAACATGGGTTTACGCTGACACCACCGATGCATACCACGCAACCAGCAGACGCCATGTTGACAATTCCGTGACAAGGGTCATGTGACGCTTCGGACGCTTTAGCGGCGGCGCTAGCTGAAAAGTTTTTTTTTTTTATTGTTTACTGGTGATAAGCATTGTTTATCATTAGTAAACAAATGACTATTTATTATAATGCTTGTTATAAATATTGAACAACGGAGCAGTACGGCATTGTATTACACTGTCTCTATTCTGGAAGTTAGCACCAGGTGACAGCACCAAATCAAAACCGATTCAACGTGCGTCCAACTCGTTGTGCGACCGTAGTTGTTGTGTTTCCTCGACAAGTTTTGTCTGTTTAATCGACGAATTTGCTGTGTCAGCTTGTCAGAGGCCGTAAATTAGGTAGCTCGTTTTCGTCGCCACCTATTGTGACCGAGTTTAACTGTGAAGTCGATCTTGCGTTGTCAGAGGTCCGCATGTTGACATCTGTGGATAGGCGCCTACGGGACCAACACTGTCCCCTGCTATCGCTGTTTGTTTAAACTTTCTGGGGAAAAAAATAGAGACTGCAAACGCTACACGGTCACTGTGAGTGTGTGCCTTTTGTTGCTTGTCAAGATGCCCGAATAGTTTCGAGCAGCCTTTTTTAGTTGCAGCAACAACTGCTCGGTCGCGGTGTATAATTATCGGGAGTTGGTGTTTTCCTCGCAGATGCGCTGGATCAAGTTTGACACGTCCGTCGGCGGAATGTTCAGCCGCGAAGTGTGTCCCGAAGACAGCGAATATTTACTTTCACACATTGACACCTTCAAGTGTATGTGGCACGAACAGGTGTGTGTGTTTATATGTATACCTTTGTGTGCGCATGTTTATCGGCAGTACTAGTACTTTATTTCACACTGTCACAGCTTGTTTTGTTAATACGTTGTCGCTCTCGCCTCATGTTGAATTCTGTATACTCTCTCTTCTTTCTTTTGACCTTTTACATCTTGTGAAAGCGTGGCGCGTTTTCTCGTGTTTACATCCGGCGTCTGCTCACACACGTTCGCATCTTCTCTTCCTAGACTCGAAACTACTGGGTACGAATGGTCATAAGTCTAAGAGAATACGTAAAAAAACACATTTTCACATATGAATCCCTGGTAAGTTGCCATTTCCTCTGTATTTCTGGCGCACTGCCTTTACATGCGGAAAATGTCATGCTTGTTTTTCTTGCCCCTTCAAGGAAAGACTCGGTGCTCCTGTAGAAATCTTCGAGATGTTAATAGAATATGCATATATAAACATCTGCACCAATTTTACGCAAGGTAAGTGAAGGCTCTCTTCTTTTAAGTCTTCCGATTTCCGGCAGTAGTTGTTACCTCAAGCACAAATTTGAGTCTCGGTGTTGGCGCCTGTTCTATTAGCATCAGGTATTCCGGTGTCCCAAAGTCTTTGAAATCTCGCGGAGACGTAATGCCCGAGTCGCAACACACATATTTTACTGCCGCCTGAAGATGTAGTATTTCTTTCAAGCCTGTGCCTTGGCAGATTGCCGTCAGCTGCTGTGCAATAATCTTGTAAGCTGGGTTTGTCCCACAGTGAGAATACTTGTGTAGCCTAGCTTTCTTGAAGCTTTCAGGTGCGAGACGCCTGCCATATTGGTTTTCCTATTGCCTGAAGAGGTTAGCAACATAATTTGTGCTGAAAAGTCATTACTGCTGGTGTTGCTGGTTGCGTTGTTGACCTCAAAGTCTGAAAAATTGGCACATTTGACCGGCGTCTACCATGCTCCGGCTGAGTTAGTAACAATGCAGAGCCCCTCTAAGGATGGGAGCCAGGGAACGCCTGGCCTAGCTAGATGATCAGCCGCTCTCAAAACAGTCTGAGGGGCCATGTGACAAAAGTTATTCTGTCGTATCTCGGTCATGGTCCCGGCTTGAAGGTGAGCCCGTGCGTATCTGAGGGCTCTGAGCTGGAGCGTGGAACTCCAAAGGAACCAATAGAATATGTTCCAAGTATTCGATTTTGACCAGCCGAACTTAAAGCATACTGCAGGAGTGCTTGATAGCGACCTGTCGAATGCACCATTTGTAGATAACAAGGTATCAAGTTACTTAGTAGATAGAGTTTAGTGTAGATAGTGGAAAATTTATTTATTTACAATACTGCGACTCTCATTTTAGAGAATGGCAGTTGGGCAATGCACTATATACTGCACAAAAATACAAAGCTGGGAAAGATGGGCTACATTCACTGTGTAACAGCACAAAGAAAAGACACACACAGGAATAGACGGAACTACACAAACGGTGTCTCTCAACGAAGGTTTATTACTAAAAGGTTATAAACCTTTAGTTGAAAGGCAACGCTTGTGTTGACCCGTCTGTGTTTGTTCCTTGTGATGCTACGCTGTCAATACAGAATATATTCATATATGTCAGTACATAGTATTTAGGTATGAAACACGAGTAAAAAAAATCTAGTTGAAGCATGTAATGAGAAGGCCAAGTAAAAAGAATCGACAGTCATACAAGAATAGAAAAGGAAAGTAGAACACCAATGAAAGAAAAAAGTGGAACAGAAAACGGCCGTGCTCAAATCATCTGAGCCATGCTCAAATGATTTGTGGGTTGCCATTGTCATCATCCGTCATGCCGTAGTGTTTTCGTTGTCGCCATGTTGCTGTCGTTACGCTCTTGTCATCAATCCCATCACCCTGCCATTTTTTAAGCGTCGTCGTACAATTGCTATCTTGTCATTGTCGTCACACGCGCACACTTGCATCACGCAAACAATTGCTCCCCTTACATGGTCATGTTGCACCATCTGGTAACATTTTGTGAAATCCCAAAAGAGACTATACAGACGATTACCCACAAAATGATCTCACTACTGAATGCCTCTCTGGGGGCCTGTAAGGTATTCTTAAATAAGTGACTAATGTCGATTCCCATACTGCGTAGTTTGTAAAACAATTTTTATTCATGTGCTTTTTCAGATAGTTTTGGGAAAGCCAAGGACTTCCTAATGGCCATTATAAGTGTTACGGCAAGCAAAGATATGAAGGGCCAGATAGGAACACGACCCCTATGTAAGTTCAGCATGTGGCTTTTTCTTTGCTTCATAAAGTTGCTTGCTGAAATATAGTCGGAACTCAGAAGTGAGTGTTGAAGTGTTCAAAATTTTTTCTTATGCAGCAAATGACCCGTTCTACAACAAATTTACAAGGTACGTAAAGTTTGTGGCTCGTCGTGACGGTTTTGCTCTTGTCGCAATCTTTTTGTCTTAATGCCTGATTGATAACACGAGTTTAATTAACCCTTCCTGGTCCAGATTTCGTTTTTGTCTTCACAAATGTATATTTTGTGCATTAGAATGACCATAAAAAATTTCAGTGTAGTTTTGTAATGTACCAGTGCCTTCTGTCTGGTGGTGAGTGGATAGTAATTTTTTTAGACAAAATGAAATACGAATTGTATAGTGCAATAGAGTACAGAGTATTATTCAAATAATGAGCTGTGTTCACCACTATTATAAAACAAAGTTCACAGCTTTTTATACGGAACAACGTTAGCTAGAGTCTGTTGTTAGATTGCACATCATGAGGCTTTGTTTATTAAAAGTGCACATACATTTCTGAGAACAAATAGTTTGTTAGCATACTCTGGAGTGTTCAGTGAATTGCAAATTATAGCAGCTTAGGAGGAAAAGTTTGGCTTCCTGAACAACATAGTGCACTCCACTGCACAACTTCTTGTGCTTTCTATGTCTACTGTGGGCCATGCCAGGATTAAATTTAGCGCACTTTTGACCCAATATCATACTCGATTGTAGTGTCAGAACGAAACGAAAATGTAACTATACTATAGCAATGATTCCACTCCTGCGCCAAAGTGCGCCAAATGGGATTTACTGCACCATCCTGATACAATCGACGAAGATTGCGTCTAACTGCGCCAAACAGTCTCGGATTTGACAGTGTCTATCGCCGGACAATTGCACCACCGGGGAATTAAATCGTGCAATGTGATGATAGGGCGAGCCTTAGTTGCGAACAGGAGATGAAACAGCACTAGCGCGTGCGTCCCAATTAAGCCACAGCGCCACGCACGACGCCGACGCAGCGTCTGCCTTGCAAGGCAGCTCGACGGCAAAGTGCAGTTTCTGCTGAGGCTTGTGGCTTCAAGGTCAATTGGCAATTCATCGGCGGACGTAATCTACTCCTGAAACGCAGCTAGTACAGTAGAACCACGCTGATACATTTTTCACAGGACCGAGAAAAAAAAATTAAAACGTAATAGCCGAGAAACAGGAAAAATTGAGAAATGAGAGTAGTGTTGAACTGCACACAATATTATTTTAATTCTTACGTGTGAAAAAAAAGTCGTAGTTTCGCCCGAACGCCGAAGCATCGATTGCGATTGCAAATTAGTAGGCAGCTATACAAAGTAAGTATTAGTTTTATCGTCCGTATAAACTTGTAAACATTCGCTTATTTACTATATTAACAAGCATGGTGTCAGCGCGCACAGGCAAACATGAACACATCACACTCTATAAGCGCGGACACGCGCTGTCAAACGCTGGCGTGAGGATGCGCCGCAGGAGCAGCGAACGAAGTGACCTTCCTACAGGTGTCTATCGCTTCCACGCAAACTGAACGCCGAGAACACACAGCACGCACAAAGCTACGAGCCGCCGACGCACCTACATTGCCTAGACTCTGCCCCAAACACAGATCGCCTTCAAGATACGGCCAGCTCTCCCTGCCTCCCCCTCACTCCCTCGCCGGTGCCTCGAACTGGACGGAAGAAGGCACGCTTCCTCCCTGTTTTTCTTTCTTGCGCGCGAGATTTGGCCGCGGTCATCGGCTCTCCTCGCACGCTTTCACTCGCACATACAGCATGCGGCGACAGCGTTATCGCCCTTGGACTTTATACGGAACATCTATGCGCCAAAACCAATTTTAGGGCCCCAACGAGTCATAGACGCCATCTTTAGATAGCAAATACGGATCTCAGAGGCCATGGTTTTGCTGGCAGAAACCGAAAATACGTCATAGGTGTCGCCCCCGTCACTTTGGTCAGCCAATCCCATCGTCAAGCTACCAAGCCAAGCGATATGAAAAGTAATAATGGCTGCGCGGGGTGGCAGTTCACAGTGATGCGGGAACGGTCCCACATTTGCGACGCAACAGCAGGGTTACCAATGCATTGGGTCCTATGCCGGGAC
Organism: Dermacentor silvarum; assembly: GCF_013339745.2. Taxonomy (NCBI): domain Eukaryota; kingdom Metazoa; phylum Arthropoda; class Arachnida; order Ixodida; family Ixodidae; genus Dermacentor; species Dermacentor silvarum. Next base: position 27,980,894 of record NC_051163.1, on the reverse strand, counting down.
CGGCCGAAAACGACGTAACAGGCGGGAAAACGCAGCACCCGGGAACGTAACAGTGGGGTTCTACTGTAGCTTGTTTAAAGCGCAGCATGCCATGTGATTATAACTGCATGCCGCCAATGTGTCCATCATTGCTATTTCTGGATATACCGAATGACATCTGGCAAAACTAGCAATATATGAAACGATATCAATTTGTGTGTGTCGCATGCACAGAAGAGCATTTTTTTTCTCCACGAGATCTGCAATGGATGGAAATGTTTACCAAGCTTCTCGTAAGAACGTACGAATTATTCAGGTCGTTGAATGTAAATTGCAACTCGCTTTTTCGAAATACTTCAGGATGTGAAAAATTAGCTGCTCCCAAATGCCAAATTGCCTGCTCCAAAGTGCTCCAAAATGAAATTTCTGATGCTCGAAAAATTGCTCCAAATCAGAAGTCCGCAGTAAAAGGGGCCCTGAACCACTTTTTATCCAAGTGGAGAAAGACATTTGAAGTGAAAAAATAGGCTATTTCAGAAATACCTGGCCGCAAAAAGTACTTAAACGCGTTCAGCAGAAGCGGAGTTATTGGCAATCAAACACGGCCTCCGCTGTGCTCCCCTTCCTCCTTCAATGCCTTGCACGAAGGCTACGGCGGAGTGGGGCGGAGCCACAATGATCCGCCTTTGAAATGTCACTGTGGCACGCAGTTCAAATTTCATTTTGGATGTTAACATAGACGCGACTTCAGATTTTGGTGCCTACGACGCACTAAATGTAAGCCGAACGTGGTTGTCCACAGCGAGCAGCCAGTGGACTTGTGGCAGTGGCCGCGGTGCAGCCGACCGCAGCGACCAATAGCAGCTGCGTTGTGGAATGTGCTTTATTACGTAATAAAGCGCCACGCACCGCCTACAACAGTAAAACTTGGCTGAGATGTTATATGCTACCCGCGAACTATGTTATTTCACCAAGCCTGAGGGGTGGTTCAGGGCCCCTTTAAAACCAAAGTTTTATCATTCGTTCAACTTCGTTTCATTGGAATAGTGCTCTTGCATTTCAGTGAGTGTGCCGTTTCTCAGATCATGCTCAGTGCCTTGACTCGAGTCAAGGCACTGAGCATGATCTAAGAATTCATAATTCACTTATTGAGAAAAATAAATACGATGTTTTTATCGTTATTTTGCTTCAAAAGTTTGAGTGTGAACCAAAACCATTATGGATAATTTTTTTTTTTTTTTTTTCGTTGTGGAGCAGAATCGTAACGGAACTTTTTTCAGTGGAACGAAACTATAAGCCAGAACATTTCGTTCCGACACCCTGCTCGATTGTGCACAGTTGACAATTTCAAATATTAGAAAATTATTTCAAGAATATTTGCATATATAAATAGTGACTATATGATTGGAAAACTGAATTGAATAGGCCAATAGAGAGTTCTAGGTTGTTTGCAAGCTTCTTACCGTTTACGGATTACCGAGTTACTAAAGCCATGGACGGCAGTAGTACAGCTGGTAGCGACATCTTGTGACGCTTTGTCCAACTTCAGCGCATTTTTAAATATATTTTGTTGGAGGAAAATTGAAGGAAGGAAAAATTGTTAAAGGACTGCATATTAACGATAATGTCACTACGAACACTTTACACCAGCAGTTAAGTAGAATACCCTAGGTCACACTGTAGCATTAGCTTTCTATGCTTTCTGGTTGAACCCTGCGTCACAAGATTTCGCTACCAGCATTGTTGATGCCATACACATCTCTGGTAACCTGGTATTCTGCATTCTGCAAACAGTAATATGCTTACGGACAAACAAAAACTAATATTCACTTCATTTTTGGAAAGTTCTGAATTTTCACACACCCCTACAGCTATCATGAACTCTGCACATTATAAGTGCATAAGTAGGCAGCTTGTGACATATCAGATGCCTAAAATTTGCAGTCCTAAGTGTGTGCCGTTATGGTCCCAAATTATTTGAAGACCGTTTGCATTCCTCCAGAGTCACATAGCCGGCCTTAGGTCATAGGCTTCAGTGCTGAGGCCTAATTGCAGTGCGCCGCAACATGTGGACATTTCCAAAATTCCAGAAAAAGCCAGGGGTCTGTGGCAAGTCTTCACAAATTATGCCATCAGAGCTGTTGGGCCTGTTATTTCTCACATTAGTTTTCATTTTGACTATTTCCTAGATCAGGTGCACCTTGTGAGGCATTGTGATTCCTACAGGAATCATTGGACCAGAAAGGGTTAGTAAGTTTGCATGTGAATTCTAATAACTGTGTACTTTTTTTGCAGAGATTCTTATAGAACAGTATTTGGCCAACCTACTTCCACAATCAAGATGCAATTACAGGTGCGTTACTTTGATAGCCAGCTTGGGTGCAGATCTGTGCAAGTCTGTCTTAGGTTGCTGACATGTTGTGGATTTGTTGTACCCTACTTCATATTGACCTGCAGTAGAATCTCATTAAATGGAAAATTGAGGGACCGAAGAAATATGTTCTGATTACCGGAGTTTCATTTACATAGCAAGATGTGCACAGTTGCAACACTATATGTCATACTCTCTTAATGGTGCTAGCTATGTTAAGTATTAAAAAGTTAATGTTGCCACTAGTTTGTTTTGTGGTTTGGACGTGGTCGATGGCTACTTCGCTTGTTGCTTTGCTAGTTCTGGTTTGGAGGAGGCGCCGACAACTTGTCAAAATTTACGGCTCCAGTCGGTAACTGAACACCACACAGTCCTGCAAGGGGAGTGCAAATTATCGAACGGCACACTGTTAATATTGCCCTTTCATTTTGCAGTAGCTCCCAAGGATTCTTCTCGGCCTTTAATGCATGTGTGTTGCACGCTATGTGCCAACGCATGCAATTTCATGCCAGCTACATTGGTTTTAAATGTATACATGCCAACCTGTGAACACAAAAATTAGAAAAAACCAACTGACATGACAAGGAACAGGGGACCTTAGTAGATTTGTGTATCTCACCGCAAGGTTTACGCAAAACAAGAGTCAAGCGAATCTGATCAGATTAGCATCTTTGTGGTAGGGATCCACCTTGTTTGTGTGGTGGGTAATGGCTTATGTGAAAAAGGGTCAGTGAGCACATTTTTACATTTGAAAAATGCGTGTTCATTTCTTAAGGCAGTGTGGGGTTTTCAAGTTGTCAGGCATTGTGGTGCTTTAATTCTCGAAAATGCTTTGTCAGGGCCTTGAAAACATTTCAAAACAATTAAAATTTTGCCGCAAAAACTGCCATGAATTCTGACATTCCTCCTGTAAAGGAACTAAGAGATCCATTGAATCGGGAATTGGTAACCAGAACGAGTTCCTGGTGAAAACGTCTTCTTTCTCTCTCATCAGGTTTACATATCCGCCCCGCTGTACGGGCGTTTCGCCGCGGGCGTCGTGGCTATCCTTAAGCAGTGGGTGCACACCACCGACTGCTCCCTGAAGGACTTCTATCAAAAGTTCCACTCCAATTCCTACTGGCCCTACCCAGATGACTTCTGCCCTCGCAAGATATTCTTCAAGTTCCTCGAGGAAAGTTGTCACGGATGGGAGAGCCCCGACTGTGAAGAAGTCGAGCAGGTCATGATCCAGGCGCCCGACCGCAAGACGGAATTTGTGGACGTTGTCGCAGTCTTGCCCAGTGATCTCATGGATTTCAGCGGTGCCGATCTGTGAGTTGCACCTCTCGTTTTATGGCCAGGTTTTCGTTGGCCTCTTCCCCATCATTTTGTGTGGATGGCTATCCAGCCAAGTAAAACTGGGCCAATCACAGAGACGGTGTAATCGAAGCTGGGCTGATCATGATACCAGTGCACAATGTATGTCCTCTCAAAAGTACTTATGTAGTTTGCAATGTGTGCCGATCGTGTAGCCAGTACAGTGTCCTGGCACCCACATGTCTCATAGCACTAACAAATAGAGATAGCCAATAAGTGTCCCCAGCAGCATATCTCGGCATGTCTACCAGGAAGCTATCAAATGCAACCCCACGTTATATCTGTTTATCTTCATTATTTGTGATGGCAGTACACGGGATTACTTCATTGTAAATGTTTAGTACAAGGTATCTAAGCTGTTCAATAAGCAACACCCTGATCGCTTTTTTTTTTCTTTCTTTTTGCCTGCTTGATTGCTTTTTGTTATCCCTCTCCCATTTTCTGCTTGACAAGTCTCCTAAATTTACAGGTCTGGAACTTGTTAGCTGTGTATTTGTCTCCAACGTAACTAGATATGCTGGCCGGTGTGAAAAGTGTTGCTTGGTGGACGCTCACGTAGTTTGCACGCAAAAAAAGTATGCCAGCACACTCACTCACAAGTGTACTCAAAGTCGCCCACAAAGTCGAGGCAAATCGTCACTAGCGTAAATCTGTATCAGAGTATTCGAGGCGAGCTGAAGCAGCCGCAAGTCAGAGCCAGTGTCAGTGAATCTACATCCCAGTCAGTATGCATGATTTCAGTTTAATCCGACTTTGTCCAGGAGCAGGATTGAGCACATGATTGCACAAGTCCAAGTCGAGTGCGTGATTGCGTGAATCACAGTGAGCTCGAGCGAGTGTTAGCCCATGATGTCTAGTGAGTCTGTCCCTGTCTGATATTGTGCGTTTGAGTCCAGTCGAGAGATCCCAGCTTGAATATCATTTCAATGAGTCATTGATTCCTAAGTTAAAGGGTATAAATACTATATTGCTAGTGACTCTCATGCGAGTTCTGTTTTGCCAGCCCATGGTGTAAAATGCGCCACGAGGTTCAAAAGTAAGCGGTCCGATCACATGTCCAGACAGTGAATGAATGGTTGCCATATTCTTTTGTCTTTCTCGTGACGCAGGGACGACAGTAGTAGCGAGCACAGTGATGATAGTGATGGTGACTACGGTATCAAGAACTGGCATGACATCATGTTTGCCGTGAGCGACCACCTCATTTTCAGTTGTCCATTTCATGTTGAGCAGCTATGTGCCACTTGCATGTTGGGTGATGTCTCGAACAACTCGGGTGATGAATGTAAGTACCTAAATTTTTTTTTTCTTTTTCTGTGTCTACCACATTTTCTGGACTATACAGTAAAGCCTCGTTAATTCGGATTTCATGGGACCGAAAGAAATGCCTGAATTTACCGAATGTCGAATTATTGAGGGTATCCAAAAAACAATAAGCAAATGCTTACTACGTCAACACACCTATATTCAGTGAATGAAGGAGCAAATCATGTTGCTATTTCGCAGAAAAGCAGAGTGGAAGCTGAAGTTCTCGTCGTATCGTGACTCATTGGCTCTCGCAGCGGCGATCGAGGCCTCGTGACTTGCTTCGCGGCACGCGCCTTCATTTGCGACACGCTTTGCACTGCCACGCGCACATCCCGATTATGTTTTCGCCCGTGAGCTGATCGCCAACAGATGGTCCGTCCATCGCCATGTAGACGGTGCTCTTCATCCTCAACAAGCTTTGCACCGAGCACAAACAAAACAACTGCTGCGTGGATTAGCGAGTAAACGGGGATAGCCAATACTCTAGTTGATATTAAGAGGGAAAAAATGGTGCAAGGCAGGCCATGTAATGCATAGGATGGATACCAAGAGAAGGGAAGTGCAGTTGAGAAAGGCAGAAAACTAGGTGGGGGTGATGAAGTTGGGAAATGCAGGCACAAGTTGGAGTCAGCTAGCGCAAGACAGGGGTAATTGGAGATCACAGGGAGAGGCCTTCGTCCTGCAGTGGACATAAATATAGGCTGATGATGATGATATAGACAAACTTGGACTACTGGGTGTGTGTCCATTCTTGGTCCCTGGTCCCAGCCGACGTCGGAACGAACTGCTTTAAAAGCGCTAGTACGCTTTTTTAAAGAAACAGGACTTAGTGAAAAACTATACAATGTGCGGACTGATGCGTTTCTTTTTCTTTTCTTTTTAATCTTCTCTTGTTTTCTAATCTTTTCTGCCCCTACTCCATCTCCCTGTGCAGAGTAGCCAACCGGACACTTAACCTGGTTAACCTCTTTGCCTTTCACCTCTTATTTTCCTTCCTTCCTTCCTTCCTTGGCCGATTGCCCAGAATGGATGTGCCACTGTGACCCAAAGGGCATGAAGCCTTTAGTGTATAGATTTGTGTTGTACTTCTCTACACATACGCATCTCTTCAACATTCTTCCCTCGACAAGTATCATAGATCACTTTGCTCTTCGTGACTCTAACAGCTTCAGACGACGAGGCTGTGCTCAAGTCATCCGCTGCTGCCACTAGCTCGTCAACTCAAACGAGCCTTGTATCGTTTTAGATTCCAATATTGCATTGGACCTGCAAGTTTTTTTTATATACGAGTGCTCAGTGTCCGGGTATGATTTCATACAGAAAGCGCAATTCACTTGTACCCCGAACTATGCATTCTTTTGCTGTTGCAGCCGATTCCATCTCTGTCAGGGGCGATTACGAAGACTCCGATTCTGAAGATGCTGCATCGGAGGACTATAATTTTTGGCACCAGCCTAAGGTGTGTGGCGATTGCCCCGTCCATATGCTTAAACCGTTAAGCTAACAGGTCAAGAGCTGTCATTTAGACTTGTAGGTGGTGACTGCAGGATAAAGGTGTGTGTGAATGGTAATGTTTTGAGACCAAATTGAGTACTATGCGAATGGTGCCAGAAGTGCATTGAATCGGACGTCGAAGTCTTTTTGAATAATGAACCATTATAAAACAGTGTTTGCATCCTAGTATTAGTAATTAGCATGTTTCTCTCCTTACATTGCACATTCACGAATTAAGCATTAGCAACAAATGCGCAGTCTGTTCGCATACCCAGGACTCTTCGGAGAGTGGGAATGATCGCAGTTTAGCCGGTAAAATGTGGCTCCACCCTGAGTGACATAGCTTGCTCCGCTACGTATACTCTCGTGTTCTACGTCTACTATGGTCACAAGAATAGAAGTTATCGTACTTTTGCTTCAATTTTATGTTTCGTTGTGCACAGTTCAAGATACTAAAATATTCTAAAACTATTCAAAACATATTCTTATTCATGAATATAGTGACTATTTGGTTTGCAGGCTGGATTGATTCATTATTAAAACATTTTCACATACCGTCAAACCCACTTGTAGCAATACCGGTTTGAACAATATATCATATATAACAGTAAGCAGCCTGTGGCACTGTGGTAAAATAAACCACTTACTACAATTTTCTCATGCCGCGTTATTGGCTATAACAATTGAGTCTGTATACTGGGTGTCTGTGCTGAAAGGAAAAGAAACAGAATCCTGGAAGAAGAAAAAAAAAAAAAAGATGTGTGCTGTTGCACCCAGCTGCGTTGCCGCTTGTGCCTCGGCTTTGCCACTCCAGTCTCCTTTCCACTCCTCCGAAACACGAGTCGACTGCGCCAATGGCCTTCCTTGCGGTGCCCATCGGCGTTGTCATCTTGTGTTTCAGGAGACGGGAGAGAGGCAACCAAGGCAGGCGATGAAGTGAAGCCGTGCGGAGTGCGCGACATGCAGACAAATGCAACGGCTTGCTTTTTTCTTTCTTTTTTCTCTCCAGGATTTCTAGTTCCTTTTTCTTGTGGCGCAGACACCCAGTAGCCAGACTTAAGCGTTATAACCAATAACGCAGCATGGGAACATTGTAGTAAGTGGTTTATTTTACCATAGACCACATACAACGAGCGGTTACTCGTTGCTGCATCCGAGCGTGCCAGTAATGTTGCAAGGGTTCGACTGTACTTCTTCCTGTCTAATTAAAATGTTTTGATGTCCGTATAACCCAGCTATAACAATTATAGGCTATATAACAATATAATTTTTTTGCCGCTTGAATGTTATTATATGTGGATTCGACTGTGCTCGCACGCCCCTATGCAGAGCCCGAGCACTCTTCTTTTAGGTAATATCTTATATCACGTGATTTTCGCAATCGGAGCAAGATAAAAAGCCTGCAATGTTTACCTTCATGGAATGAAAATTTATCCACACTTAAGTTTGCAGTCTTTCGGACTTCTCTCTATCGCTATCTATGGATCACATGTTGTCCTCCATGCAGTCCACTGCATTTAATATTGCGCATTTTAACGACTCTGCATAATTTACGGACGAGATGGTGGCGCATGCCTTGACTAAGCATTTCACCAGTTTGTCCTGTGACTCGTGCAAGTCTCCAGAATGCCAAATACGTGTAACACAACTCTGTCACTGGAAGCTTAGCATGTAAAATACCTTAGTTAAATGAGCTCTCAAAATGATAGTGGCACAACATCACTGCCAGCCTGCGCAAGAACTTCTGTCATCATCATGTGGTGACACTAACTCTGGCAATAGTCGACGCCGCAAACGTTTTGGCTTTGTATTCGATTTTAACGTACAGGCAGCTTTATAATCCCTTTTCGTAGAAAAAATTAAAAATAAAATCTGTGCATTTGAATTGAGCAAGCATAGTAATTAACACTCACTTTGATTCAGGCAATATGGCTACACTGAAAGCTTTAGGTAGATGCTACTGGCTGCATTCAGCATATTCCTCCTACGATGTCACAGTATTGTTCAATCTTAAGGCCTTTGCAAAATTAATCATCTTGCAATGTAACATAGAATGCCTGTCAACTACTGCTCAAAGTTGTGCATCACAGTTCAATGTTGATACAATGGCAAGCATATGTAGTTTACCTCATTTGCATACAGCAAAGAGCATAAGATGGCTACCTAATGCCACAAAGTGGTGACCTTAAATTCTCTCTTTTGGTTTTTCCGGTAGGTATTATCCCTGTTGCACGCCGCGGAGCGAAAGTACAGGGAGAGAATGCTGAACGACGCCTTGGAAACCCACACTGGCGAGAGCGCTGCAAATGCTCCTGCCTCCTCGCGGAAGAACAGAAAGACGCGCAAGACTCCTCGCGTCACCCTCTCCATCAATGTCACGCAGGCGACGCAGCGACCGCAACCTGTCTTCATGAAGAATGGTGCAGTGCCGCCGCCGAAGTCGAAGTTGCAACCCGAGATAATCAACTTTGAGGACGACGACGAGAAGGCCAGCAAGATTGCTGCTGCCTTAGAACGACTCAAACTAAAAATAGAGAGCAACGGGACGCCTCCCGCTCCGCAGCAGCCCGAGAAGCCTCAAGAGGTAGCAACGTCGCAGGAGAGAGCCAAGTCTCGGCCACCGCCGAAGGCGGCACCGCCGAAGGAAGTCCAGGCTGCGGGCAAGAAGCTGTCGGCCAATGGTGCTGCCGCTGTGTCGAAGACGACGCAGCGAAAGTGTGCCAACTGCAGCAAGAGCGAAGGCGTCAAGCTCAAAAAGTGCTCGCTGTAAGTGCTTGCCACGTTGGGAGCTCAGGCAGCTGCAGCGATGCACCTCCGTGGTCTTTCCTGCACCACTGTCTGAGTGCGAAATTCGAAATTGGTTGGCTTAGTTTGCTTTAAACGAGCATTGACATGCGTTTTGAAGTTGTAGAAAGTCTGCTGGGGGCGGGGGGGGGGCATGCTTTTCCCGCGTAAACGAAGGTGTCACTCGAAAAGAGTGAAAGTTGGGAAACAATCATGGTATTTTAGTTCGGTACCAAAGCTGGTCTCTAAATGTGACACCTGTCGTATGACATCATGACACAGCCAAATTTCCCGACTTTGCATAGCAATAAGGTGAGGTATGATGACATTGTAAAAGAACGCAGGAAACTCCACTGGAGTTGTCTAAGTGAACTTAGTGCTGCCCATCGTTTAGAGAGCTTTTCTTATTTGGAAAGTGCCGTCATTGTCATTTCTGTCTCTGTGCTGCAATATGGTTAAAATGTGTCATCCATCTATTGACAGGTGTGTTCAGCAGAAGATGGACCCGGTGTATTACTGCTCGAGAGAGTGCCAAAGTAAGTGTTCTGTCACTTTGCTGGACAGCTCGTACTGTACAGTCTATCCCAGACTGTAGCTGAGATGTAACATGAAGGTGTGCAAGCTGTACTCATATCCACAGGTATCTGTCTGGCATCTATATGAGACCCTGTCTTTTGGTAAAGTAGAACAAGTGTTGCTGTTATGTTCCCTTTAAGAGTTAACCCTACTGTGCCTGGTCTCTTGAGCACCCGCTAAAATGATTGGCTGATGCCACACAGCTTATCCATAAACCAGTGTGGAGGTGGAAGAATATAAGGGAGCCAGTGGTAAGAAGTGAAAGGCAGGATAGGAAAAGAGGAGAGTCATGTCCCTCTGCTTCACCACCAGGGAGTGCCACCTATGCAAATGAAGACTACTCTAACTAGAGGCATCACCAACTCAAGTTTTCTTCACGAGAGGTGATCGCTGACAAACATCTCTGAATGTTTACCCTGATCAATCCATGCAAATGAAGCATTTGTACTTGCTTGCTGGACAGTCTGTTGACAATTTTGTTTAAGGTGTCCTCTCCACTACCGTTAAACCTCAATGCAATGAACACGAGTGTAACAGAGTAAACCTTTTGGTCATGCTCAGTGAGTATTCTACTGCTATAACGAAACAAAAAAATGGAAGACTCGAGACAATATCAGTTACAGCGAAGCAAGTATTTGTTTGCTTACAGCTCAAAGTATGCATTTTGGTTAAAAAATGTCAAATTTTTTGTCAAATTAAATACGGTATTAGGCAAAACATGCACGCGCATCAAGTTACTCTTGCTAAGTAGCAAGAGCAACCCGCCGCGGTGGCTCAATCAGCTAAGGCATTGCGCTGCTGAGCACGAGATCGCGGCATCGAATCCCAGCCGTGTCGGCCGCATTTCGATAGAGGCGAAATGCAAAAACGCCCGTCTGCTTGCGTTGTAGTGCACGTTAAAGAACCCCAGGTGGTCAAAGTGAATCCGGAGCCCTCCACTACGGCGTGCCTCATAATCAGAACTGGTTTTGGCACGTAAAACCCCAGAAAGAAGTAGCAGCAAGAGCAACTTGATGCGCATGCAGGTTTTGCCTAATACCGATCGACATGGCTTGTCCATAACCGGCAAGCCAACGTGATGATCCTGTGCAATCGCACGGTTGCATATTCCCATTTTTCATCATCATTATTATAGCATGAAAATATTCACAATGGCGCAAAATGTGTTTGCGATTCAGTGTTGTTCATGTTTGATGTACCAACACAGATCAAAATCAACAGGAGACATTATTTGGCCTGTCAGAGGAGTCGTCATGCTTGTTTCTTTCGAATAGACCTGATCACAATGGTTTCTTCCAGCCAATATCGGTGTATGCAGTTACAACAAACATCTGGTGCAACGAAAATACTTTGTCATGTGTGACGTCGGTATTAACAAGGTTTAACTATGCCGAAGAAGATTCAGCACGTGAACTGGTTGTGACGACAACCTGCAATTTTACCTTTGCCTTTCATCTTTTACAGTGGAAGACTGGGAAGAGCATCAAACAATTCACACGGATGATATAGACTGAGTTCTGCAAGCACCTGAAAACTTAATAAAAATGAATTATGATGTTTGTTTTGGAATTGTTTTACTGTTCCTTGTTGGCGACTTGGAACACACTTTGTGGCACCACACACTGCATTGATAGTATGTCAAGGCTGTCCAAATATTTAATTGCAACAACAGTAGCAGTGAAATGCTGAGCCTCACCTTCTCTGTTTCTCCAATAGCACTCCTACAGTCCACCGCTCTAACAACCGAGCTATCGACGGAGCTACCCAACCTCCGGCCCCCTTAACCCTATTTTTCTTCAATAAAGTTCTTTCTCTCTCTCTCTCTCTCCTGTTCCACCGTACTCTTCCTAATATAATAATAATTACGGGGCTTTACGTGCCAAAACCACGATCTGATTATGAGGCACGCTGTAGTGGAGGTCTCTGGAAATTTCTACCATCTGGGGTTCTTTAACGTGCACTTAAATCTAAGTACACGGGTACTTTCGCATTTCGCCCGATTGAGATGCGGCCGCCGTGGCCGGGATTCGATCCCGCGACCTCGTGCACCGTACTCTTCCTGTAGAGCAATGTTAGAAATGTCAGTAAATTTTCAGTTTTGAAAAAGGTTGATCTTCTGAAGCAAAGTATATTTTCAACATTAAAATTGTCCATTGCATAGTGTCTGGACCAGACTTGGAAATGACAAGAGGTCATACTCGTACATGTGGCAAAGCCAGTGCAGTGGTAAGCAAAATTCAGTTCCATTTGACAGCACGGTGGCCTCAAACAAATTTAGGTTGAAGAACAGCCGACTTTCATCAATTGGACCTTGACGCAAGCAGTGGAATTGATCGAATTATTCGGCAAATTCAAGTGGAAGCAGAACACCCAAACACCACTGCAGTATTTATTCTAATGCACACTCATAATTTATCGGTTCAAGTCGGGAAACAATCTACACTTAAACGTAATGTGCACCTGAATTTTCAAAATGAATGTGGCATGCCTTCCATTATAGTAATTGCAAGAGGATGATACCTGCAGAGTTTACCTTTGTTGAATGTAAATTTATGCTTGACGTCAGTCATCGTCTCTCCGACAGCTCTTCATTGCTATGGCCGCATGTGAACCTTCATAAGGACCACTGTATTTGATATTCCACATTTATTAAGCAACACTGGAACTATCGGGAGCAGGGATATGACCCATGCCTAGACTAGTTGCTTCACCTGTTTGTCCTGTGACGTACACACGACTATCATTAGCTGGAAACGTGATGTGGCTCTATTGATCTTAGCTTAGCATGTAACATAACTTTGCTTATGAGTTTTTGTAATAAAATGATGCGTTGTCTCCAACTTAAACAAAAACTTGCTCTGCTGCTATTTCGTGATGACAACGGTGATAATGCTGATTCTGATGGGTGGTGATTGTTCCAGTACCTTCCGCACTGCTGCATGCACATTAAAAAAAAAAAATGCATTGCTTTTGGTTGCCTTGCACCCTGCAGAGAGTGATCGTGTCAAGGGTGGTTGCAACAAATCTGGCTGTGGTAGTGACACATGGAAGAATCCATCAACGTCGCAGGACTACCGATCGCAACATCGGACACCCTCCAGCATTCTATGGCATCGTAGCGTAAAAGAAATTACGGCACATCCAATGTGCTTGTCGGAATCAACATTAATGCAATGTGTATTCTCATGCAATGTTTATGCACCAAACGGGTCGCAACTTTAGTGCCAAGTAATTATGTACACCGTTAACGCGCTATACCGAAATGCAAACAGCAAATCAGGCGGATGCACAGCGCGAGGTTGATGCAGAAATGTTGAGAGGACGAAGGTGATGTTTGCGTTGGGAAGAATGGCGAGTAGAGGTGGGCGAATATCAACTTTTTCAAATATGAATCAAATACGAATAGTAAGCATTGAATACACAACATCCTAATGCAGACGCACATATTTATAGCAGGAATATACATTTCGGTATAATTTGGGTCCACGCCTTTACGGGTTAGTGCAACAAAGACGCCCATCAGGGACAATCAGTTTTAAACACAAGGTCATCAATCTTTCATCAGAAAAAACTACATGAATAGCCTCATGAACATTAGTGCCTGGTTGCAAACAAACTCTCCAAGAATGAATGGCTGCTGTATGACTAGCTTTCGCGAAAACGCTACATAAATGGTGGCAAAAAAAAAAAAAGACCAGGAGTTGCGCAAAAAAAAATAATGCCTGCTGAAGGACTTCTGTGCCATAGACGTGAAATGGCTCATTGCAAGGAAATGGTTGCATGGTTGTAACGTAAAAGAAAACTGCGACATAGCCGTACTGCCAGAAGCACTCATTGGAGACTACAAGAGAAAATAGCAGGTTGTCAAGTAGTAGACTTTTGCCATGAACCATAAACAAAGCTTGCATTACCCATTTTGTTTCTGCATTGCTTTCAACATTTTTGTCATCACACTTGATAATTAGCGATACTTTGTTTAGCAGACAGCAACCACACCTTAACAGTCGTTTGTTACAAAATATTCAGTTAGCTTTGAATATTAAAAAATGCCAAATACTAGTTACTTTTCAAATACGACGAATATTTGTCCACCCCGAGTAAATACATTTAAGGCTTGTATTACGCTTCTACGAGAGACATACCCAGAGGCCCTAGAATGTGGGAGGCCAAATATAGGAAATGTAAAGAAATTACGGCCGCAACTTAAGGGGAACTACAGTGAAAGCTCGATGATACGAATCTCACGGGGTCACGAAAAATATTCGTATTAGCCGAAATTCGTATAATCGAAACAATTAAAACTACAGTCGAATCTCGATAATTCGAACTCGAAGGGGCCCGAAAATTTGTTCGAATTAAAAGGACGTATTTTTGAAGTATTCGTGCACCATAGCACGATGCACGAACGGTGCGAGTCGTGAAATATCGCGGCGAGCAAGCGCATAGCAAGCGCGGGCCACGAAACTGCCCAGGCCGGCTAACGGTCGCTTCCCGATAACGGCAGAAAACGAAGCTTCAGGGAGCGGGCGGCGCCGGCACACGGGTGCGCGCGGAGACCGTCGAAGGTGAGGGAGGAGGGCGGCAGGGAAGCGGATTTGGCCGCGTCAACTCCGCCGCTTCTGTGGCTCCCCTCGCCCTCCCTCTCAACCACCGTGCTCTCAACTCCCTCGCAGCTTTCTCACCTTCGACTCCGTGCGCACATCTCCGTGCGCGCCCGCCGCCGTGCTGGCGCCAGCTTATTTTAGCCGCTCCCTGAAGTTTCGTTTTCTGCCGTTATCGGGAAGCGAGCGTTTGCGGGCGTGGGCAGTTTCGTTGGCCCGACTGCGCCTCCGCCGCTGCTTCCCTCTGCGCTGCTGCCGCAGCGTGCAAGGTCAACATGTGACTAGAAAATAGAGGAAGCATAGAGGAGAAGGGTTCACTGCCATTTTATCCGCGTGACGTCCCGTGGCTGGGACGTCGGCACTAGTGTGTGCTAGAATACGGTTGTCTAGAACACACTAGTCGGCACGAACACGCTTGTTCCGGTGCGATGCAGAAACGGCGACCTTGCAATTTGAGAGAGGGTGAAATTTCCGCCGCGGGTTCTTTTTTTTTTTCCCCGTTCCTTCGCGCGCGGCATTGAGGGGTCTCCCCTGAGCTTTTGCTCTACGGCGGTGTCGGAGCAATGCCGGTCGGAGGCGCCGCCGCGTGATTTGGCGCGCTGCTAAGAGCATTGTCGGTGCGCGGTATGTTCGAAATAAGCGTGTTCGAATTAACGAGATTCGACTGTAGCTAAATTAAAGAGTCAGAGGTGAACTCACTCAGGCACATGTACGTAAAAAACATTTATTTCTTGAAGAAAAGTCTCTAATGTCCTTCTATCTCGGTAGACAAACCTATCTCGGTAGACATAGCTCGCTGCGACTAGGTAAAATGGCGCAAACACAAAGAACGCGGCCCGAAACACAGCAGCCACTCCGTCCGATGGGCGGCCGCCGAAAAGGAGGAAAAGTACAAAAGCGCCACCGCTTCAAACTCTTCGCGCCCATTCGCGGAGTCCGCGCTGTCCGGCGCCGCGTCCGCGCCTCCGCACCAAAATAAAACGGGAGAAAGCGCGTGACTACGCACTGTTCTCTTTCGCGGCCGTCGGTGGGGCGGCGTTTATTCGCATCAACCGACGCAGGCCGGAAATCGATTCGTAACAACCGTTCTCTAGCACGTTGCAAAGTATTGGGGCTCGGCCGGGACCACAGAAAATTTCGTATCCGGAAATTCGTATTAGCCGTGATCGTATCATCGAGCTTTTACTGTATTGTGCTGCGACACATTATATAGTGGCTCCTTATTTAAATGACCAAACATAATATGAAAGGGTCAAATGGTATTGCCCATACAAAGCCATACAAGCTATCTATATGTATATATATACTAAGGAGTCTGAGAGCAGGAGCAGCTGTGGAGAGTGGCGTCCTCCTCTCCTATTGTCCAATCATTGCACCATTGAGCACCTGAATGGCACAGAGCGTTAGACTTTGTTGCAGGTGACGTGGCCTTTGTGCCCAGAGAACCCTGCACACCCAAATTATCTTATGCTCACGTGACTCGCCTTAAATGAACCCTTACTAGATAAATACAGATCGGCTATTTTCAAACTCCAAAGCTAGCTTATCACTTCACACTCCTCAAAAAACCAAAATACGGTCTCGTGAATGAGTTTTATTTAAAAATTTATTACCTACCCCATATATCCTCATAATTTTTGGATATTATAGACATTATGAGGTCTAGTTTAATATTGTAGCATTATTTTGTCAGACTTGTAAGTGGGAAATTGATGTTTTAAGGTGGACCAAGAAATTAAAATGACCTTGCATGACCTTGCCGAGAGCTTCCTATACAATGCTTTGCTTTAAAACATTAAGGAGCCATTGAAAATTGTGCTATTCCATAAAGAGGTCCGTGGGCTTAGACAGCTATGAGCCAATACTACATTTGCAAGCTTTATGTTAGTTTCTTTTTTGTTTTTTAAATGCAGAACATAGCTGCAGTCACTGGCACCAATTTTTTGCTCAAAATTCCGTGCTATATAATCTGGAGCATCCCATGGCACGCAGCAGTGTTTACGAAAGAGGTAGCCAAAATTAAGAAAATCAAATGACCTGTTCAATATCATGCGCTATTTCATTAAGAGGTCTGTGTGCTTTGGAGATAACTATGTAGCTACATTATACAGTCAAACCTCCATATAACAAGTTGTACTTGCAGCGAAAAACTTCGTCATATCGAGAATTTCGTTATATCGAGGTTTCGTTAATTCAAAAGAACTAAGATGGGGAAATAAAAATAAGTTAGTTACATCGTGAATTTCGTTAAATCGAGGTTCGTTATATCGAGGTTTGACTGTATGTACAGGTTTCATGTCATGATACATTGTTTGCTTTCACAGAACAGTGGTGCGTTCACTTGCATTACTTTGCCAGTCAACATATAGGAAGTCTAAAGTATCCACACACGTCCTGCAGCATGCCAATGAACCAACCAATGGGCATGAAACTGTGGTGGGTTAGGGAAAGACAGCTTTAAAATCATGCTTCATGCAACTCCCAGGTAGATGAAAATCTTTTCCTTTCAATACTTTCAGTTATGCCACCGTGTGGAAATTTGGTTCAATCACATGAGAACTTTGTAAGGTTTCGAGACCATTGGCCATCCCATTAGAGCTTGATCCATTACTGGAGCCAAGTTCCAGTATGACCGCAATGAACAACGTGGCTTGAAACAGATAGAACAGAAGCTGCATGTTATTTGTAGTGCTTTTATTTGTAGCAAATGACCAAGGAAGAAGCACTTGGCATGACAACAAAGAAACATCCACCTGGAAACAAGATCTGCTTTCAATGTGACCATACATGCAAAGACTGAAAATGAGAACATCTTGAACTGACAGAGTTTTCATCACGAGACTCCAGTTTCTTTTCAGTGAACTGCCAGGTTTTATTATCATTTATTGTCACCACATAGAGTAGATACATTTGCAAATATTCTCCATCTCTCATGAGAGTGTAAGCTGCAAATACTAAGTTTAAAAAATGTTGGCGTGATCTGAGCTTGCCAGTGGCACATTGTATTTACATATTCATGCCAACGAAGTCATCGGCTTTCTGTCTTAATCTGTCTTCCACAGATTGTGGGACACAATCTCAAAAGAAAAAGCAGTGAGTAGATCATAACTATACAAAACATTCCAAAATGCAGAATCAGTGACCCATATGCATTTTCTTACAGGGCCAATAAAGCACCAGCAACTACACAGTGAGTCATTCTAGCATGAGAATGAGCGAAATGTCCTGCAGTTTGCGAGGGACAAGAGTATTAAAATTGTAACGCTAACAGGGGAGGGTTTATTTATACAATTCAAATACTACTTAGGATTGCCACAATTCATGGAAGTGAAGCATGGAATCATCTAAATGATTGTGTGCTTGTACATGGTACAAACAATGCAGAGCATGAATGAACATTAATCCATTGGCAATCGTATCAGAATGGCATTCATACATTCAACATGCAGACAGTAACATTTGAAGTCAATTAGAGGACGCTTTCACTACCTCGTATATGAAGATGGAAAAAGACAGCTGAGCATAGATGTGGCCAGAAATGTGTGGCCATGCCACCTACGAAACGAGAATATGGCCAGTTTCAGGGCTCTGTCATCGGCCACAGAAGTTACAGTGGTATTTGCGAAAGACCTTAATTCCTGCAAAGCCATGGCACATTGTCTTGAATTCAAAGTGTCAATCTGTAATAGTATTACAACCTACACTAGCGATTAAATAAATTAGTAGCACCGTGCCTTAAAGGGACACTGAAGGCAAATATTAAGTCGCCGTGGACTTCTTAAATACCATTCCAGAAACCTTGCAACGCTTGTTTCGTGCCAAGAAAAGGCTTAGTTAACGAGAAATTGCATCTGAAGGTTTAAATACCTTGATCACAATTCAAATCTCCCGTCACCCAACTGAGTGGTGATGTTGCACATGCCATCACCACCCTTTACTGCCGTCGGTGAGTAAAACGGTGTCCGACAGACGGCGGTACGGTTGTTTGCACAAAATGCAAACATCCGGCCATGGAGAAACTGAGCCAAGAAAGAGCAGTGGATTTGCCGCTGCAGTTGCTTTTGGTCAAGTGGCGTGAATCGATTGGGCATCCCGCGACATCACATGGAAGTGGAATTCTCCACTACTTGCAGTTTGTGCGAGTTGCACGATCCAGCGAAACCAGCATAGCACTACGCGATCACGAAACTACTGGAACGCAAAAGTGCGGGCGGCGCACAGTCGAAGGAAAACGAGACCTTTCGACCGCCCATGTCGTCGTCAAGGGTAATGTCAATTAGTTGTTTTTCCTAAAAATGAAATAGAACTGAACAAGCAGCATTTTCTTTCGTCTTACATAATGCAATAAAATTATGTTTTTATAATGAGTGGTTCAGTACTAGTGAGAGAATTTAAAAGAGTGCCTTCATCATCGTGCAAGTACTTGAATGTCCCAAGGGAGTCTCTAAATTGTGTCCTGCATTTACCTCAAATTCTCGATTACTAAGGCTCTGTTCGCAATAATATTGACGCCTTAGAGATTCTTGAGTACTAATCGATCACTTTAGCTTGACTTAATATTTGTCTATAGTGTCCCTTTAACAGCATAAATTCACATTTGTCTTGGAATCTGTGTCTTAAACTTTCGTGAAGAAGTGTATGTATACAGGCCTGAACTCTGGGCCCAGATTTCCCCAATTTCTCTTACCAAAGTGTGATTTGCGATTAGCTAGTGCCTGGCCTTTCACCACGCCACTGTCTCGGTTGCAATCACAGTGGTTAATGTTTGTGTGCAGGTCAATGATGATCTGCAGTGTTTTACGGTACAGAGGTCATGGTAGCTCATCACCACAACGCACACATCGCAACATACCTATGTGGTAAATATGGGCCCCCTGCACTGGGATCAGAGGAGTAAATGGAACAAACAAGTGTGGTGGTGCTGTCAAATGAAAAGTTTTGGTGTAATGCCAACCAATCAGTGAGGCCAGACACAGTTCACACAACAATGTCACTGTAAAGCTTCAGCGGAGCCTCGTTAACCTTTGCTTTAACAAAAAGCGTAAGGAAATGCATAAAAAAAGAGCGACAAGATTACACCAACTACGTCAAGATTTGTAAACCCTTCACAAGGATGTAACTGTAGGCTCTTACACACAAAGCTAAACTACAACCTCTAAGAGTACCTGTGAAGGAAGCTTTAATGTCCTTCCTCTTGCTTATATCAGTAGCCATCTTGAAAACTCCTGCTGAGATGACTTGTGCTTTATAGCACTCATAATTCACAATGACTATAAAGTCATAGCCCTCATAAATAAAGCACACTGTGGGCTAAGTGAAGAATGGGGGTCGGAAGTTTCTGCCTGTCCACGGCCATCACAATGAAGTAACCACAACCTGTTGCCCTGTTTCAGCCAGTAAGCGAACAATGTAGTGAGTCAACCATCAATGGAGTAAAAACTGCAGTGCAGCCCTTGAAGAGCAGCTGCAATACTACAGATTCCCTATACAGTCAAACCTTGTAACCCATAAGACACGAAAATACTTATATTATAGCCAATATTCGGGCACAAAGCTAACTTCAAATTGCCATTCCTGCAAAACTGCACCACTTCACCGAGCACCACAACAATAACAAAATATATACATAATAAAAGCTCTATGCATGCACAGTTAAGTGAAACAAGATAATCAACCTGTCCAGTCAAGATGTTTTTGATGAGTGAGATTTGCCACTTCAAGCACTTTCTCTTCAGCAGACAATAGGCAATGTCTGCAACAGCCACATCGAAATAAAATTTACTTTTGTCTCACCCTGTTGATGTGTCAGTCAATTGACCCTTACAAACCGACATCGGGGAATAGCTCTGGCTTAAATGCAGTTTCAAAACTAATATGATACAGAAACTTACAAAAGCTTAGGTTAGCCACCTTGCAGCAGACAACAGCACACACTATTAAAAAGTGTATCAGGAAACTCTCAAACGAAATTGAGATAGTTTATCACTCTCCCCCATCACGTTTCACCTACAAGTACCAAGGATTTCACATTCCACATGCACAATCATCACATTATGTGTGCTACGACTGTTATGCAACTCTTGTACCATCTGCTTGAGATAATATCAACAGCCACAAAGGCAGTTGCAGGCTAAACTATGGTTAAATAAACGACTGGAGAACATTACACTTAGCCCTAAAAAAGTAAAAACAAGTGAGTAATGCGATGAGAGTGCCACCGCCTAAATACAGTCGAACTCAAATACAGTATAACAAACCTGGATAAAGCAAATTATTCATTACATTAAATGCATGAAACTTACTGACAGATACAAAATATCTCCCTCACAATGAAATGGACATTGGACGTATCGAACTCGGGGGGGCATTCACTGCCAGGTGAAGAGCCGCCTCGCCTTAAGTTTCTGAACTTACTTTTGCAGTGGATTTACTGCGCCAATACTACAAGAATATTAAGGGAAGTGGACTAGAACAGGTCTACAAAATTCTGCTAATCAAGAACGTCATTCTTAGTGACACTGAGGTACACTTTAAAAACACACGAAAAAAGTACTGCCTGCTAAGCAGAGCTTTGCTTTTAACAAATGAATTCCTTCCTCGCTTATCATCTCCACTGGAGATAACAAATTTGTATATAAGGAATGTTTCCCAAAATTTTGTGTTCTCTATTGGTGAGTTTGGGTAAATCGAATAGCCTGATATGTCGAACTATTCTTAGCGCACATGCCTGTTCGTTACAACTGAGTTCGACTGGATCGCATACCTGCCAAGTTCCAAGAAACTAAATCCGGGAGATCTTCCGACCGACAGTTACGCAACACGCCCTACCCCCGCCGACGTCTATATTTTCAAGTACTGACAGGGGAACTTCATTATAATTTTATTTACGGATATACAAGTGACCAAATGAACATCAAGGTCTCACTTTTGCAAGCATTTTGTTGTTGCTAATTTAGCCTTCAAAAATTCTTTAAAATTTAATTAAATTCTCGGGTCCTACATCCCACAACCACCATCTGATTATGAGGTATGCCGTAGTGGGGAACTCCGGATTAATTTATACCACCTGGCGTTCTTTAACGTGCACCCTATGGATGGCACACGGTCGTTTTTGCATTTCGCCGACAACGAAATGCAGCCGCCGCCGCCGCCGCCGCCGAGATTTGATCCCACGAACTCGTGCTTAGCAGCGCAATGCAAAAGCCACTGAGGCGGGTGGGTGCCAAAGCCACAATGGCGGGTGTTCCAAAATTCTGCAGATAATGTTTGATTGTAATAAATTCCATTTCTTTCACATTTTGCGAGGATGCCGTTTCCCAGTGTCTTAGACGAGCAACACATGGACGAGCAGCACTCGTATTTTTCCCGATGTTAAATTGCCGCTCGCACTCTGCATTGCTCTATGGTATCAACAAAATACCCAGCGTCACTTCGGCTGAACACTGCATTAAAATACTCGAAAATACCTTTTGCGCTAGTGCTCCTTGATTTTAAAGTCATGATTGACAGTAGGCGTACGCAATGCCAGAGCGGCTAACACCGAGGAGAACGATGGAGAGTCGAGAGTTGCTAGTTGCGGAACGCGGCATTCGCTCGCTAGCTTAATGAGAATAGGGCCACTAGGGCACCCAACAACCCCGTCAGCGGCTCCGAGGTTAACGAAATAGCGCATGTATAGGGTTTTCCCTACTAATCCAATTATGATGTGCTCGTAATGTTTTGCACGAAGAACTTCCAACTGGATTGGATTGGGTTGGATTCTTTTTCCCAATGTGACCTGACAAGGCGTTGGACGCGGGTAGAAATGGGACACAAGTGCAATTTCCGGGAGATTTTCCTGTCAACCGTACAACCGGAAGAAATGGTCCAAATCCGGGAGTCTCCCGGGTAATCAGGGAGACTTGGCAGGTATGGTATCACCATGCCACTAAAGTTCCACACCAAGCGCCATGCAGAAAAATGAAACTGAATGCTGGCATTCATGCGACTTATGAAATGCATGTTTTTGCAGCAAAGCTGTCAAGAGGAGTTCCACAGTGGTTCTTGCGTGGCCGTTTTGCAACTAGCCTTCACCTGGGAACATGCTGCTATTTGCAACCTTTTCAAGGTTACTGCTGAGGAGTCACAACATTTCAAAATAAGAAGTAAAAAAGTGTGAGGGATCATACCCTTATAGGAAAAACTAAGGCCATGCAGCTGCGTGCCATTGCGCATCTTTGAGACATGCCAAAGGGAGAACACAGTACCTTCAATCAAAAATGTTCCAAGACGAGATAATGTGAGTAATATCGCTTTCTAGGACATACTAAACATATATTTAAAGCAGTAGTCAATGAAAAAATGAGCATTTCATAATTAACAATGTGTATCAATCCATCTTGTAATATGCGCGCAATGTGTGTCAATTCATTCTGCAATACGTACTAATGTTGTTAAAAAAAAAGCTGCATCGTTCATGCTCCACTGTTTCAAGGTTTGCACGGCTTCAGTAAATGTTGCCGCCAGCATGTCGTCATCAGGATGTGCCACACATGTTGGCAAATGGCAATAGCTTGGGACATCACACTAACACAGCACGAGCAGTGCGCTTTCAATGGTCATGTGCCACAGACCGTGTGCCTAAGATGCGAGAAAAAGTAGTTTCCATCACCTTTAGGTTTCCCTTTTACATGACTGCAGCTAGTTTATAAAGGTATGACACCGGGTGTGCTGTCTTCACCAAAGTATTGCAAGTCGAGGGACGTGTATCAAATAAAAATTTTCTAACCAGTCTGGAAGCATGTAGAAGGATAAAATCGGAGTTCTGCAGTTTTCAGTTGGATGTGTGACTGACAGACTGCATCACTCAATTCGATGATGCGAGCCGAGGCGGTGAGGAAACTCTGTCTTTACAGCAAAACTGTTCCTGCTACTAAAATAATTTTTCCCGCTTGGAAAATTGTGCAAGCCAATTGCAAGACAACGAAAAGTTGAATCAGAGTGAAACACTGGAGGAATACAGTGGACGCTGCATTTCACCTACAGAGGAAGCTGTAAAGACGCAGGTCAATTACAGGAGGAGTAATCAGTTATTAAAGCCTCAGTAATTGAAAAGAACACTCAGTGGGCTGCTTGGAATGATTACCGTTACAGAAATAGAAGTCGGAAAATGTAGGGTGCGTACTTTGTAGGACATACCGGAGAAAACAAAGTAGGGAAGTGCGATGTACAGATCACGCAGACACAATAAAATATGCATATAAAGATATAAAAAGTCAGACCACAACAAAACGTTGCAGGAATACAGAAAACATTGCACATCATCACACGGAAGATCTCAGGTGTATCGCTTAATTCTGCGAGGCATGGAACATTACATACAGTTACTGCAGGGCCCACTAAAACATCTTGCAAAGGGGTGAAGTTCATTTAAGAACTATCACTAAAGCAGGAATATAAGTACTTGGATCTGAATCATTGTGCAAGGTACATACTCAATGAAAACCTAAGAAGCACAGGTTGCGCCCACAAAACCACACTTGTGCCTGTCCTTTGTGTCTCTACATTGCAGGACAGCTAATTCCTAAATGGCTGCAAAAATTTTTAATGCAATTTTGAGGTGATGCCAGAGTCTTCACGGGCAAAACACAGTTCTCACAAGATGTCGGTAATTAAAGAAATTTGCGTGCGGTGTGACGTCACGGAAGTGAGCGAACGTACTTTGCTGGTGTGCTCATACAAATTCTTTTCGAATTGGACAACGGTGTGTTTGCCACTGCTTTCTTAGACTGTCACAGTCAACAGCTGCATTCCTCTATCAGCCAATGTGGGCATCGCAAATTGCTTTACAAATTAAATGCTTTATTGCACACGTTACTTACGGCGGTATACACTCCGCAGTGCCAGATGAGATCACGTGAGCAACTGTGAGTCACAGGAATGAAGCAATGGCCAGAGAGCGCATCGCGTCATGGTGGCAAGATTCTTAGCAGTGAAAACAAGCAACAGCACTGGTCTTTCGTCAATGATTACAGCAAAGTCGCATATGTCTCATCCATTTTTCACTGCGCCACATGTTCCGTAAACTTCTGATGCCAACAGTATTACAATTCCGTAAACTCCACCTATGGAGACATCTAAATTGATGTACCATACACCACTATGAAATATACCACTAATTCACACGTAGGGCTTCCGCAAAGCCCTCGTAAGCATTGTGACAACACTGTAATATGATGTAACGTGTGGTTTATGGAACTATGCAACCTGCAATAAAAATTATGCTGCCTACAGTTGGTAGAAGTTGGCTTTCTCTCTTAAATGCATCGAATTTCATTCGAACCGGTTCAGCGGTTGTCCAACAAGAGCATTTCTACGTTTCACGTGCATTTGAATAGGGATACCAGAGGTGGCCACCGCAGTAAGGCCTCCTCTTAAAAACAGCACAATGGTCAGTAGTTGGTTCGATTCCGCCTGCTCGGATATGTTTTCTTATGAGCCATGCCTGACCCAAACTGTGGAGAACGCACAACCGAACACAATTGGCCCATTTCCTATAGTACTCAGTTTCATACTTAGCAGGCAACGCTGCAGATGCTATGCAAGTAGTGCGGTCAGAGAAGTCTCATACCGCGTGTTTCCCTAAAGAATAACTATTTCATGTATTACAATTTTATTCTGTAAATTTCCTTCTCATGATCACGGTCCCCGGTGAGTAATTGACCTAGATAAATGTACTCCTTTACAGACTGTAGAGGCTGACTGACAATTCTGAATTCTTGTTCCCTTGCCAGGCTATTGAACATTATCTTTGTCTTCTGCATATTAATCTTCAACCCCACTCTTACACTTTCTCGGTTAAGGCCCTCAATCATTTGTTGCAATTCGTCCCCATTGTTGCTGAATAGGACAATGTCATCTGCAAACCGAAGGTTGCCGAGATATTCACCGTTGATCCTCACTTCTAAGCCTTCCCAGTCTAAGAGCTTGAATACTTCTAAGCATGCAGTGAATAGCATTGAAGAGATTGTGTAACCTTGCCTGACCCCTTTCTTGATAGGTAACTTTCTACTTTTCTTGTTGAGAACCAAGGTTGCTGTGCAAACCTTGTAGATATTTGCGAAGATATTCACGTATGCCTCCTGTACTCCTTGAGTACGCAATGCCTCTATGACTGCTGGTATCTCTACTGAATAAAATACCTTTTCATAATCAATGAAAGACATATAGAGAGGATGATTGTACTCTGCAGATTTCTCGATTACTCACAGGGGACCCTGATCATGAGAATGAAATATGCAGAAGAATAAAATTGGGTTGGAGTGCATGCGGCAGGCATTATCAAATCCTGACTGGGAGCTTACCACTGTCGTTGAAAAGAAAAGTGTACAATCATTGCATTCCACCAGGGCTAAGATATGGGGCAGAGACTTTGAGGTTAACAAAGACGCTCGAGAACAAGTTAAGGACCGCACAAAGAGCGATCGAACGAAAAATGTTAGGCCTAACTTTAAGAGACGGGAAGAGAGCGGTGTGGATCAGAGAGCAAACGAGTATAGCCGATATTCTAGTTGACATTAAGAGGAAAACATTGAGCTGGGTAGGCCATGTAATGCGTTGGGTGGATAACCGGTGGACCATTAGAGTTACAGAATGGATACCAAGAGAAGGGAAGCGCAGTCGAGAACGGTAGAAAACTAGGTGAGGTAATGAAGTTAGGAAATTTGCAGGCGCAAGTTGATATCAGCTAGCGCAAGACAGGGGTAATTGGAGATGCAAGAAGAGGCCTTCGTCCTGCAGTGCACATAAATATAGGCTGATGATGATAATATTACAATTACAACAAGTGGGCGTAAGGCTACGTCAAACCACTTGCCAGTATTTGTATGGCTTGGTGCTCCCAGTATGCGACGCACTATGTTCTGGTCGCGAGCGCAAACGACGCACTGTGGCCGCTAGTCACAGAGACGCGTGACTCCGCTCGTTTGGGTGAAAAATAAGTTTCGATCTGTGACACCTTCCAAGTAACAAACGCATCATACTTGGCGACACAAAAGTACAAAACTTAGTATTACATCGAACTATGTGACGCACAGCTGTTTTATATGTGACGCACTGGTATTTTTGGGTTGCGAATGCCAGCAGTAAGGGAACTTTCTCTATCTTTCGTAGCACTGCCCGCTATGTGTGAAACTGTGTACATAGTTCATAAACTGCTCTTTGCAGCAGAGAAAATAAATAAGAACAGCTATGTACCATGCTAGAGTTCCCCGCAGCATCCTTGCGCTACAGCGACGAGCTGAATCCAAAATACGTGTGCTGCATTGCATGTTTCTTGAGTCCCTGCTGCTGGCTAAAGGTTCGCGGGCAAACCTCGCATCGGAAGGGTCTCTCCCCCGTGTGAGTTCGCATGTGGGTCGCCATGTTGTGCTTCAGGGCAAAGGTCATGGGGCAGAGGTGGCACTTGAACGGCTTCTCGCCCGTGTGGATCATCTGGTGGCGTTTCAGGTGCCAACGACTGGAGCTTGTGTAGTGGCACACCTCGCACCGAAACGGCCGATGTCGCGGCAGCGCCGTGCTCGGGAACGTCGCCCGCATCCTCGCCATTGCCTCGGCCCGGCCGGTGACGTGACTAGCTGGGGACGAGACTGAAATGTTTGGGGAAAAAATGAATGTGCATTCGGGAGGGTATGGTTTGGTAAAGTAAACCTCACACTTGCTTATGCAAAAATGGTCAAGACTTTCATACTATTATTCTGTAAAGTGGGTCAAGTAAGAAGTCACAAACCAAACGTGTACACATTACGGCATTTTGATATCACTTCTCACAGCAGAGCTAGAAAGCTCTGGACTCAATAGTCAAATATCAATATAACAAACATGGATTTAATTAACAAAGTAAATCTAAAATGTTTCTTGCTGATATCAGCATGCAATAAACATAAGCTTATAATGAATAGAGAATATGCCTTAGGTATTTTTGCATCAGATGCGACTTCGTCATAACGAAGTTTGACTGTATTTAAATATGTCAAGGTGTCTTCGCAGTTTCTTATGAAGTATTGAAAGCCTAAGTCAAAATCACTCAGTTAGAAACAATGGATACTTCTCTTTTAAATTTGATACTGACCACAAGGCCAAAATATGCCAAAAGGAGAAACATAGTGCGAGACAGTATGTAAAATACAGTAGTTAAATACAAGAAATAATAAGGAAGCACTGTGATTTATCCACAGTACTGAAGATGGAAATACACTTGTGGCTTAACACTACAAAGGCTCGAACTTGCAATTTTCAAGTTTCGGGAATGCACTCGGGTGTTTACATTCAGGCATCAGCATTTGTTCTGGACACAGTTTCTCAGTAAAACACAATGCAATAGTTTAATTCGAAATGCACATCTGCATTATACAGGGTGTGTTCAGAAAGTATTAAGACTATTGCCAGGAAACTAATTTATATTAACTTAATACAAACACTTAATATTATCTGCAAAATATGAACCTTTGGCATCGATACACCGTTGCCAGCGCTACTGCCAAGAGTAGTACACCTCCCGATAGGCAGCAGCTGGAACATCTTTTAGAACCTGCGTTGCAGCTGCTTCAACTTTGTTTAGGGTTCACGTCCATAATCTCCCGTTGTACTCTGCCCAAAAAGTTAGGGTCACTTTGCACATGCTTCAAAAGTTTGCGGAAAGTAATGTTTTTTTTTTTCTTTTTTTTTGCTCACCAAGTTAAAACCTTGGGAATCAATCAGGCACACACCTTTCACCCATTTGTCATGATCTTGTGCGCAACTGTTTTCGGAAGTCCCAACCTTTCTGCTACCATTCAAGCACTTACATGTCAATTGGTATTCAAACCTGCACTTCGTCCACATCTTCTCGAATTTGATTCATTGACAGCTGTCTATAGCGTTGGTCGTCCCCAACATCTTCCCTGCCCTCCTTGAACAATTTGAAGCAGTGGTAAACTAGTGCCTTCGACAAGGCTTCCTCCCTTTTGGATCATGGCAAGCATTTCTGCATCCAATTTTTCAAGTTCGACATAACACTTCATTGCATACTCAACGTTGTGCTCCATTTCCAACTTCGACCAAAGTTAGCAATAGATCTTTTTTCCCTGTAACACCTCACCGCCACCTGCTGTGACACGCATGCATATCGATTCCCCTCTACCCACTTTACCTGCCGGCGCCGCCATGCAGCTGTTTCGCTCAGCAGGAAAAACGAAGTCTTATTACAATTCGGACACACCCTGTATTCAGCTCTACTCCAGACAATACAGACAGACACACACAATCATCAATGTTCTTGCAGAGGTGTGAAGTCTAGAACATGATAAATTCAGCAAAGATTACTGGTCTTGCATAAAAAAAAGAACCCTAACAATATGTGCCATTGTATTCAAATCAAACAAGAAAAGCAGACACTGTGTAGCAATTAAGGCTAGACATGATGTTGCTGCTCATTAATAAATAATAAACAAGATTGCTGCGCACATTTTTTCAGGCTACGCTTGTGTTTGGCACATGCAGAAACAAATCGAGCCACTGTATAATGATATCACGACACATTTGCCTCCTTGGTAGTGAAACCAAAATGGATTCATAGAAGAAAGTATTATACTAAATTATTTAAAGTGCTCTGTCATTTCTCAATATTCATGTAGGTTTTAAAGGGTTTGAAATTGAAAAAGTGGTGCGAGTACTCCTTTAACACCTTCAGTGCCATGGACGAGATGGGTTCGCCCACGGGTCTCTGGTAAAAAATGACCAAGGACGAGCTCAGCTCCTCGACGGTACTTTTCAATTTCTAGCAATGCCATGGACGAGATAGTTTTGTCTCAATGCTTTGTCGTGCTTCTGGTAGATGGCAGCGCCCCATCCGCAGTGGCAGTGCAAGCAGGAGAGAGCTTATTTTGGCGAAGGAAGTAAAACACATTGGCGACTGGGGGTCTTTTAAAAATAGTTTGACCATATTTGGTCAGAGTATGGGATAATAGCGTGGCATCGAAGATGAGTGGACCATAACCCCTGCCCTTTGCGCAAGCACTCACATACTCGCAACAATGCAAGTACAGTCAACCACAAAAGTTTACAAACCATGGGATTCTCGGTAAACATTCAATTCCCGAGCAGCCTGTAGCAGTAGCCAGTAAAACTGTATATGACAATGTTGTTAGCATATTCTAGTCAAAGCCCGAAATGCAAAAACCAGGCTGCATTGTGAAGCTGCCGAGCGATAACGTTTAACGTCTGTTAGCCAGTGGAAAGCGGCCACCGGTGAAAGACAAACATGTATGCGGGTCAATATTCAGCTTTTTCTCAGATTTCATGGCCTGTAATATTTTGTGGTTGACTGTACATAAACATTTTAGCACACTGCCCAAAAGTGGATATAGAAGCCAGGGCCAAGGTTTTCATTTCATGATCCCTTTACCCCTTGCCCAGTACAGGGTAGCCAACTGGGCTTAGCTTGGTTAGCTTTCCTAACTTTACCACTTTTCTCTCTCTCCATAGCCACTGAGCCACTGTGGCTGGTACAAATAAAGACAAGCGGCACAGCCATTTTCCACAGAAGAAGAGACGTTTAGGAGAACTGGAAAAATCAGGGAAACAGCCTGATGTTCCAAATGGTTGAGGCAACTTGCATGTAGCTTCAGAAGCACAGCTTGACTCTATATGCCTTTCCAGCTCTGCCTAGTGGAGGGTAGCGTTGTTCTATCGACTGCACTATTCTTAGAAGGCATGGGATCCTCAGTGCAAGATACGTGGACAAGAAAGGCACCACGTCTTTTGCACTGTTCCCACGCCTACTAACATGAATCAATTAACATCACACCTTTTTCGCACTATTCACTTCACTTTAGCGACACTCTCTTTAGAAAATCACAAGATGAGAACCGGCTGGGAAAGTGTTTCTCCACGATATTACTGCTGAAACTGTCTAATTATAATATTACATAAGATTGACCACAAAGCCTAGACACTAAAGTAGTTTAGTCAAGTGGAAGCACTTAACTCCTACACTAGGCAGAGCCATGGAGCAGCTTTTAATCAATGCACATTTCTGAAAATGGCCACTAGTGGTGACAATTATTGCTAGTGGCATCCCCTCTGAATCGAGGTGGCTACAAGCAGTCAACTAGCTTGCATGAGATAATTATGTGTTACTACTATTTCCATAGTACTCTAGCATTCTGACTATTCCTGCTTGATCTCGTAAAGTTATCTATGCCTATGATGACCTCACTCTGATCTTGTTCCTGCTCTTTTTTCTCACCAATATTCCGATCGTCTCTCCATTGACAGCAAGTTTATGCTTCCATTAGCTTTGGACCTCACAGAAGGTAGAAGCAGCACCGTCTACTAGTTCCACCAAGTGGCTGATATTGGAAATTGCCACATCACAGTTACCATGACAACTGAGAGTGCTTGTATTTCCACACAATGGAATATCACCATCAATTTTGTTTCCTCCACAACTTGTACACAAAGCTTTCCTCATGTAACATTCTCTGGTAGACACGTATGCTAACAACATGCTTGTGCCACAACAGCAACAGTGCTTCTCATCACCCAATGACACCTAGATATAAATATGTATGCACACCATATGCTTACATCTTCATTATTCATCTTCCTGTCAGCTTGGCGGTGTGATCCGTTATTGACAGCACCTGAGCCACTAACTACCATGCACACATGAGCGAACAAAGCACAACATGGAACAAGACACAAAATGTACATTTGGATGCGAAGAGTTCAGCTTGGAAAGGCATGTAGTAATCTTCGTGGCCTCTCTGTTGCATTCCTTGCTGAAAGCGAAAAGAACAAGAAAGTGAAGACAGACACTAATGGTA
This sequence comes from Dermacentor silvarum, assembly GCF_013339745.2. Classification (NCBI taxonomy): domain Eukaryota; kingdom Metazoa; phylum Arthropoda; class Arachnida; order Ixodida; family Ixodidae; genus Dermacentor; species Dermacentor silvarum. Next base: position 27,949,578 of record NC_051163.1, on the reverse strand, counting down.
CATTGGCCAAAGCAAATAGGAATTGCAACCAGTTTAAGGCTTGACTAGCTTACGAGTACTCCCTCAGTTTTGAAACCACACTTTAGCGGGCAAACTGAATACCAGTTGTGCAACAGCACTGAATGATTAATTAGGTATCGCTATTTACAGTATTCAAGCATTAAGCATTCAAACCAACATAATAAAAAGAAAAACTACACACAATGCCATAACATTGACAATCACCGCCATCTATTCCCGAAAAATGGAACTAGGAAGAAGCTGACACATATACTCAACATCGGTTCAAACTGAAAGGCACTTTCCCTCATGGCGAGTATACAAAGAGTTAATGATATCAGGTGGGCTCCTGTGAGCACATTTTGTCATTCAGTCTGGCAATTTGTTACCTGAAAGAAATTTGAAAAAAATGTTATGAACAGGCATGCAGAATTAAGTGCCACTTTTTCCACAACATGCTTAATGTTTCGCAAAGATCTGAACTTTGTCAGAGATTAGCACAAGTATCTTTAAAATCTTTGTTCCCTGTGCAATGTAAGACCCCACAAGAGCGGACTGCATCATAACTGCTGGTCACTATAATTGCAGAGCTTCGGATATTTAACTGCACTTGCATTCTATATTGAATGCAAGTGCAGGTGAACTTGAATAAGTGTGTCCTTGGAACAACAAATGTGTGCATTTTAAACACCAAATGAATGCAGCCTTAATTTATCTATATATCTAATTTCTGAAGGAACATATAAGCCTCCAACGTCCCCTCTTTCTCAGACAGAAGTAGCAAATATAAACATATTTGACAAGAGCCAGATTAAGCCAGATGCTAGGATTTCATACCATGTGGGCTTTTACCACCGTCTTCACCAGCAGCCTCTAAAAAAAATGTAATTCCTCTGAATATCTCCTTCACCATTTTCGATAGCAACACAAGCAAAGAAGGTTAGTCTAGCTCCATGCATTATGTCACATCAGTGCACACACAGCAATTCCTGTAACCTTGAGACAGATGAATGATTGATGGATGCTGGAAACTAACAATGCTGCCCGTTTGAATCTCTAATGCACTGGTAATGTAAGAGAATCTGTCTCTCTTTGCATGCATTTGCACTAGATTATCTTGCACTTAAGCAATTCTACTACTTCCGCCCTCAAATTCTGACCATGCAATAGCAGCAACAAGCAACTAAACGCAAGCACATTTGACCGCTCATGGTAATGGTACGCTGGATTATGAAATATGCTGGTATGATAGCGGCGATACCACATAGATGTTTTCTAATACGTGCGTCGCACAGTGAATTTTCGACCGCAATTCGAAACGCACCGTCTGACTCTCAGTTCACGTCGGTAATAACGTCATTAGGAGGTACCGCTCTCGGCTACAACAAGACAAAAACCATATTTTTCTACAGTTAAGTCACTTATATTCCTCCGCTGTAGCCTTCATTTGAAGGGTATGCCATTGGGCGAGCAAACTACTTCGACGTTTCCAGCGCGAAAATAGACCCGACGGGAATTTCCGGGGCCGATTTCATTGAAAAACAGCTGCTACGACGTTTTATGGGTTCTGACGTAACGAAAGCAGCAAAGTACCTACCGACGTTCAACAACATTCTTAAACAGCTCCATTTAAAACGGGACAAACACGCTTACAAACAGCCCACGCAAATAAACAGCCACTACACAGCAGCTGTTGACAGGCACGTCAGCGTTCACAAGAACTATATACTGTGGCCGTAACGCTTGCATATGAACGACTTCATTCAAGATCCATACCGAGAGTACAATAAGGCATCTGCTTACAAGCACTTATACTACGCAAGACGCGTCTTTGCTGACGCTCTGCTAAGAGCTTAGGGCAGGTTTCACCAGCAGATCGCAAGCTTCCCCGACTCGCCTTTTTTAACCGGTGGCCTTTTCGGTTCATTCCATGCTCACAAAGCCCTATAATGCGCCTGGTGAATCAAACGTTTCGATCAGTGATGCACGCGTTTGGATCCGGGAGCACAATTAGGAGGAGACACCAGTTTCACACACGATTTGTAGCACTCTCTGCGACAGCGAAACTCGTAAAACAACGCAGGCGCCATGTCGGTGATGTCTATGAAAGAGGGTGATGGTGCTGGCCAATGCTGGCTAAGGACTAAGGTCACTAAAGGTCCCTACATAAAACTTGTTTGATGTGGGGACCTTAATGTTGGCGTCCTAGCGTGGGTGTACTTCAACATTAAGAAAAATATTTCCAACGTGCCGCTGCTATAATCGTGCATTTTAAAGCGAATACCTTTGTTTGGCTCTTTCGGCCGTTCTCGTGGTTGGTAAATGTATAGAGTCTCTATGGTATGGTTGGGTGGTGTTACAGTGGCTAGTGGTGTTCTAACCACTGTAGTGGTGTTACGGGTGGTACGCGGTACGACGATGGTAGGACCAATGCCTCCTTGGTCGGGCCAACGTTGGGTCGGGATTGGGTGAGAGAAGACATGGAGGAAGCGACAAAAGGCGCCAAGGGAAAGGGCGAGTGCTCTCGGGGTCTCGGGGCAACGAAGTTGCTGGCGCTGAGCCGTGCTCCCTCAAGGGCTGCAGAAGATAGCGCCAACGTTCCTTTCTCTCAACGAACCACTTAGAAGTTGTGAAGAGGGGACGGGGGGAAACGTGGAAGTGGGACGCCGCGCGTGAGCCACCGTGAGCTCATGGTTGGTTCTTTATTCTATGAAATAGTGAGCTCTCGCGTAACCGAGTGGCGTGGAGGAGGGCCATTAGGGGTGCACTAGAGTGCGCTAGTACACTCTAGGGTGCACACTGTCGCTCGTTTTCTCGCTCGCTCGTCGCGGTAGAGAGATTGCGGTTGTGAAGAGGAAGAGGCGCTATTTTCTGCAGCCCTTTAGGGAGCGCGAGAAAGGAAGCGTGCTCCCTAGCAAGCGAGTTACGGAGATGGTGGAAGACTATCGCTTGCTCGGTTCGTTTGGGCTACTTCTGCACAATTCTTGTGGACCGGATTGCTCAATATTACATTTCGCACACTTGCACCTTGTCCAATTTAAAAAATTTTTTTTCTTTCTCACAAGCATTGCATTTGCACTTTCGCAGCGGTGTTCAATAGTAAGCCCCCTCCTATTTAACATTTACGTCAACGATTTGTCTAATGCAATCCTCATTAAAATATTTCAGTATGCAGACAATACAGTACTAGTCTCTCGTGCAAATCATTATTCTCATGCAGCTTCTCTTTTACAAAAATCAGCAAGGATGGCGGTTTGCATCAAACTTAATTGACATTAACATATTAAAAACACAACTCATCTGATTTCGAAGCCCCTTAAAGAAAGTTCACTTGACTAGTGGAATAATATTACACAAATCGCAATGCAATCCATATTCTTGCCACCCTATCAACTACACATCATCTGTAAATTACGGCGGTTCGCGTTTTTACAGCGACCTTTCATGGAATTTGCACGTTTCTTATGCTTGTCAAAGGCTTCGCTCAGTGCTGTGCTTACTTTACAAAATCCACCACCTCATGCCGTTATCAGTAAGGAAAACCACAGCGCATGCGTTATCCTACAGTGTAGTTCAATACGGGATTACTGCTTACGGTCATTGCTCTCTTCGTCTGCAAAAAAGAATTAATTCACTAATGCGCTCCCTTCTAAAGGTTATAGGTTACGACCTGTGTCTCGAAGGCAACACCGATATTTTTAAAGTGTTATCAATGCCGGACTTTCCCTCTGTCTTGCTGCATACAATAGCGCCGAGACATTTCTGGGACAATCGTTTTAAAGTGCCTTATGTAACTTCCCATTGCCTTAAGCCAAAATGGCATTATCAAATACTACGATGAGCTACGAAATACCGTAAAAGAATGCGCGAATACTACGTTCTGGCATTGTTCAATAACTTACCCTGTAATGTGCTGCAGTCCACAACAAAATATAAGCTCAAGAAAGCACTAAAACATACGGATTTGAGTACCTACAATACTTAAACAAACATTTATTACTTATCCCTTTCGGTATTACACCTGCAGAGTGGCTTTGCGTTAGGAATGTGATCTAAAAGCTTGCTTCTCGAAAGGTTGTCAAAGGACCATTTTCAGCTCTCAATCTTCATGTTTGTAATCATGTATCCCCTTTCTATTGTGCCATGTTAATTAACTATATGGTACTGTGAAATTTGTACGCGCGAATTTTGCATTGCAAAACATGCTTGTATTTATATGTATGTACAGGTATTATATTCATGGCTATATTGTGTGTATTGGCGTATATACGCGGATTTATCCTTACTTTGTTCTTTTTTTTTCTTTATTTTTATGGTGAAAGATACTATTTTGTGTAACTGTTTGTATGCTGCCTGTCACGCTCTGCCAGTCAAGCCCAATGTGGCTTTGGCAGGCCTGACGAATGTACTGTGTTTTCTAGAAATAATAAAGTATTATTATTATTATTATTTTCAAGGTTGGTTTACATTTAGGTTTACATTAATGCGAGTGCCCCCTGACGTTGATCATTGAAGAACTCGGGCGTAAATGTGCATTAGCCTTTGCTGCTTGGATTGTGAATAACTTTTTAAAAGTTGTTTCGAAGTTTTCAGACAATCCTGCAGAAGATATGTTGAGTTGCTTTTTAGTGGACACTACAACATACATAAGTAATCTGCTGTAGTAGAAAGTGTGTTCTTTGTTTGCTGGGGCAATAAAATTTTCAGACAGTGGAATGAATAACATTTGGTGCTGTAAATGCATAGAAACCTCGGTTCCGAAGAAAGATCTTGTGTATGTTTGTGAATTTACTAGCAATCTGAGTAAAGCTTCATTCATTATTTTAGCAAGGACACATTTGACAAGGTGGTCCGACAAACAGGTCAAAGACCGCACGTCTGTTTGTTATGATTTATTTGTAGGAAATAATCGAGAAACAAAAAGTACAACCACCATGAAATAGCAAGCCAAAAACACAATCCTCCTCGAACGTGACACTCAGTAAATTAAAGAAAAAAATGTGTGTGAGAATACAGTCGAAACCTCACAATAACAAAGTCACATACAACACGAAAATAATTTCAGTATATCCAACATTTATCATGAGATATACAATGCGATCACCTTTAAGTTTTACAGAATTAAAAAAAGTCACCTGTGGCTGGTAGCATAATTCTAATCTTCGAGCTGAATTATTCAGAGGTGGACATTATACTTGTATGAAAAATTGAAACAAATAATTAATTCACAAAAATTCACTAATTATCTTTATCAATTACTTTACGGCACATCACAATTTACTCATTGTAGCCGGCGAGTTTAAAAGGCAATATAACGAATTTTGAGGATAGCATGGGCTTCAAGATATGCACCACCAAACTAGTGGTAAAAATGCACTGTTGTTCCACCAAATTTTTAAAGAAAATGCTCTTTTATGCATAGAAGCACAAAGTTCACTGGAACACCCACGTTTTTCATTGCACTTTGGCAATGAATATCTGAAAGCTGGTGTCATCCTGATTATTAATTCTAAGTGGCCTTGCAAACTCACCAGCTACACTAAGTAAATTGCAATATGTGCTGTAAATTAATTAACTGAAAAGTTAACTAGTGAATTTGGTTGATTAGTTGGATATGTGTATCAATTTCTCATGCAAATAATGCCCACCTCTTTAAATAATCCAGTTCAAGGACTAATATCATGCTATCTGCCACAGGGTAATTTTTTAACCAATTCTGTAAAACTTAAAAATAATCACCTGGTATATTCATTACACACAATCAGCCGTAAACACTCTAGCCATACTTCATTATATTCAACAATTTCTTACATCTGTGTTCGTTATACTGACACAACTCTATTTTGAACTGAAGAGCTTTCATTACTTGATACAAGTTGCTTCTGTCTGTACTGCCGTGGTTATGGTAACATGCCACTATAGAGTGGCCTTCAAAAAGTTTCGACAAATCCCCAGATCCCCTAGTCAAAACAGCGCCTGAGGGTTTCGAAGTTCACCGGATGATCACTTCGTCTTCCTCTGATCAATTAATCTTGTTTATATTAGAGAGCATGTTCGTGATTATTTGTCATTTCCATGTTGCAAAATGCAAACTTTCAGTTGACAAACTGTTCCTGCGCTGCTACGCCAATGGCATGCTTTATTTACATTGTTGTTTCATGCCTGTGAAGTCAATCGTTTCTGCCTAACACTGCTCAGTGAGATGTACGACTTACTGCCAAAGCAAGCACAGTACTGAGTAGATCACGAGATTCATGAAGCTAGCATTACAGAAGGGACAGTCGTAGTTGATTGCGCTACTACGAACACAACATTCACCATATTTTGCCCTAAAGGTAACAGACGGCATCACTGAAAGTGCCTAAAATTTTCCATTTTTCTTTTCGTATAACATCGCAGCAGATGGTGCATATTCGTGAGTTACTTGGTACAAAATATTTAGGTTTTCTTCTTCATATCTGAAAATTTGTTACATATCCGTGTTTGTTATGTTGACTATAATTTTTCATCCATCAGTTGTCTGTTCCGTTTAGAATAAACCAGAAGTATCTGACCTGCTGTGATGCCGCAAGAAAAAAAGTGTATTTCATATCAAATTAGCAGGAACTAAACAGTGCTGCCACCTGTCAATCTTTGGGCAAAATTCCTTCTATAGGACATATGTGTAGTGGGAGACAAAGGAAAGGAGAAAAGCAGGGAAATTAACCCGAACGAAAAGTCCGGTTTGCTACCCTGCACCGGGGAGGCTATGGATAGAAGAATGTACAGCAAGAGAGAGAGCAGAGACACATGATCACTGCACACTATCATAGCACAGCAAGCACAATGAACACCAATTCAGGCTACAGCCCATTGCACATTTCTGTTGACCTTATCTCCGTACGCTGCAGTGAGAACAGTAACAAAGACTGTGTTGAAGGGTCTCCTCGTGAGCACAGTCAATACACTATTTGGCCAATAGCTTTTGGCCATTCCAGTGCGAAAAGCAAAAGAATTTGTAAAGGCCATGCCTAGCATATCTGACAATTCTGGGTGGTCTCGTATTGGCAGAGTCCAATTGGCATACAAAAGTGGAGAAGAAAGTCCAAGTGGTGCAGCTGGTTCATTTGAAAACTTTGTGGGTGTTCCACATGGAAAACGTAATGTCTCGTGCAGGCACTCGAAGATTTCTTAGCGGCATCTGACCTTGATAACAGCAACGATTAGCCTTTGATGTTCCTCACTTGCTCTCGCCTCAAACCGCTGGATTTGATCGGTGATGCTCGTGCTGCATTTCGTGGTTCCTGAGGGTCTGTTGCCGGGTGAAGGTTCGCGGGCAAAGCTTGCACTCATAGAGCCGCTGGTGCGTGTGCGTTGGTAAGTGAATTGCCAAGTTCTGCTTGAGAGCAAAGGTCATAGGGCACAAGTGGCACTTGAATGGCTTCTCGCCCGTATGGGTCAACTGGTGGCGCTTGACGTGCCACCACCTGGAGCTCGTGTAATGGCACACCTCACACCGAAAAAAACGGTCTCGCCGCAAGTCCTCCAAGCTCGAAAACGACGTTCGTGTTGTCATCGCCGTTACTCGACCAATGGTGCCACCGGCTGTGAAATAAGATTACATGGACGTGAGAGGTGGATTGCTAGTGAAAATGCTTCCAACAAAATGGTGCTCTGGCACAATGAACTATGATAGTCTTTAGGAGGAGACTTTAGCTCAAAGCCAACTTTGATCTTTTGGTTCAAATACATGCGAAACGTGCAAATGATTTGATTAGACAATTACCGAACTGATTTGAATTAACTTCATTGCATTTAACAGAGAAATCCGATTTCTAACAACTGCAATGAGCAGAATTTTGGTCCGAGGCCTCATAGCTTATGCAAGAAATTGCCGAATATTAGTAAGCAAAAAAAGAAAAAGACAAAAAGAGAGAGAGAGAGAGATAAAGAAAAGGAAAAAAAAACTGACAATGGTGCAGAAAGATTACAAATCTGTCACTCTACATCAAAGAGATATCACAGTATAAGAAGCATGCGATGTATGATTTTACAGCTTTCGTCAAACTGTTACAATGTTTAGGCGACTCTTGCAGAAGTCATACTCATAAAAACATTGGTGTATTTCAGAGCACTGCATATTATCTCAAAATTTTGTCCACTCTCATTGTCTCAATAGATTTACAGAACCAGAATTTTTAAAATAATTTTTTATAGCTTACTTACAGAGGCATAGCAGGATGCTTTAGTATTTTTAAATTCTGAGATTTGCAACAATTTTTGTTTAAAAAAAAGTGACGTCCTAAATTGTAACTGCGTTAGCTTCAGTCAAAAGATTTAAACTTTTTCTCTTGAATGCACCAAACCTTAACAAATCTAGTAGAGTAGATGCCAAGCAAGACATCATCTACGTTTCTATGCATTTATATATGAGCTCCATGAGATAAAGCATCCTCTTAAAGAGACAAACTTGACAAGCTTTTGAGGTACATCAGCATGTATGCACTATTGGCAACTATCCCTTTCATTCTCATCAGAACAAATACCTGGATGTCACTCACTCACACACACACATACACCCACGCACTTGCACACACACATACACTTCAGGTGTCAATTACATTTCTGTTCATTGAAAATTTAGTTCTAGTACATTTCTTGCACCTCCAGAACCATAAAAACCATACAACTGCAGAATGAATTGAGAATTTTCAATTCTTCAGTGAGTTTTGCCAAGTTTACGGAATGTGGTCTCCGTGAGGGAACGCTCTGCAAGAAAGTTAGATGAAGGATAGCTGGAAAGCACCTGTGACCAATACGCCTCGCGGAAAACTTGAGAAACAATGAAAGAAGTTAAACCACTACATAAATACAATGGGACGAGAGCAAACACCCAGCCTTCCAGGTCACTTTACGGACACACTTTACTATAAATATTATTAAAACTTGCAGAACAGGTGTATTAAGCGTTTCAAATGTATGTGAAACATTTTAAATAAGATTATTTCTATCAGCGTTTTGTTGTTTTTGATGCAATACCTTGGCATGCAGCATCCAAAAGAGATGTACCGTAAAGACTCGTGCAAGGGCCGCTTTAAGGGCCGCACCCCCAACATGGCAGCCCAATATTGTGAAAAGCACAATTTACAATGGAGAAGCAATCGCGTTTGATGCCTTGATGCCGTGTGTATGGTTGCGTGCTGCGTACTTCCGCATGCCACTACTAGATGGCGAGAGCTGCCCGTTGACCTGTGATGCAATGGTACATCCAGGGATCCAGGGTGTGCACAAGTTACTGGCTGCACTGGCACTATTTTGACCAAAAGGTTCAGTCCCCTGTACGAGCCGCACCTCAACAAAATAGTGGGAAAAAAAAAAAAAAATTAAGCCCTTACACGAGTCTACATGGTATAATAAATTTATTTTTTCTCGATGGTGTCCTGCCTTGTTTTTATGGCATGAATTTCCTACATGACCAAATGACATGTAAGAACATCAACTTTCATTCCCGATACTTTATGTCATAGGTATAACATACATGCACATGAAGAAAACTTTGAAAGATACCTACACACCATCTTCAGCATAAAAAATAAAAAATTCAACAAAAATATAAAAAAGAACTTTGTTAAGAAGGCAAACATGGTGCTAGCACAGCATGAAAGATAGCATAAAAGATTGACTCAAAACAAAGCAAGCATTGAGATTTGGGAACAATGTTGCTTTGCAGCATGTTTTGAAGGCGGTGAAACAATCAACAATATACCAGAAAACCACAAATGAAAATTTTGAGACATATGTTGGGTAAAATTGGCTGTTGCAGCAAAAATGACAAAAAGAAAGCAAGGGTACGCCTCTGCTCGAGAAATCGTGGAGAGAAAAAAAGGGCGCTTATGACCCAGCAGTGAAGATTAGACTATATGCTAAACCTGTAAGTGAACTTCTCCAAATACTTCATTTGATCTGACCACGATGGTGAATGCCATGCTATAAACTTACTCTAGAGTCAACATGCAGGCTGACATCGTGTCTGCTGCCCTCTGTTCCCTGCACTGTCAATAGTTCTTAAATGCTACTAGTAGCCCTTTAACAGGGCTACTAGTTGGAATGCGGCCATCTTTGCTAGGACAAGTTATATGTGTGGGAAAGCCTGGTTATGGTATTCAGCATATCATCCCCTGGATGCTCACATCTACACATCAGCATTTGTTGAGGGAAGCAATCACTGGGCAATGATTACTGGGCAATAATCAGTGATTATGAAGACTGGAATGAAGAATGCTTATCTTGCAGAAAAAACAACAGACAAAAGAATGGACTGCTGTCAGAATTGCAAGCAAACATATCTACGAAATTGGTTGCCAGAACAGCCATGTTAAGACAAGTGTCAGGCATAAAATGATAAAGGAACAAAGATCATAATAAAGTTGACAACTTCTCCTTTCCAAAATCTCTTTGGGCTACTTCTTTATTTCTGAATTTCACTCAATAAGAAAAGTGCACACTGCGGAACAAGCCACAAAGTGGAACTAGGCATCAGTTGTGCGTGGAGATGTGCAGAGCCCAGCTGGCACGCCAGGTGGATATTGTCACGGGCCTTCCATTGTGTTTTTTTTTTCTTGCTAAAAACAAAAGGAACAACAGAAGTTAACTGTAGAGATTACTGGCAATTGTCAAAGCACTCTTAAAAATTTAGTAGCTTAATACTTGTTTCTATAAACCAGCTTCAGTGCCAGTACTTAGGAGGTGGATGCATCACGTCATGATACGCTAGCTCGCTTCGTTCCTGCAACCGTTGTGGTTTCTACACGCAAGCCAAAAGATCCATGCACAGCACCCTTGCTTATTTTTCATAAGCAACATCAGCACACCTAGCCTTACAGCTACGTGACATCAAATTTTGCTCCGACTCAAGACATTACGATAATGTCGATGATGCAAAGTCTGGTGTTTACAGACAACCTTAATATCAAATTTGTACTTCCCTACGTTCGCAGTTGGTGTCAGCCTCTTAACGCCTTTCACATATGAGAATCGTGTGACAGAGCCTCTACAGATTTGAAAAAAATGTGTCGATGTTCTTTAACCATTTAACTACCAATCCAGAACTGTACTTGTCCTAGCTGTTATACCAATACTGCCAGACAAGCTGTACTCAATTCGCGTCATGCATCTGAGTACTGGCACTTGAACACACTATTCCAGGGTGCGTTCGATTCCTTTCGTTATTTGCTCAGATAATTATGCTCAAACCTTTCACGCATGGTGAAGGAAAGTCTGTCTCAGAGCAGAAGTCTTTTGTTAATATTTCGGATTAATATACAGTAAACAGCCACTTCAACAAAATCACTTTATTCGAAATATAAAGTTTTTCATGTTCCCACATTACTATGAGTCTACTGACTATTACAGCTTCTCTGCTTTTAACGAAATACCACTCGTAAAGAAGTCAATTTCCTGTCCAAGTGACCTTATTACAACAAGAGTTTACTGTAATAGATAAACCGTGTGTGTAACACCTTTATCAAATCGGGATATAAGATGCAATAATTTGCTGGAGTAAAAAGGAAACAGTAAATTTTGTGGACTTTTTTTTCCAAAAGAACTTGGGAGTTGAGAGTTAAAAAAAAGGGAAAAGGGGGGGGGGGGGGAAGACTTGCCAAGGTTCAGGTGTTAGTTTCCAGATATGAGCTCGCAGTTATGGAGTCAACTCGAGAAATGTGTGGCACTTTGCATGCCTTGCAAGACTCCTCAGCAGGTTGAAGCTTCTTGGGCAAAGTTTGCACTGGTATCGCTGCATGTTGTGTGTCCGCACATGCGTCACCATGTCCTCCTTTAGGTCAAAAGTCATCGGGCACAGGTGGCAGGCGAATCGATTATCTCTCGTGTGAAGAGCCTGATGGCGTTTTAGGTGCCACATTCTGTTGGTCACGTAGGTGCACGCCTCGCATCGATACCACAGTTTGTACAGAGGTGCCGAGCTTGACGACGGTTCCTGCTTTATAGACACAACTGCCCTGGCCTCGCTACTGGCTTCACCAGCTGCAAGATAAAGAGGATGAAGGCATGAGAGACATTTTCTAGAGATAACGCAACACACTTGCTAGCGAAATGTGCTCCAACAAAAATCAACACTGACAGTTGTCGACATTAGATACAATCTTGATAAGCTTTAATGTTATCTCAGAGTACTGTTGATAACTATCGCCTTCACGGTAATACTTTTGTTGCTTGGATAAGATACAAAATGTGCAGTCAGTCGCAATAGCTTAGGGGACATGGACATGAGAAAGAGCCTAATTCCAGAAAAGCCTATGCACTTAACTATTGCCTTCATTGTCAACATTTGTGTTGTTTGGATGAGACGCAAAATGTACATTCGTCCACGAAAGTTTACAGGACAAAGAATCTGAGGAAGAGCTGAGTACTAGCAATGCCCAGGCACATAACTATCACGTTCATTGTCAATAGCTTTTGTCGTTGGGACAATATGTAAAATGTACAGACAGCCACAAGAATTTATGAGACACAGGATTTCAAAAAGTGCTGAAATCTAGTGAAGCCTGTAATACATAGCCTTGAATTCAAAGTTTCAATCTGTAGTAGCCTTTGCAACCTACACAATGTCCCATTAAATTAGAATCGGCATGCCTTAACAGAGCAAAAATCTAAACATTTTTTCACGTCTTGTAAACTTTTTCAGCTGACTTTCTGTATTTAGTGCATGAAAATGTGCATAATGAAAGGATTTTGCAGAGCTGGATTCAATGTTTTCTTTTTTGGAACCAAGGCAACTCGTGCTAGAGATAAAATATAGATCTTGTTAAAGATTAAAAACTTCCTGCTGGAGAAAAAATAATTACCAGCTTTACTTATCCTGGAACAAAGGAAAGAAGGAATTATTGAGTTCCACTGTAACTTTGTCTGCCTTTTATCACGAGAGCCTGTGGCCCCCTGCATTATGGTAAAAAACAATACCACACGAATTTACCAAAAAGTTACTGCACAGACGGGTCTTTTTCTTTCGCAAATCGGTTGCGGTCGTCTTGCTTGGATAAAATGGTGAAGGGTGGTGAAGAAATTAAGGAGACGTGTTCTAACACTCCAGTTCAATCACTTGCATTATTTTCGACAAATTTGCCTTTTGATGTAATTTGTTCTACACATGACAACAATGTGTGCCATTTATTTATCCTACGAAAAGGCCGAATACTATCTCTGACTTCCCATGCCGTAATTCTATGTTCAGACACATTTTTGCATGAGACTTCTGCCAAATAAAAAAGGCAAATTGAAGAACTAATTTACCGATTATAACCAGTGAGAACTGCTGGCATGTTTTCACCATGCTACTGGAGTTTTGGACATATACAGTCAGAGAACTTACATCAAGCAAAGGTTTGTAGTAAAATACAGCTGCAACTAGAAAGGTGTGCTAAAAGTACTATTGACCAAGAAAGTCTACGGACCAAGGGATCTGACAAAAAGCTGAGTATCTCCACAACCTCAAAACACAGCCTAATATTCCTATTTCCAGCCTCTACTGGTATATGCGAACAACATTGTGATGTACGGTTTCACTGGCTACTTTTAAAGGCTGCTCGGATATTTAGCGTTTTCTGAGATCCCATGGTCCATAAACTTTTTTGGTCGATAGTACATTTTGATACAGAATTGAATAGTGCTAAGAAACAAATCAAACACTTTCCAAATAGTGTTCAAATAATGAAGTACTTGTTTTATTTCGGTATGTTTTGCGGCCGTTATCGCCAGCATGAAAGCAATTGCATTCTTGTTTGTTTGATCACGCAACTCGATGATGTGACCGTATTCCAACATTATTCTAAATATACTCAAATTTGCGAATGACGACTATCTGACTCTGAGACCGAGTTGAACAGGGCTATATTCTATGTATTAGTCTGAAATTTCAAATGCCATAGGTTTGCAAATACAGAAACAAGCACATTTTAGTAAACTGTCTTGTAGAATGTAATAAATACTGTCCCTTACACTTTACTACTCATGAAGCAGGTTGAAATAGTATACAGCACACTTCCCTTTAATTATGTCAGCACGCAAGTTATAGGAAATATACTTACCTTAACTACACATTTTCTACACCGCCCCCAAAGGACATTCATATACTTTCATGGACTAACCACTAAGCCAACCTAAATTGAAATTTGGTACTTCTAAATAAATAAAGAACAGTAACTTGCAAAACAACCGAAACACTCCATGAGAGGCCATTGAGAATTGGAAGAGTTGAATATCAAATCAGAACACTCCTTACACCAAATCAGAACACTCCTTTTCATGCAGCAATAATTGATACAGAAATTCAATAAACCACACTTGATAGAGCAGTGATAACAGCATTCAGGCCAGAAAAATCTGACATTAAAATATTGGCTCAAAGTTAAACGAAAATTTTATAAATTAAACTAAGGCGAAACTCACACAGTGACACATCTGTCCTAATCACAGCGTAATTTTACAATGCCAATATTCTTTGGTTTAAATGTATTAGTATCACGACAGACTTTCTAAACATGTCCTTAACACAGTTTTTGAGTACTTTCAAGTTTTGTGGTTCTTAAATTCCTTACATAACACTGAAAGCTTAAAGCATAGAGTAAAAGTCTGCTAGTACCATTCACTTCAGTATAATTTTTTTTCCACCTCAATGTGACGAATTTCACTAAAATAGTACAACAACCTCAAAAACATATGGCAGTTCAAGCTGATTTGAAACTATTAGTTGAAAGCATTTCAGAAATTGCAAAATGTGGCTAAATGAATAGCATAGTCTATTGAATGACTAGCATACTCAAAACTGTATTCTCAAAACAGAGCTAAAATCTAAATTTAAAAAAAGCAAACAATGCACAACACAGCACAGAAGTGGCCAAGGAAGTTACACAACACACAGTGAGCATGCTAATTTCTCCACAGCACTGCAGATGGAAACAATATCACTTTGCTATAATTACTTTTCTAGAACTTTCTCAAGTGGCCAACACAATAAATCAACAATGTGGCAGGAAACCATAGAAAAATTATGAAATATATGCTGTGTGAAATCAGTTGTGAAATAAAAGAAGATGACAGTAAATGGCAAAAAAGTAAAAATCTCTGGAAAAAAGGGATAAATAATAATAATAATAATAATAATAATAATAATAATAATAATAATAATAATAATAATAATAATAATAATAATAATGGTTTCGACTTAACACTTGATAAAAACTCGAAACTTGCAGTTCTCAAGCTTTGAGAATTTAGTTCGATGAACGAACCAAGGCGTCAAGTCAAGCAAGTGTTTTGGAAACAAGTACAGGCTACTAGATGTTAGATTTATTTATTTTAGTCCAAAACTCTCACCAGTAATCGATCTATAACCAGCATAACTGGGGAACATTTAACAAAATACGCAAAAAAGAGATGAAGGACACAAACAAACAACAAAAGCACTTCCAGACAAATGAGAGCAATGACGCATGTGCTAGGTAAAATAATTTAGTGGCATATATTAATGCATCTGCATAAATGGTGGCACAAACAATGTGCCTGTCAGGATTTCAAACGAGTTTCAATTAGTAAAGAAATGTTTCGATTCATGTGAGGAGCTGCAGAACATTTTATTCCAGCAACACACTGCGACAAAGAATGATAATTTTTTTTTTTGTGCAGGATTAAACACTGTTACACAACCTTCCACAATGAATGACACAGAACACGCGGTATGTATACAGCGAGAATGTAACAAACGTGCGTCTAAGGGTGCGTACAGATAGACATACTGCAACGTGACAACTCAGTCAGGACTGCAAAGAGCAAGACACTGTTGCTCATCATCTTGTCCATTTGCTACAGCAGGCAGGAATCATGAAAATAGATTTATAATAAATCTGTATTAAATACGACTGAATATTACAAACCAGTTTTGCGGAAGCCTGCTAAGTGGTGAAAGATTCATGAAAGGGAAAAACTGTCACCCACTCGACTGTACCACAAAGCTACACAGGAACCCAATACGGATTTTCAGAAGGCTGAAAATTTTCCCTTTCATGATTGAATATCATATTTTTGCACATGTAATCCGCAACAAAAAACAAAAAATTTGAGAGTAACGTCGGGGTCCTAGGGAACCCCACCCTCTCCCCACCCGTGTTTTTTCTTTTTTGTAAGAGGGGATTATCTTTTTTTTTTTGTTATTGTGCATTTAAATTTTGCTGCAAAGGTACTATACAAGGTTTACAAACTCATTCAGCAACCTCCGAATGAGATTATCTTTTCGCCTTCACGGAAACACTATCTCTAGGTTAAATAAAATGTTCCATTAACACCAGAATGACATACGCACCCTCACCTCCATCAAAGGAAAAACAGGCCTGCAAGTTTATTTTCCTGTCAAACCCAAATATTGTTGTGCTTCCGTGTATTCACATTTAGGCTGGGCAACTAAACAGTTTAATGGATAAGCAGTGTTCATCACCATCTACTCACGTCTGTACACAGATACAGACTTGACTCCACACATGTTGCCTTTATTCAACAGTTTTAGCTGAGCGTCACATACGTTCTGCTTCGCATCCACGTAATGTGCTCAACTGCTGCACTGACTTCACATTTCTTTATAAACGCACCTCACTGAGACGCAAGAAATGTGAAGTCAGTATGGCTCCGAAATGACAAAGAAGCCAGGTGGATGCATCTTCGCGATCCACTCGGCCAGCTTTGTAGAGGAGCGAGTACAGCGTTCTGCCTTTTGCGGCTGGCATGAGTGCTGTACACATGTGCACTAAGCTTTCTCGCTAAGCATTTCTGTGCACTGTTAGGATCGAACATTAAGCGGAACGGTGAGCGGAGCGAGCGGTAAGCGTCAAGCTAAAGCTGTCTATTGATTGACTAGAAGAATTCAGTCTAGACCGCAAAGTTCACAAAAGGCAAATCTCACATCTGCAACAGAGTTTGGTTGTGGGCCCAGGTTGAATACCTGCACCAGGATAAATTTTTCTTCATGCAATAGAAGTCCTACTAGTTTACTTTGCAGCTTTATCCTACAGTCTCGTGTATGCCAGCATTGCTTTTTATGAACCTCGCATCTCTAACAGTGAGGCTGTTAATCTAAGCTAACACAAAACAGTTAATAAAGAGAGATAACTACAGCTGACAGACAACACAGCTGTGCAGGAACAGTGCACATTTTGTGTAGAAGTCCTTTCCCCGCAAAATGAGGTTCACAAATGTCTTATTAAAGCTGCATCATTACACTACACCCCAATAAAGTCACCGACCAATAATTTGGACATGAATTATTTGGACAACTTCGCAGCGCTGCCACTGTCCACAGGAACAAGAACAACCGAAAAATTCAGACACCTTTATGTGTGCCATTCAGTAATTCAAACTCCGCCTGCACGACCATGTGTCCATCGAGTCAAGCAGAAAGAGCAATATTTTTGATATGCCGCCAGCATGGTCTTATGTGCTTTTTTGTCATCAAATCTACCGAAGCCTAGTCGATTCAGTAGTCCCACGAGTTCCAAGTGTCTAGTGTTCGCTTGTTTACGTTTTAAATAGCAGCACTGTCTTGGGCGACATCCTTGATTGCCATTGTGAATTTTTGTCGCTCAGCGTCATCAAGCAGCTTCAAGTGGTGCAGACTCTACCTTCGATGTCTGCACCGACGAGGGTGACAGTTAAGTGAGGGAAGTGCCAGACAATGACCATTGCAAAGAAACCTGCGATCATTCGACTATCGCAGCGCAATCAACGTTTGTCATGTTATCAGGGGACGGAGATTTGGTGTATGCGCTGACCGTACTTCCATCTATCTGTAGCGACAGCATGATAATGGTCGAACTATGGATTGACCACGTTGCAGGCAAGTGTATTAGTGTGCAGGACTGTGGTAATGAGCCCTTTTGGCTACTCGTGAAATAGTCACTTATTTTCTGGCACATCCAATATTTTGGACTCTCAATAATTCTGACTTTTCGGTGGTTCCCGCTGAGTCTGAATTATCGGTCGGTGAATGTTAATACATCTGAGGACCTGTGCCTTTTGAGTTGACAACAGTGAACAACAAGGGGTCAGACAAAATAATTGGAAGTGAAACACTTGAAAACTCGAGTAAAACTCTGAAAGCTGCCACATGCAAACAGCCGTTCAAGAAGCCTTGGGGGCCAAGTGGTTTTATATTTATGAAGAAAAACGTCATTGTAAAAAAAAGCACACAGTTCAAGCCCTAGGTTAAATTCTTTTCTCTGAACAAGTATACTATGAGATCTCACATTGATTTACCCTGTGCAACCGGCCAAGCAATTCATTACATACACGGCGAATATGACAAAGGGCAATCAACATAGGGCTTATAAGAGGACATAATCCACAAAATAGCAGCTCAGTCAATTTCAATTAACAATAGGCAGTATTAACAAACAACAGCAGAACATGCAAACACAGCACAACTTTGACTAACTTCACTCATCGCACATTCATCACCATAGGAATGTTTTCACAGTCAGCCAGTACTTGTGATGCACAGCTACCTACCTGCACGTCAAATGGCTCCAACAGACTAATTATGTGGATGAGAGAAAACAGTATCAGAGGCTATTCGAGACTATAAGTTAGCACCGAGATATGAAGCTGAGCATTTGAAGATAATCCACTTCAGCAATTTCAGCAAGTTGTACACCCTTTTCACTGGTCACACCAAGTAAAACTTTATCAATGTAGCAGGTTTCATCTGAATCACTGCGATACCAGGAGCTGCAACTCTGCAATCCAACATATAGAGCAGACAGTGGCACAGTTACATTCTGGAGCAGTTCGAAGACATTGCTTCTTTCAATTTTATGCCGCAAAGCTCTGTTCTCTTTCCAAGCAGCACATCTACTGGATTAAAATGCAACACTCACTATCTGCATGCTCAGATTACAGATCTCGCTCAACCCAGCAGCAGCATAATTCTGGAAATGTCTTGGAAGTTGCTGCCGCTCTTGTCATCTTGGTTTCTTATTTTTTCTTGAACAACCTAACCTGCAGTTAGCACTGTGCTCACCTTCCAGGATAGCGCTGAAGCTCATCAAGAAAAACAGCTAATGAATGACTGTTTCAAGACTCATTTCTAGCGTACTAAACTTTCACATGTGTCGAACAAACTGGAGAGAAGTAATCATGGTCACTATTATAAAACTATGTTTCAGGACCCATACAGGACGCAGCTAAAACGTCAATTAAAGGCCAACTGCAGCGAAATTTCGCTCTGCGTAACACATAGTTGTAGCGGTACTGTAGCTACAGAGAAAGCTTGGTGCAGAATTCTGTTCGCAAAATGCAAATCGATGCATCAGAAACAACTTGAACAAATTCTCGCTTTCTGTACCAAAGCTGTAAAAAGATGCGGCTGTTACAGCTCACTTGAAGTGACCGAGAACCCAGGGTTTGAGGTCAAAAAATATCGCTGGGACACCGCCCAATGTGCCGCATGCAATACTGGAATTCACATCACACATCCTTTATTGTGTAGCTGCACATATCTCCAGCAGGGGTGCCCTTTGTCTGCTACATGTGTTAGGGACCGTGTTAGTGAGCAGACAAACTACTGCCATCTGCAGTCAAGGATGAGAAGCAGCTCAGGTTTTTGTCGGCGGTTGCAGGATGGCGGAGAGAATCATTGATGAGCTCAGCCAGAGCGCATGGCTGCACAAAAGTTCCAGTTGATTGAACAACAGTTCTGGTTGATTGTAAAACAACGGATACCATTTTCTGGATTCTTGATATCACAAGGAGAGATGATCGATCCATGGCGCATCGCAGTGATATCGAACTGCATTGTGCCGCAGATCAAAGTGAGCTGAGATCATCCCTTGAGCTTGAGTCACATTAGTGAAAATATATCGAAGGCTGTGCAAGAATCACATGACCACTGACACTTCTTACGAAGAAAGAAGCAATAGCTTGGTGGACACCAGAATGCCAAGAGGCCATGGATATGTGGAGCTCAAGCAAGATGGAGACGCGATGAGACATCTGTGAATATAAATTACTTCTTGTTCTCGGTGCCAGGCATGGCTCCACCTCACTCTTCGGCTGCGCATTAATACTGGACACAAGCTGAGCCTCGATCGACATTCCCGCAGTCAGCAGCTGTGGCGCTCAAACGAGACAGATGCAACAAGACGTTCGTTCAGTACCGGGAATAAATCACTTCTTTTTTTATTTGATGTGCTCGTGTTGGCACGCCAGCTCAAGCGCTCATGTTCGTGGCCTGGCCCGGACGCTGTCGGGTAGCAACAATGTCGATGACGTTGTCGCTACAGGTGCATTCAAGCAACAACTAATCAAGGGACCAATCTTGGCATCGTTCGACCCAGGCCTACCCACTCAAGTACACGTCGAAGCTTCCCACACTGTGCTTGGAGCAGTACTCACTCAAGTGCGAAGTGACACCACTCGAGTAGTGGAATACGCAAGTTAAGAAGGTCACCGAGAGCGACAGCCACAAACTCTCTACGGAACTTGAGGCAGCTCACTGGGCTATAATGCAAAACTTTCATCCTTATCTGCAAGGACTAGACCGCTTAGTGTTTATCAGACAACTGTGCCATAGTGCACATAACGTTGAAGGAATAAGCCCCAAGAGGGGATTCAGATGCCTGACTTTTGACCTAGTCTCGTACCATTTCACAGTGCGCCATACATCTCGCAAGACAAACACCGTGGCGGATGTGCTACCAAGAATCAATGCAGTGTACACGCTGGAAGCAAATGATTCTGCCTGTGCAACGCCCAGGACAAGGACACAGAAGTGGTTGTCATCATCACAGACAGTCAAGACTGCTAGTGAAACAGCAGGCCAAAGAGAAGCTGAGAAAGGTTACCAGTGTGGAGATGTAATTGTTGGTACGTCATCTTGAAGGCTTTTCGGTGTGGTGCAGCTGTTACACGGACGCAGGGAAAGACAAGGCACACACACAGCGCTAACTTCCAACGATGATTTAATACCGGGATAGAGTGACACTTGTACATCCAGCACACATGTCATAGAAACATGTTCATCCGTAGTGATAAGAAATGAGTTCTAATAATTACAACTTCGGAAAATAACCAAACAGTCACTACCAGGTAGTCAACCAGGAAGTTACCAGATCTTCAACGCCATGCTGGTGTACCCAATCGACTACATTGTGCTGCCCAAATCACTTCAAAACACCTTGATGCAAAGTCACCCTGATAATGTAGGCCACGGAGATGCCATGCGAACGAAATACAAGCTGTAAAAATATTACTCACAGAATATGGACCAAGACATTGCATAATATGTCAGAAAATGTCGCACATGTCAACAAAACAATCATGCAAGTGGACTGCAACCAGGAATACTCAACCAGAGGGAAGCGTCTTGAATGCCCTTCCATAGATTGGCCATCGACCAAGTACAGTCTATCAACACAGCGGACAAGAACAAGCACTTCATCACAGCAGTAAGCTTCAAGATTCATTGTAACACGGGCAGTACCGCTGCGCAAGTCTGCTTCACATGTTATCCAGTTCATCGAGGAAGGGATCATCACGAAATTCGGAATTGTGAGAGCTATAATCAGTGATAATGACAGAGCACTCATGTCAAGAGCAAGCAGTGACCACAATGAGCATCGTCACATTGAACAGATCCTCACAGCATTTTACACCCCCCAGACCGATGGACTTGTTGACATAGAAAACGTTCAAATCCTCCCACCTGTGCGCAAGAATGTAGATGGAGACATCGACCACGAAAGTGAATATCAGGCGAGAACTACATTCAAAGTCAACATGCTGGACTCAAGACATCACAATTTGAAATGTTGTTTAAACTAACTGCAAGTCAACATCCAAGAAGCCCAAGAAGACATCGACATGGCCAAACAAGAAGTGTTGAGCAACGTAAAAGACCAGTCGAGTAGCATGAAAACCAAGTATAACTTTCCAGCACTGTTTGAAGTGGGCAATCAAGTATGGCATGAGACCTTGGCAAAAACAGAAATTTGAACCCTGGTATGATGGACCATATACGATAACTCATCGTATCGTAGGAAATGTTCACAATTTTCCGAACGAAGAACAATCGCACAGAGACAAGAGTGGCTACTACAGTGCAGTAATACGGATGAGAAGACACAAGGCATGTGTAAAACAATGGAATACTACACCACTCGAGCTACTCAAGCTCTCACTAGCTGCTGACTGGCCTTAACAAAGTAAGCCACCACACTGCTGGCTCAAAGATTCCATCAGAAATCAGCATAATGCGAGGATGTATTATGTTAGGAGCCCAGGTGTTTTAGGGACTGCTCCTGTGAGCAGACAACTGTAGTGTACTGCGCTTAACATAGATGGCGTCAGGGCAGTCTATCATGGTTTGTTGTAATAAAGCAAGATCCCGTGCAGGCGCAGTCAGGTCTCACACTGGATGTGACTGGTGTCTGTTGGTCTCCTGGGTCCGTGCTGTCGGCATGCCGATCCTTCAGCATACCTGCTCAGCCACCCTCAACAACTACTGCCGCTTTCTGCAGTCCGAGATGGGGAGGTAGGTCAGGTTTCGGTTGGCAGCCGCGAGGGGGACGGCGGAGTACCATCAAGGAGCTCAGTTGAAACACATGGCTGCGCCAAAGTGTGTTGATCGACGAAGAAATCATGTGATGTTCTCATTACGAGCATGTGTCAACTGATACATGGCAATCTAGACACTATCGATTAATAAGCCATGCGAGTGCTAGCCTTACAGTTGTTTCGCAGTCACTTTGATGACAAGCTGAGCTCAAGTGACGCTTCGTTGCAGTTGGCCTCCTCTTGACTTGCTGACAACCTAAATCTTTTTTCACTAACACGTTACATGACCAGATAACCACTACCTTCATAGCTCAGCTGCAAATACTTCATAGACAGTTTAGTTTAGCGTAATAGCGGGCTTAGCGGAATAGCGGGATCGAAATGCACATGCGTGGAACGCTAAACGACCACCAGCATTTTGCAAACGCAAGCTCTTTCTCAGATTTAACATTACCATTTTTGGGTGGTTTATGTAGTTTACGTAAAACATGGCGGTAGTCACAGCCACCCGCTCTGAACTGAATTTGTTGTTGCTTTTGTAGATTTCATTTCATATGTAGCAAATTAATGTGTAAATGGCTTTCGCATAGTCTCAGGTCGCTTCGACAAGAGAGTACTGTATTATGAATAACTTTGTGGTGTTTTCAAGATTGCTTCTCATTTCGAACATGTCGAGGCCTAACGACAAAACCTCAGAGGCGGCAGGCACCACCTATTGGTGAAGTTGGGAGATTGGCACGACAGCATATGGTCTCTGAGATCCTAAGATCTTGGAGGCTATGGTCGACATCCTGTACTGCTTGCACTGATTTCGCCACGGATCGGCAGACTTGGAAAGTACAAATACAGCGCACTCCCTGCTTTCGCTACGCTGCCTCTCGCACTTTTCGGACGCACACACAAAGTTTGGTGAATAGATAGAATCACTTAGGCGCACTATGTATGCGAAATCAAAGCGTAGTGGAATAGCCTCCTGCACGTAAACAATAGCTATCACGCTATACTAAAACTCACTTTCTGCAAAGTTCGATTGCTGAATGGTAATGCTATTTCTCTTAACCCTGCTATTACGCCAAGATTAAACTAAAACTGCCTAATAAACATCTACAATTCGTTTTCAACAAGCTGAGCTCAAGTGAGATTTCACTGCAGTTGGCGTTGTAAGTCCCAACTTGCTTGCTGACTACAATCACTTCTTTCACTAATGCGCCACATGACAAGCTACGTCATGGCCACCTTTGTCCATGTCACACAGCTTGTTCAAAGCTCATACTACCGCAAGTCTCTAAGTGCCTTGCCAGACGTTGTTGCCGTGTAAAGCGTGCTGGACACATGGTGCATGCATATGGCCGCTCGCCTGTGTGCCGACGCATGTGAATCTTGACACTCTGCTTTGCGGTGAATCGCTGCCTGGCAGATGGGGCAGTAGTAGCGGCGTTCACCGGTGTGCGTCACCTGGTGTCGCTTGATCCGATAAATGTCAGGGGCAGTGTACATACATCGGTTGCATCGCCAGAGTCCCGACACCCTTGACCATGGTGGCGTTGGGGGACTCCGAACGCCCGATGACGAGTCATCAGACACCTCGGCCCTGGTGCTCCATGGATTTTCGTCAGCAGCCCAGGCTTCTGTAATCACTGGAAATGACAGACAAAAGTGCTCTGCTCAGAAAGGCATCACATTTTAAAGAAACCCACCGCTCGTCAGCTTCAACATTCGTTAAAACAGAGTAAAATAAACACATGTTCCTCTGCTAGACACTCAGCTTCAATGCTTAATGCATAGTTTCCTACTGAAATTATGAAATGAAACTTCAGTGCTGCGACTGTTGAGCTGCCATGAAAGATATGGCAATTCTGCCACTCCAGCTGGATTACTAGAAGAAGCGAATGCTGCTTGTAAGACAAATTAGAGTTAGCTAATAATCAAAATTTAATTAGCCTTTGTAATTAATTTTTGAGTCCATGTCCAACAAGTCGAGCAGAAATATGCATTTAGCAGATATCCTATGCTAAGGTGCAGTTTTAATATATACATTTTCAATATCTGCAGTGTGCTATCACTGAATATGACAAATCAGTTCTGCGGAAGCCTGCAAGGTGAAAGAAGGTTCATGAAAAGGAAAATTGTACTGCACCCAACAGTAGCATGAAGCTGCAAAGAAAACCCATATTGGCTTTCCTTTGCAGCTTGGATGACAATATATTCTCTTTCTGCAACACTGCTATCAGCACTGATGAAGAAAAGAGGGTGTTAATAAGTGCACATGAGATAACCGCTGAAAATAGCATGCTGAGAAGCAGATCGTAAGTATGTTTCTATCAATATAAGTAACCTGGCATACACCCACTCGTTTGAACGTTTGCACAGAAACCAGAACAGCTATACACACACTATCAGGTCACCACAAATGCAAGCTCAAGAACTGGCTTGTTTATGCACAAACATTATACAAGTACGTATGATAATGAACCAGCCACATGTGTAGTAGTAAAAAAAATGGCGCATTGCAAAAGTATGGCGAAGATGAGTTCTACTACAGCGAAAACATGGTATTTTGCACATGAAACAGATGTATAACAAAGCACATGTCACACATAAACCAAGCACTTCTTGCTCATCCAACATGCCAAAGCAGCTAGATCATAGCCATACTGGTTCATGTGAATACTTGGGGATGGCACAATGCGAGTGCATGTGTTGCCTGTCTGCGCTCTTGCTGTCCGGTCATCTCCTGTTGTTTTCACATTGTCCCTTATTCACACAAACACATATCAAAAAGCTTGTTTACAATCCTCCTACCATACTGGGACAAGCAGCGAAGCAATGTTACCGATTTAAACACCATGAAACCTAACTTTTAACCTCTAGTTGCCTTCTGGAACTGGAAGGGATTAATTGCATATGTGAGCCAGCTGACAGCATCCTTCGAACACGATATCAAAATGCACAGAAAATTTGAAATGATGCCTGGAAGTTGGGCGAGTTCAGTTGAACTTGTGGTGGCAGAAACAAAATGAGTGCAGACAAAAAGACTACCTCGTTCCTCAGTTCCTTCATCATCGCAGTGGTTTTTGTTTTACCCTGAGTGCCATTAAACAAGCCGTCTTTCATTATGTGGAACACATTTTGTTAAACAACATGTATATCTAATGCACTGTTTGCATCTGACATGATGGCATTTCACTGTTAATTTTGGTTTCTCTGCGCCTACTATGCAACCTTCCTTTTGCACGGCGTTCTCAGGTTGTAATTTACACTGAGGTGTTCCTTTTCAGCACTTCTCACCTCTCTGGCACTCGGAGAATGACGTATGTGCACACTATATGATTACACACTCATTGAACACCTTAGGGTCAAGCTTGTGTGATAAGTAACAGACTGCGCAGTAGTTGCTAACCACCCGCGAACAAGGCACAAATACTAAATAAGGCACAAAAAGCCGCAAAGATGTGCAGAGGTCAGCTTGGAAAGAAAGTGGTAATCCTCATAGACTCTTCTTTGTAGTCCTTGCTGCAAAAAAAGAAAGAAATTAAAGAAAAAGTCTGATCACACACAGTAAAAAAACAAGAGGAGTTACCAAGCCACTTCACGTCCCCCCTTCCCAAGCTTACACATTTTCAATCTCACTTTTACAAGAACACATTAGCAGAAAGTTGAGCACCAGTCACACAACAATTGTGGAAAGTTATATATGAATGCTTTACAATGGTACACAACAACAGCAAAGGTGTAAATAACCGTTACAAGCTATATTAGTTGCATCCCAGGCTTTACAATTATCAGCGCACCAAAGCCATGAAAGTATTGCCTTGGAGTTCAGCTGCGTTTCATTAAGCAAAAGAACCACAGAATGATTTCATTAAACATGTAACATAGCTGGGCATCTGTGATGCTTCATGTTCTTATGCATGCACTGCTTTATACCAAGTGCTACAAACTCGTTCTCTAAAAAAAAAAAACTGACTGTTCGCACACAAGTGTGGCTGAAAGAGCTTTCAAGCTACATCTCTTGCACATGATTACGATGTTGTACATACATTCTCTTGCTTATCAACTGCTGCTTTATGTGCACTTTCATGAATTTGCGTGGGCAAGATGCAGATACCACATGCCTTGGAGCCTTTGTGTTAGCTGTGATGCAATATGGTGGGACGATCTAGCTTGTGCATGGAAAATGGAGGCTATTGCCTGTGATATTTCGGTGTAAACGTTGGTGCCTTTTTCCACCTTTCTTTCTTTTCTGATGGCATAGACATATGACGCACAATAGGCTCGACACGAAAAATGAACCAGTGCAAACACAAAGTATAACTTGCTATCGTCAATAAAATTTTGCACGATTACACATTTTAAAAGACAAAATAACACACAAAAGGCTCTATGAACCAGTGCAAGCAGTAAGTACGCTGTTCATAAACTGAAACACAAATAGCAATGAATGTAAATTGCACGTAATTACATGGAAGTGCAACATCTAATTGCTCTGCAGCTGGTTTCTAAGCATGGAGTAGTCGCAAGTGTACATATTGGAGTTTGAATTAGGCCACTGTTATATATGCTGGTGAACCTGGAATTGAAACAATGCATTGGAGTAGTTCCAAGAATTGTTCACGTTTGAATTTATGAGCCCAGTACATCACAAGTCCTGAATGGGCCTGCACACTGCAAAACCAGAGTTCCCCACCACTGTTCATGCACTGTAATGATATTAACATCATTACGGATTTTCACAAGCAGTATTCAAGTAGCTGTTTCTGCCAGTGCAATGATAAACGTGATGAGCTACGGCTGCATCAAACACTTAGCGGTGTGTAACTTAGATGTTTACCTGCATTTTCACGTACTAGAAACCTTTACAGAAACCGACAGATTCAATGTAAACACCAAACAAAAGCAGCCACAGTGCATATAGAACATTACACTAACCCAAGTTTCATTACAAAAGAACCTTGAATTTCGTCCATGTTAGAAAAGCATGGTAGATATAAGAATAATGAACAAGAATCACATGAAGCAAGCTGTAATCGAGAATTTGACGGAACACTTGTCTGGTCAGGTAAATACATTATTCGTACAACAGGTCAATGACCAATGTCAAAAAAACACAGCTTGAGCAGTTTCGGGATCTAAACCATCAAACTTTGCGTCACTTTGGTCAGTGACCAGTTCTACGAATAATGAAGCAAGCTGCTACACTTTTTCATCATCTAAACACTTACTACTCTCTTCACCGAACTTGTTCACAACACAAGCAAACATGGTTATACATGTATAAGGTCACAACGTCACACGCACATCAATCCACGTAAGATACACAAATGAATGGTTTATGAAAGCTGGAAACTAACAACACATAGTTCGAACGATTAACCCACTGAGAATATAAATTGCGCCACTGGTCTTTAGCTAATTACTTTATGAATTTACAAGAGGCCACTTCGTGCTGCAATGCATCTGCCATTTTTATTATAAACCGTGATCAAGGCAGCCTCGTGTGGATAAATAAACAAGAACAGTTCACCCCTCAAGAAAATGGTGCTACAGTAACATGAAAGTTGCTGCTGTTACAGCGACAACTTCACATACATTCTCTCGCATCTTCGGTTAAGAACGCCTGTGCTGGTGACCCAAGAGAAACGGTTTTTAACTACCTTCGCTGGAGTCCCTTCGTTGTGGCCTTCACTTAATTGTTCTGCCTTAGGTGAGCGAAATACTGCGACGTTTCCAGTAAGAAAGGTAACCCGCCGTGTCCGATTTAATTGAAAAGAGTTGGTATTACGTCCTGCATGCTTGCACAAGAGCTAAGGGAAACGGAAGCAAAGCGCGTACCGGCGTTTAGCATCACAAGAAGTTATGTTTAATATTGTACGCGCGCCGAGACAGTCAACGTAGCAGCTTCTTCATTCGCGGAACAGAGACGCACGGAAATCGCACAACAGATGGTCGACAGGCAAGACGTCTGTCGGTCGCCGAAACTACTGTGTCGCCACGTCGCTCGCGTCTCAACTTTATTCAAGATCAACAACGAGCGCGCTGTTAGACATGCAGTTGGCAAGCAGTACTTTGTCGAAAAGCTCTGCGATGAGCACGGTCCGTGCACGACTCGCCTTTTAGCTGGAGGACTCCACGGCTCAATCCACATAGAGGGTAAATAATAATGCACCCGATAAAAAGAAAAGAATCAAACGTTCGAGTACGAATTACAAGGGCACTCCATTCACAGAAAAAGAAATCTTGTAACACATTTGACACATTCTGCGTTAGGAACAGCGTCGGCGATCAGCGCCATGTCGGTGATGTCGATGAAAGCACCGAATAGTGCTCGCTAGAGTACACTCTAGTGCTCGCGTCAGTGAGGGATGTTCCGTACTTCAGGGAAGAAAATAGGTTAGACATAAAAATTGCCTATATTCATGACTTTTCCCCGCATAACTTTAAAAAATTCCCGCAAACGCCTCCAAATTTTTATGCACGTACGAAAAAAAGCGCTGGAGCGGAAGCCGCTGCGGCTAGGGTGGTGGCCGCCTACGAAAGAGAAGACAAAAGTGACCATATTGCCAGGGGCAAAAGAGGGCGGGCCCAGCACAGCATATTATTGGCGACCGCGGATTACGCGCGGCACTCGAGTGCGTTTTCGGTTCCCCGATCAATATTACACAAAAATATATTTGTTTATCTTACATAAATATCTTACTTGCCATGAGGCAATTTCGTCACAGTAAGATCTGCATAAAAATACGTAATTAGCGAAAACATTTCATCGTTATAATAGTGTAAATGTAGATGATTGGTAACTTTATAAACGACTAAGAACTTTATAAAAACTTTATAAACGATTAGGAACAACTTAAAGCAATAAAAATTCATCAGAGAGAATACTCGTACGAATAGATAGGGCTCCATAGAAAATGCATGGGGAAGCAAACTTGAAATTTGGCGATGGGTGAACTTGAAATTTCGGGTAGGCCAACTTAAATTTCGGGGTGGGCCAACTTGAAATTTGAAGGTACGAAGTAGTTCATTACCACACAAGAAATCATTCATTTAAGAAAATACAGCACAGTGAGAAAAACGAAACTCTACAAAATACTCAAAAATCCAACATGCTATACATATGGAAAGGATCAAATTCAGAAAGGGCCTACAGTTTTGCGATCTCCACTGGAGCTACGGGATGGACTAGAGGCGGCGACGGAGACGGTGTTCGGAGTAGAGTAGCGGTGGCGAAACTAGAAACCGTCGAAGAAAAATCCTGGTCACTCCCAAGCGAACACCAAGGAACCATTTACGCAGGAGGACGTTCCGTTGTGACGTTGGGAACATGGGTAGGTAGCCTTGGTACGGTACAGGTCTCGACGCCGGGCACCAAGTCCAATGGCTTCACCTCTGCTCTCGGTGCAAGCGCTTCATTTCTCCCATGTCGGTAGGCTCCTTATCATCAGGCGGTGATGATCGACGCTGCTGTGAAGAAAGGCATAGTGGAGACGGACCACCACGGCTTGACGCCCTTGCGGCGTTCGCCAGCCCGAGCTCGGGCACGGCGCTGGAGACGCTGGGCCGCCTGGATCGGACGCCCTTCCGACATTTGCAAACCGTAGGCTGCAGGAACAAGTTGTACGTGATGTCGAGCCCAGGTTGGAGCCTGGAGCAGCCTGTACTGGCCGCAACTCCCGCGCCCTGGGCACCTTCTTCTCCGTCTTGCTCCACGTCTGCCACGCTGGCCGTCTCCCTACGAACTCCCCGGATTCTTCTCTTAATTATCTTTTCGCACTCGCGTGTAGGCCACTCATTGGTTGAACGCTTCCTGTTTTGTGACTTCACGCCGCGTGCCACCGTTGTTGTCGTCGTCTTCGAATTATTGCTTCGGCGCGCTCGTGCAACCACTGCAGCGTCTCGCCGTAATCTTCGCATGGCTGACTCGCTCCGATCACGGCACTCGCGCACTTGACACATCACAATATACAGGGTGTTTCAGCGAACACTTTCAAAATGTTTAAACGTTGCTTGTGGCAGACAACACAATAGTTCATGAGCTGGCCTACTGGAAGAGGCGGACGTTACTTGCACAAAAAAGTGAAATGCATAATCGACTAATTAATAAACATTCGCTAATTAAGTTTTTAATTAATTACGTTATGGCCCATATTGCAATTTACAAATTCGAGCCGAGGTTCTCCGCAAAGTTCGGGAATTAATATCTCGAAAGTGGCGTCATCCTGAGAATTCGTTTCAAGTGGATCCGCTTTGCGAACTCCACTGCTATAATTTGTAAATTGCAATATGGGCCATAAGTTAATTAGCTAAAAACTTAATTAGTGAATGTTTGTTAATTAGTCGATTATGCATTCAATTTCTTTCTGCAAGTAACGTCCGCCTCTTCGAGTAGACCAGCTCATGAACTAGAATTGTGCTATCTGCCACAGGCAACCATAAAAAAAAAAAAAAAAGGAAAGTGTTCGCTGAAACACCCTGTATAGTTCTAGCTGGGTTCTAGCTGGTTCTATGTTTCTCGGAGTCCCAAAACTATGATGGCTAGGAACCGCCATAGCACCAGAGCCACCATACTAAAACGACTGTATAAGACACCAAACATTTGGTGAAAATAAATTTGATATTTTAAGAGTAAGTGTGGCGCAGCGTTCGATCACGTCACTTGCTTAATTAAAAGCATTGCAAAAAATTACCGAACCCTCATTTTTTTTCCCTATTTTCATGCGTCATACAAAGTTCGTAGTGAGTTACTCCAGTGTCCTAGGTGAACTAAATAAGGCACGTTATTTATATTTGGCGAAATTAAAGGGCACGAAATTTAGCCCTCTGCCTTGGCATAACTACAGACGTCAAATTTAGCGAACATGAGGAGAACGCTATGGAAAATATGTGTGAGAACTTATATGCATATGGACTAAATGCAGCCTTTGTAAAACATTCCTCTATACGAAGATGAACTGCACCGATCTGGCCCTATTACGATTTGTTTCCCAGTGTCCCGAGGGAACCAATTACGTTACACAAACTTTGTATTGAGCGAAAATAAGAGTAACATTATAGGTTCTGTGTAGGCAAAATTTTAAGTGCGGGGTTAATTAAGGCCTTCGCAATAAATTGCGTATTCAAGCGCTCCAGACTAAATTTTACGAGTGGCGCAAAATTTACCATGCAGCCCGCTTAAATAACCACAAGCGCCACTAAGATCGAACTTGGCAATAGAGGGTGGGCGAGTATGGTAAATGTGTGTACGAAGTTAAATACGTGTGAATAAACTGCAGTTTTTGCAAAGCATTTCGAAATGAATTGTTTGAAAGTGTTACGCGTGGCCAAGCTACGTTTCCTAATGACCCGAAACAACTCTGCGTTACGCAAAGTTTATATTCAGTGGACATGGGAAGCATCTGAAGTTGGATATGTAGCGCAGTTCTAACGTTTTTAAGTAGAAGCATTACAAATAATTACTGAACTCCAATTAAAGAATAGCGTTATACGATGGCTCGCCCTGTGTCCTCGGGGAACTAAACGAAACATTCTGTTTATGTTTGGTGAAAATAACAGCCAGATACAATGGGTGATGGTTAGGCAAAGTTCAATGTGGATGGATTAATTGCCACTTTTGCAGTAAATTACGCATGCGAGCGCATCCGAGTGTTATGAGTGCGTCTTACGAACACGCAGAATTTACCGTCTCCTTGACAGACCTACGGACGCCACCAAGATCAAATATGTAACAAAAACCGGGGGGGGGGGGGGGGGGGGGGGCTATATGGTTAATCCGTGTGCGAAGTTAACTGTATGCGGATCAAATACATCCTTTGCGGAAACTCCCTTTAGCAAGTGCTTGAACGCATTATGTGGCCGATATACATATACTCTATGTTTCCCAGCGTCCAGAGGAAATTACATGTTATACAAAGTTTCAGTTGGGCGAAAATAAGCGGTACCCACGGTATGAGTATAGGCACAATCCAACGTGTTACAGCTTGTACAGCAAATTAGGTATTTAAGCGCTCCAGAGCGTTTATTAGTGTTAAAATTTTGCGCCGTGAAATGGAGTGAAAAAAAAAAAAAAGATGGAGCCAGTTCCACGAAGTGAAATCTGTCGAAACAGCGGAGCTGTGGTCGTTCTGTTTCTGCGATTGTCGCGTACGTTTCTTTCTCGCGCTTTTTTTTTCTTTTTTCGGTTAGGCCAAGATTCCTTAACTAGATCCGCGTTGGAGTCCCCAACGAGGATGAATGGAGTGCTTCTATAGCACTTCAATTCAAACCAAGTTAATGAATCAACTATGAACTGTTTTGCGGTCTTTACTGCTAGACCGGGAGCCAAGCTACAGTGTGCTAGAATTCTATAGTCGGGTACAACTTTAGAAGGCAGCGGCATTTGCTCCTCAAAGGCGGATGCACACGAGCCTCCACCAATGGGCGCACACTCTAGACTGACGTCATGCGCCGCACGGCCGGTGACACCGCCGACGGAGAGCATGCAGCCCGCGCTTCGAGCTGGGCCGAGTCTAGCCGAGTCGCGTTAGCGGGACTATTTCTTTAGTCGCGGAGGCAATCGGCTGCCGCGCTTCGGTCGTCTGGGCGGGGCCTCTCCTGTCTTCTTAAGTTGTACCCGACTATAGTTCACTATAGCCAAGCTACAATGTACTAGTACACTGTAGCCAAGCGGACGAGCGGCGTCCATCATGCGAAGAGCGCGCGGCGCATGCAAACACCTGCTGCAACACCCCCGGCGCGCGCTCCGATTGGTTGGCTCCTCTCCTCCCGGCGAGCGGATCACGTGACCTCTGCTCCCGCGTGACGGCGCCGTCATTGACGTCGACTAAGAACAGCTCCGCTGTTAAAATGTACTTCCCCCGTGCACTTGTAAACACAATTGATAGCCGGTATAGGTACGAGATACGACGCACAACGTATTTAAACTCCTCGGCGCAAAATATTTACTTCATCACCGGAAGCGTACTTAATATAAAACCCGAATCCATTCCCAACAATCGTAGGTGTACTAAATCATGTCGAAATAAACGGAGCTTTCGGAGTCACTATATGACAGCAATGACATCTCGATGTCTTCCTCAGCATGCCGCACACGAAGGGGATTCCGACCACCTCTTCGACGACGGCACGAAGACGCGATTTTAGGCCTAACATCTATTGACACCTCCTCCAGGCCAGTCAGCAGCAATGTCATGCACGCACGACGAGACTCTTCCAGCGGACCCAACCTCGCATAAGTCACCTAAGGTGAAAAGCAGCGAAACGATTTTTCATGCGCGATTACTATAGCTATAGTGGCACCTACATTCGGAGTTGTGTCGTTTACTTATGTGCTCTTATGGACGCCTTGGCCTTTGCGTGCAAAAATAAAAAGTCGCAGTTTCGCCCGAAAGGCGAAGCGTCGATTGCGATAGCAAATTAGTAGACAACTATATGAAGTAAGGATACTAGTTTTATCGGCCGTGTACACTTATAACCATTCGCTTATCAACTAAATTAACAAGCATGGTGTCCCGCGCGCACAAGTAAACATGAACACATCTCATTCGATGATCGCGGAAGCTCGTTGTCAAAACGCTTGAGTGAGAAAGCGCGGCAGCAGCCGCGAACGAATTGACCTTCGTGTGGCCTCTCGCTTCAAAGCGAACTAAGCGGCGAAAGCACAGCGCACACGAAGCTATCAGCACTCAGCGCACTCTGCTCCCATCGCAGATCGCTTTCAAAATAGCCATACGCAGCAGCCGGAGTAGATTGAGCCGCGTCGTCGGCTCACCCTAGCACGCTTTCACTCGCACACACAGCATACGGAGCGCGGCGACTATGCTATCGCCTTGGGACTTTACACGGAACATCACGGCGACGACGACCGGCAGAAGTGCGCCTGGAGCGTCTATATAATTGCTATCGTAATAATATCACGCGAGAAGGGCGGGCGATGCTGCGGGAATCAGGTATATAAGCCTTACCGTTCCGGTCGTCGCGTTACATATGTTACACGAAGAGGAGGAGGTACCTATTGTGGCGCTACCGCTTACCTTAGCAATTTGATTCAACTTAAGAATACCATAGAATACCGGACAAGCTTTTATGTGTGTATACGTGTGCATGTAGTTTCGTTGCAGCAGCGCTTGCATGCACTTGCTTGTGGGGTATTGACATTGCGGGGTATTGGCACTTGCATGTGGGATATTGACATATATAGGCACAGCTGCGCCACTTTCATGGCGACGCGAGGCGCAGGGATTGCAAGCAAGTTGCGGAGGCGGGAACAATCGTAGTATCTCGTCTTGCTGACACGCGTTTGGCAGGTTTTGTGGACAATGACTCCACCGGAATGCTGCGTGGCCATTGTCGCTAGGATGTGCCTGCACGTTCTCCCTCACCCGGCAAGGAGGCGACCATTTAAGCACCCTAAAAACGGTATGGCCAATGGGAGCGATGCGCAACTCGAACGTCGGTTATGCCAATGTTACTAGAATAGTCTAGTAATGTTGGGTTAGGCAGTCACATTTTCTGTACGTGCCCTTTGAGCGTGTTCACTTGCTGGAGTTACGGTAATTCTGTCGTCAATGATTTAGGGAGACTCAAGTTCCATCCAATTTTGAAATGCAGGATGATCTACGGACTTTTCACAATGCCGCATATTGAGTAAAAATCTCCTGCAAAAGTTTGTAGGTCGGCTGCCACGCTAGGCTGTCTATATAAAAGAAAAATTCTCATCCACGGATGACATTTCTTAATGTAAATCTGGTTCCCCCAAACTTAAGGAGGGCGATACTTTATATGGTTCATTCGAGTATTTAAAATGTTAGAGTTGGCTTCGCATCGTTCCGTTCAATGTAGTCAGCGTTTCATTTTATCAGTACATCTGCATTGTGTTGTTTTTGTGTGCGCGTGTTTATTGAATATGCCGCATTTTGAACTTTTGGCCTTGCTGGCATAGGGTAATACTTTATATATTTGCTAAATGATATGCATAATTTTCAATAACACATTCTTATTATGCGTAATTTTCCTTTAATGTTATGTTTTCCTCTCTGCTTTGTCCCCCGTGTGATGTTGTAATGCTCCCCTAAACAGATAATAAAATACACTTCATACAACTATCCTAACAACCGTCAGTTTTATTTTGTTCATTAAATCACAACACAATTTGAAATGCTAACATGAAATACATAATCAAGAATGTATTCCTGTTAAGGTTTCTATTCGCTAATGGTGTCAAGAAAAAATTCGTCGTGCGAAACTGAATCATATTAAGGTCACATGTTCTCGAGAACGTGAAAGCGCAAATGCGAGTGTTATATTTGTGCCGAGTTCACGTCTCGATCTATGTTATTGAACAACGTTGTCTAGCTGAGAAAGCGCGGTCAACTAGATGGGCAGATAAATGCTCTTACTATACTTCAATTCTATATTAATCTCCAGTGAAGTATGACAAATAAATTCAATTTCTAAGAAAATATTATTAAAAAGGTGGGAAACGAAATAAGTTACGGTAAAAGTTGTTACCGGTACAGAACATTGCACCTGCAGCACTTCATCGCTCAATAATAAGTGTCTTCAAACCACGGTACGAAACCTGCACCTTTATTTTATTGCAGGAAAAAAGAGATACAAATAATGTAGCAGGATATTGAGAAACTCTCTTTAGAAATGGAATAGTATTTACTCCAATTGAAACACCTCAGGAACCTTTTCCAGAAATGAAGCAATGTTTGCTACATATGAAATTCGCTCCAGTTTGAATACTTTAGAACTCCTCCAAGAAATGAAGTACTATTCACTCCATTTAGGATACCTAAAAGCACCTTCCGGAAATGACGTAATATTTACTTCCATTGGAACACCTAAAAAACTCCTGTAAGAAATATTTAATTCTGTTTGAACACCATAAATATTCTTGTGAGATATGGAATTAACTAGAACTTCATATGAATGGAGTGTATTGTACTCTCATTCGGGAATGCGCTATAGGCCACGAGGAATTTACTCCCATCTGAGATTATTTCGGTTTAGTGCAGTTCGAGCAAGATCGAGTTGGTTGAACTTGCTCAGCAGCACCGAGCGAAAGTTGTTGAAAGTTGCGCATTCTATTAAAGTGGTGGAGCGTTTCGTTGTAGCGTCGACAAGTTCGGCACGAAGGGCTCAGTGCACGTGCTTGCCACATGCTGGTGATCTGCTATACATTAACGCACCCGATGCTTAACTTGAGCAAAAGCTATAGAGAGCTTAAGCGGCGGGTTAACACACGGGCATAGATTGATGTATAGGTACGATCCCTGTCGATACGCTCATCCGAGTGCGAGCACTGTAGGTGGCGGCGTAAGCAGTCGCGCGTGGGGAAATGTGGGAAATGTGGCGCTGCTGCGCTGTGGTATGCATGGCAATGCCGGTATATTGAGGATTCGGATTGGCATCGTTCTTGGAGAGCCAGAACGCCTTGAAGACGCGCCTGGCTAGCAACCGTTCATGTCTGTCACAATGATTCATTTCTTTCTAAAACAGGACGTAAAAAACTGCTTTAGCTTTATTATTACACAAAAACATGTTTTGTCTAATTTTGAGGACATACTATTAGATGCACTATTCTATGAAACGTAAAAAGTATCAGCTGGCCGCTAAAGTTGGAAGGCAGACGACAAGGTTCTCGCTCGCTTTGGAACAACTTGTAGTCTGTTCTTGCTTTTCTTCGCTTGATGCTGCATTGTAGGTGAGTAAACTTTATTGAGAGATGTAATATGGGTGAATGAAAGCCTTTTATGTAGACTTTATTTTAAGAACGCGTTATTTGTGTAGCCATATCCACGTTTTAGACGAAGCCTCGTTCAACAGCAGCCAACACAATCCTCGCAGACACATATCCCGTCATTCCCATGAGTTGGTTCTTTATTCTATGGGCGCCCTTTAAGAAACTCGCATAGACGGTGACGCCAGTTTACCCTCTAGGTGTTATAGTGAGAAACTCCATGGCGCAACTCTGCTCCCGTGGAGAGCATATACAGTAACTCTAGGTGACTGGGGACAGGTGAATGGCGCGTATCGAACGTCATTATTGCAAGAAACGGGCACGCATCGCAATGGCGCATGCGCACTGCTGTTTCGATGAGCGCGTGAAAAATGAATGTTTTTAAGAAAACGACCACTTGGACTGCTCTTTTATTTTCCGCAAAAGCGTTCCCGTGCTGACTAGCTTGCGTGCTGCGTTCGTGCGCTTAACAATAACGTCCTCGGCGTCGCCCAACTCGCGTGTTTACTGGCCTTGTCACGTCCGGCCTGCAAAGAGACAGAAATAGAGACGATAAGAAAGTGAACTGAGCTGCGAACATGTATATACTCAGGTTCGAGGCCAAGCCGTACTCAAACTAACTCCGTACCAAAAAACTAAATATCGCAGTAATGCTAACTTTACATGCAGAAAGGAATATATATATATATATATATATATATATATATATATATATATATATATATATATATATATATTATTTTTTATTTATTTAATACATACTGTGGACACGAAGTCCATGCAGGGTGGATAAAATACAATATTAAGTCACAAGAAGTAAAACAATGTCAATAAAACAAAATGCTGCAACAATACGGCAATAATGCTAATACGCAAAGCAAACAATCATAATACAAGTTTTATAGAGGCAAGTCATTCCAGTCATTAATGGTTATACAGTCATAAGTATATACTTATCAGAAAGTTCACTTGAGTTCATTTATTTACTCCCAGGGTCGTAAGGAGAGGCGTGGAAATAAAGCAAAAACAATACTAATAAAGCAGTACGTGCTCACAGACAGCAGATTTGAACGCATCGTAATCAACGATGCTGGCAGAGGAGGCAGCAAGGTGATTCCAGCCTTGATTTATTTTAGGAATAAAAGCTTCGAAGTACACAGTACTTCGTCATATGGAGTATACCAATACGTATAACAAAGGCGAGAGGCGCGGTAGCAGTAGAGTTCGGAGCTTCAGCAAGGATGCACAGGATGTGGATACCTCAGACGTCCACCAATTACAAAGAGGTTTATTGGAAAAAACGGATTCCCGGCTCGGGCGTCTACTATTCCTGAACCATGCAGTGGCGATGGCACTGGCACGGAGGTTCATCTTCTTCCTTACAGTGCCAAAAAAAACAACAAAAAAAAACAAATATCGCAATTACATCAACTGTACCTGCAAGACGGACGTACTTGACAGTGAGTCCGTATATATACACCTGGTGTGCGATGTATTTGAGAACACAATGTTGGCTTCAGGCAGAGAAGAATATCTTCAGCAAAAATTAACATATTGTTACGTGTGGAAAGACACACACACGAAAGAGGCTATTTAAAATATATTTACACTGGAACCAAATCGCCAGGCCAACACCTTGTTCGCGCCAAAAACAGACACATTTCATCGTCTTACTCGCGGCGGCTCGTCTCTTGAGCATCTCTAGATGATATCGTAAGACTACCCCCCCCCCCCCCCCCCCCCGGCGGCAAAAGCGCTGTCACGGTGCTGTTAAATATCCAAGGCGCTTGGAGAGGTGTAGGGTTTGAGTCGGGCGACGTGGACAATATCACTGGTTGTCACAGCGGAAGACGTAGTGGGCGTGGGTAGAAAGAGTTCATAGGTGATCACTTGGCGGAGCACGCGATATGGGCCTGTGTAAAGGAGAGCAGTTTTTCACAAAGGCCAACTTTACGCGATGGTGACCAAAGCAACACGAGGGTGCCGGGCGCATAATGCACATCACGGTGACGGAGGTCGTAACGTTGCTTCTGTTTGTCTTGAGACACTTGCAGACGAGCACGCGCAAGTTGGCGAGCATGGTCAGCACGGGCGATTGCATCACGGGCATAATCACTAGTTGAAGCTGTGGTGGACTGAAGCACAGTGTCTAGTGGTAGCGTCGGTTCTCGGCCATACAAGAGGTAAAACGGGGAAAATCCAGCAGTTTCAAGACGGGAAGAGTTGTACGCAAAGGTAATGTAAGGTAGAGCCAGGTCCCATTCACGGTGGTCGGCTGAAACGTATTTCGATAGCATGTCTGTAAGGGTGCGGTTCAAACGTTCAGTGAGGCCGTTCGTTTGTGGGTGGTAGGAGGTGGTAATTTTGTGCTGTATTGAGTTGGCACGCATGATGTCGTCAATGGCTTTGGACAAAAACGTACGGCCACGGTCGGTGAGCATTTGACGCGGAGCACCATGCATTAAAATGATATCGTGTAGGAGGAAGTCCGTAACATCAGTAGCGCAACTGGTCGGAAGAGCGCGTGTTATGGCGTAGCGGGTCGCGCAGTCCGCAGCGACGGTAACCCACTTGTTTCCTGATGTAGATTCCGGAAATGGGCCGGGAAGGTCTAAGCCGACACGATGGAAGGGCTCGGCAGGGATGTCGAGCGGCTGCAGGTAACCATCGGGGAGCTGGGAAGGCTTCTTGCGTCGTTGGCAAAGCTCACAAGCGGCGACGTAACGCCGTACAGAACGTGCAAGGCCCGGTCAGAAAAAACGACGACGTACTCGGTCATAGGTTCGAGATACGCCAAGGTGTCCTGCCATTGGAGCGTCGTGAAGCTCTTCTAGAACGGTTGAGCGGAGGTGTTTAGGTACTACAAGTAGGAATTCAGAGCCATCCGGATGAAGGTTACGACGGTATAGAGCACCGTCGCGGAGGACGAAGAGGCGTAGAGTAGCATCGGCCGGAGCGTGTTCGAAACGGTCGATGAGTGCTCTGATGTAGGCATCACGACGTTGCTCGTCGGCGAAATTAAGGAGCTTGAATACTGAGTAAACGCAAGCAGCACTGTCAATATTAGAGGAGTCAAAGTCGTCAACAGGGTAACGCGACAAGCTGTCAGTGTCTTGGTGCAGGCGGCCAGACTTGTACACCACGGAATATGAGAACTCTTGTAGCCTCAAAGCCCATCGACCAAGCCGGCCTGTAGGATCTTTTAGCGATGAGAGCCAGCAGAGGGCATGATGGTCAGTGACTACGGAGAAAGGACGACCGTAAAGGTAAGGACGGAACTTCGCAACTGCCCAGACTACAGCAAGGCATTCCCTTTCCGTAATGGAATAGTTGCGCTCCGATGGTGATAGGAGGCGGCTTGCATAAGCAATATCGCGATCCTGGCCACGCTGGCGCTGGGCTAAGACGGCACCTACGCCATGACCGCTGGCATCTGTACGCAATTCTGTAGGGGCATCAGGGTCGAAGTGGGCGAGAATGGGTGGTGTGGTGAGAAGAGTGACGTGACGAGACGAGAGAAGGCGGTGGCTTCTGAAGTACCCCACGAAAATTGTACGCCTTTCTTCAACAGATTAGTGAGGGGTCTAGCCATTGCCGCAAAATCTTGAACAAAACGACGAAAGTACGAGCATAGCCCAACAAAACTGCGAACGTCTTGCGGCTGTCTTCGGAACCGGGAAGTCTCGGACAGCGCGAGTTTTGTCGGGATCAGGCTGTACTCCGGAAGCGTCGACGAGATGGCCCAGAACCGTAATTTGGCGACGGCCAAAACGACATTTGGACGAGTTGAGTTGCAGCTTCGCCTTTCGAAATACATCAAGTATAGTTGTTAGACGCTCAAGGTGAGTGTCGAACGTTGGCGAGAAGACGATGACGTCGTTGAGGTAACAGAGACACGTGGACCATTTAAAACCCTGGAGCAAGGAGTCCATCATACGCTCAAAGGTGGCAGGGGCATTGCATAATCCAAACGGCATTACTTTAAATTGGTATAGGCCATCAGGTGTAATGAACGCGGTTTTTTCTCTGTCCATATCGTCAACAGCAATCTGCCAGTATCCAGAGCGAAGATCAATGGAAGAGAAATAGCTGGAACCATGAAGGCAGTCAAGGGCATCGTCGATACGTGGGAGCGGTTAGACGTCCTTCTTAGTAATTTTGTTCAAATGACGGTAGTCTACACAGAAGCGCCACGTGCCGTCCTTCGTCTTAACCAACACCACAGGTGACGTCCAGGGACTCGAAGAAGGCTCAATGATGTCTTTATCTAGCATTTCGTTTACTTCATTTTGAATTACTCGGCGTTCCGACGCAGAAACTCGATATGGTCGTCGGTGAATAGGCGTAGCATCGCCAGTAGGAATCCGATGCTTGACCGCGAGCGTCTGGCCTAAAGGGCGATCGTCGAAGTCGAAAATATCTCGGTACGACGATAACACTTGGCAAAGGTCTTCAGCCTGTGTAGAGGACAGGTCTGCCGCAACCATTTTCTTTATGTTGGGATCGGAGCCCGAGGCTGGCGCGAGGGGCCCGCCATGTTCGGAAGAACCATCGGTTGATAAAGCTGCCACTTGATGGTCACCGAGACAATCAACGTTGACAAGGCAAATACCTTGCGGGAGAATTTGCTTTGCCAATCCAAAGTTAAAGATAGGCATGCGAGTGCAGTTGTCAGTAATAATAAGAATACTGTGAGGCACGGTGACGTCATACTGTAGTGGAATGTTGGGCAGAGGAGTGACGAGGTACTCGCCATCAGGAACAGGTGGGGAAGACATCAGTTCAATATAGGCTAATGACTTTGGTGGCAGGCGAATAAAGCCGGTGGGGCGTAAGCGGCACTGGGGTGCATCAGGAGGTTCTGCGAGAATAGGCAACTCAAGGCGAAGGGTACTGGCAGAGCAGTCAATAAGAACAGAATGCGCAGAGAGAAAATCGAGGCCGAGAATTAGGTCGTGGGGGCAATGAGCAAGCACGGTGAAGAGGACAGGAGTGTGGCGGCCGGCGATGCTGACACGGGCCGTACACATGCCGACGATAGGGACAGTACCTCCATCCGCAACGCGGACGACGCGTGCCGACGCTGGGGTGAGAAGCTTTCTGAGTCGTCGTCGGAAGGCAGCACTCATAATAGAAATATGGGCTCCTGTATCGATCAGTGCAGTGACAGGATAGCCGTCAACGTCAAGAAGGTTTTGGTTCGTAGGCAACGTGAGCAGAGGATTTGAGGGCAGGGTCGACAACGCAGCTTCACCTCCAGTAGCTGCAGTGGCTAGTTTTCCGGCTGGTTCCGGGAGGCGATGGGCGGCGAAGAAAAGCGGCGGGGTTGGGGCGAAGGAGACTGATGGCGTCGAGTTGAGAGCGAGCGGCTGTAGCGAAGGTTCGGAGCTGGGGCATCAGCGGCAGCGGGTTCATGGCGGGTAGCGTAGGGAACAGTAGGTCGAAAGGTACGGGAATAAGCGTCAGCGTACGTCCGAGCAGGTGGTGGCCATCGGTTGCGGCAGTGACGAGCGACGTGGCCGATGAGACAGCAGTGGAAGCAGATCGGCTTGTCATCAGGGGTACGCCATTCAGACGGGTTCCGGTATGGAGCAGAAAAGGACGGCCGGGGACGAGGAGGGCCGCTAGAGAACTGGTGAACGCTGGGTTGAGTCGTTGAACACACGGAGTTCAGACCCATGTTCTCAATTTCCTGTCTGACGACGGCCTGAATCATGGCAATCGTGGCTGCAGGCAGATCGGGAGGCGTCGCGGAGAAGGGTGGCGAACAGGTGGCCTCGAGCTCGCGGCGAACAATACGCGTTACGTCGTCACAGGTGGTCGTCTGACGCAGTCGACCCTCACATGTCGACGTAGCAGCAGTGTTTGGTAGCCGCGTGATGTGGTGTGTGATACGGCGGCTCTTAGCCTGTTCTAGGCGACGGCATTCTTTTATGATGGCGTCGATAGTCGAGACGTTGCCGAAAACAAGCAAATTGAAAGCGTCGTCGGCGATGCCCTATAGCACATGTGCCACTTTATCTGCTTCAGACAGTGTCGTCAGCTTTGCGGCATAGAGCCAAAACGTTGAGGATGTATGAAACGTAGGGCTCCGTAGATGTTTGAACACGAGACGCAAGAGCCTTCCTCGAGGCAACCTTGCGCCAAATGGGGTCGTCGAACAGTTCCCGCAGCTTTTCTTTGAAACTGTCCCAACTGATTAACTCAATCTTCATGCGTTTGGTGCCACACGTGTGGGGTGCCGCTGAGATAAAAGATGACATTGGCGAGCAT
The DNA here is from genome assembly GCF_013339745.2 of Dermacentor silvarum. NCBI lineage: Eukaryota > Metazoa > Arthropoda > Arachnida > Ixodida > Ixodidae > Dermacentor > Dermacentor silvarum. Next base: position 27,905,972 of record NC_051163.1, on the reverse strand, counting down.
AATCGTTGGGTCCCACCTGTTGTTAGCACTGGCGTATTCATAGAGCTTGATCCCGTCGTCAACGTTCTGTCCCTCCAGGCCAGAGAACACACCAGGGTCGCGATGTTGGGCAACCGTGATGACTGGAGCAGGCGGACGAGCCGAAGCCGTTGCAGATGCGGTCTCGTCACCGGGAGGCATGGTGACAAGCTCGATGTACCGACCACTTCGGAGTTACGTGGCGAGGACGCGGATCGCAATCCTCCACCAGAATGTTGCGTGTGGAAAGACACACACGAAAGAGGCTATTTACAATATATTTACACTGGAACCTTGTTCGTGCCAAAAACCCGGAACAACACCTTGCTCGCGCCAAAAACCCAGACACACTTCATCGTCTTTCTCGCGGCGGCTCGTCTCTTGAGCATCTCTAGATGATATATTAATAATATTTTCACCAAACGTTGGGAAATACTTCTTTTACGGCTTATTTCCGCAATTACTCAATGAATCCGCCATCTGCTGCAATAACCGATTAAATTCGACTTCGGAAACGGCTACATGCACGGATCAGGTGGTCCTTAGAGATGTTGGCCATTGAGTCAGCAATGACGGCCTTCAGCGACTCTTTTGTATTACGTGGATGTTTGTTGGCTTCTTTCTCAACGACGCCCCAGACATAGTAATCGAGAGGATTTAAATATGGAGAACTAGGAGACCACAAGTTGGGAGAGACGTGGCCGTAGAGCCTTTCTTGTCGTGAACAGAGACACGATCAGACTAAAATTTCTGTTTAATTTCGTTACGCACACAGACTGGCGGCTCCTGGCTCAGACAGGGTTGGTGGTCGCCAACCAAGTTCCCTCAGCACAGCGGGGGAGGTATTCTGTAAGAGTCTACATAGGGGACATGCCCATTTCGTCTGCTGTTGAAGCTCTGATTGGCTGAGCTGGGGTGCGCTTCAACATAAGTCACACGCCACAGCCAATCAGCACTTCAGCAGCAGACGAAATGGACATGTCCCCGAGGTGGACTCTTACAGAATACCTCCCCAACCCGATGCTCTACCCATTTGACTTTGGGCCACCCAGTAACCCAAGTGGGCGTAAAACACGTTAGGCGTGGAAATGCACGCGCGCACACACACACGCACATACATACATACATACATACATACATACATACATACATACATACATACATACATACATACATACATACATACTCACGATTAACAAGTTGTAGGTGTCATTATATGAATATTTATTCGGTAGAAAAACAGGCATTGCAAAGTGCGCAGAGAGAGAGAAAAGTCGAAGCTTCGCCCGAAAGGCGAAGCATCGATTGCGACAGCAAATTATTAGCTACACAAAAGAAGGATAGTAGTTTTGTCGGTCGTATGAACTTGTAAACATTCGCTTACTAACTAAATTAACAAGCATGGTGTCACGCGCGCAAGAGCAAACATGAACACATCTCACTCGATTACCGCGCACACTCGCTGTCAAAACGCTGGAGTGAGGAAGCGCGGCAGCAGCAGCGAGCGAATTGACCTTCGTGCTGTCTATCGCTTTAACGAAAACTGAGCGGCGAGAACACAGCACACGCAAAGCTATCAGCACTCGGCGTACTCTGTCCCTGTCGCAGATCGCTTTCATGACAGGGTTCGCGCGGCCGCGCCATACGCAGCCGCCGCCAGATCAGAACCCCACCCCCTTTTTCCCCTCTCCCCGGTGCCTTCTGCGCGACCAAAGACGGCACGCTTCCTCCCCGCTTTCCTCTCTTGCGCGCGCGAGATTGAGCCAGCATTGTCGGCTCACCCTTGCACGCTTTCACGCGCACATACAGCACACGGCGCGCGGCGACGATGTTATCGCCCTTGGACTTTATACGGAACATCACGGCGACGCCGCCAACTATAGCAGAAATGCGCCTGGAGTGTCTATATAATTGCTATCGCAATAAAAGCGAAGTTTCCTTCGTCAGCGCACGTCCCCATATATTGCGTCCAAGAACAGCGGCTATTATGTTGCCTAGTCGCTTCCGGCGTCTGCAGATTGATTTCTATCAATGACCTTCGAGATTGGTTTCTATTACGCATTAGTGGTGGGAGGTGCAATATGGGTATCACAGGGGACTCAGAGGAAGTCAAATTGACAGCTATTTTGTTATCTTGAATAACCAGGCAAGTGATAGCACCGATTGTTATACTTATCGGCGCCTGCTCAAGAGAAGGCAACGCCGACCCGTTCATCACGGATACGTGCGGGAACTCGCGAAAGACAACCGCTGAGGCATGACAATTCACTGTGTGATGTAATCGAGGGCCGACTTACGTACGTGCAACTGCTATTAATTATATATCATGCCTCGATTATTAGGCGCACTTCTTCGTTCTTGTGCTTCAACAAAACTATATGAAGTAATCACGTGATGTCACGGCCGCCATTTTGTTGTCCTACCCACAGCTTCCGTTGTGCTGCTCGGGACAAGCGGGTCGAGATAAAGCGCAGCTTTTCACCGCGCTGTCTGTATGGCAATAGGGCGGTCTCAATGACGTCAATGCATTCACGTAACGGGACGTACGTACCCCATTTTTTGGTAAATACTGTTGTTTTACGTGCCGTAACCACGATATAATTATGAGGCGCACCATTTTGTTGTCCTCTTCACAGATTCCACTGAGCTGCTGAAGATAAGCGGATCGATATAAAACCCCGATTATCACTTAGGTGGCTGTACAACAATATGACTGCTTCAATGACCTCAATGCACGTCCCCTACACTGCCTGAAAATTATGGGGGTACACTTTCCATCGCGACAGTGTAACGAAAGGTCGGACGGTGTTCCACCCGTCAACGAGCATTTACACTCACTTAATATATCAAATGCGAAAACACCCGTGTAGTACTTAGATTTAAGTGCACATTAGAGAACCACAGGTAGTCCAAATTATTCCGGAGTTCCCCACTACGGCGTGCCTCATAATCAGATCGTAGGTTTGGCACGTAAAACCCCACAATTTAATTTAATCTCTGTTTGGTCTGCAACGCCCTAATGGCAAATCAGTGCTGCAGAAGCCCACAAGAAAGCCCGCAACGCCCTTATGTAAGACACTCCTACCAATCTGTTCCTGTGTTATTGTACCAGGCCCCGAACACTCAAGTTCCAGCGATCGCCACAGAAGGCGAAAAATCAACCGCGACGCGTTCCAGCATGAGGCGCGTAAGTGGAGCTACTGTAATTTGGTCGTACACGTTTACTTGTACTTTTTCTGCTAGGGGCACTCCAAGTTTCAGTCCACTTTAACAGTTTACACCCTTTGGGGCATATCTTGTCCGCAAACAGTAATCGCCATCTGCCGTGCTTGCATTTACTTTTTCGAAAACTCTGCGCACTCTACTTACCTGTCAGTAATGCCACGGCCACTGGATGCTATGGAGCGGCCATGGTAATGCTATGTCACGCCGATAACGCACATGTCTTTCGTGACCTGGAAGTACTGCGCGTGCAGCGTCAGAGAAAGGCACGCAGCATAGCTGGCGATTACTATACTTGGGGTCGCGATAAGCCCCAATGGGTACAAACTTTTTGAGTGCCGTTTTAACACCACACACATCTCTGCTTTCGCCAACGCTCTGTCGACATGCTAATATAAACGGGTCACAGAGACGAGTTCGCGGTTCGCACGTGCCTTCGATGCAAATCTTGCGGCACTCCTGCTTAGTGAGGAAGTTGTTGAAGTTCCGGCCGCAGCCGGTGTAGGTGAACTCGTTGCAGGATCCCCTGTCCGGGTCATAGTAGAACATCACCATGTTCTGAAGGCACCAGCCAGGCTCCGGCGGCTGCGAGCACGGGTCCTGGACGCACCGCGTGAACGCTGCAACGAGAGAAGGGGCGCGCCACGTTTCTACAGCCATGTCCTCCGATCAATCATCATCGTCTCGATCGCGGTAGCACCTCCGAGATCGGAGGGTACTTCCCGAGCTCGGAGGCCATGATATAACTTTAGAATATGTACGTTATGGACGAAGCAATAGGAGAGATCATTGCGCAACACGATCGAAGCCAGACGTATCTGCCCAACATGTGATCGTCACGTCAGAGCGCGCGGTAGGTCTTAGTGCTCCCGCCCTGCAGGCAAAGGGGTAGCCTAACAAGTGCGCATCGATTAAACACTCATCATCCTCATCAGCCTATATTTATGTCCACTGCAGGACGAAGGCCCCTCCCTGTGATCTCCAATTACCCCTGTCTTGCACTCATTCTCAGTCACTACGCCAAGTCTAAGAGGTCACTAATCACTAGTTGTGTTGACACTGCGAGGGTGGAAGCCAAGGAAATGGCTTCACGGAAAGTTCGCTTGCCAAGGCTGGCTGCGTTGACGTGATGCTCCCTCCTTCATTTCCTTCCTCCATGGTGTACATAAATATTCCAGATGCAAATCCCTCGTTAGCGCACGTCTATGCAGGGATGCTGGATACTCAAATCCAGCCATATCGTCGAATTCGCTGTTATGACCTCTGAATGGTTCACGTGGCGTCTACAACCTCACTGATTGGTTCAAGATGAAAACATGGCGGAGTTCGACAATGTGGCGATATTCGAAATCGTGGCATCCCTTGTTTCTTCAGCGGCGTTTGAACGGTCATGGTGTTGATGGGAAGTGGGACGTACTTTGATTTGACTAAACTTCCTTCATCGGGCTCCCAGCAATTTTTTGTGTATGTTTGAATAACCATCGCCCCTCACGTTAGAATCATCATGGCCTCGCAGATCGGGATAGCACCTCGTACCAGCCGATCGCGAAAGGTCTAAAGTGTCGCAATTTATTGATGCGTTGAAAAAATTTCGCACCTAATTTCAAATTATTGCAAACGTATGACACTTGCAGCTCCAAAAAAATGCTGTGACGTTTGAGCGGTACGCAATTGAAATGGAAATAGCAACGAAAGAATATGCAATGTACTGTGTCAAATTATCCATGCGGAATTGTCGACAAATATCCCTGACAGAGTTTTTGTATGCGAGTAACCATGACCCGCCGCGATGACTCAGTGGTTTTGACGTTCTGCTGCTGCGCCCGAGGTAGCGGTTTTGACTCCCGGCTGTACTCGTGCACTCAGATTGGATAGACGACGAAGCACCTTAGGTGGTGAAAATTAATTCGGAGCAGCGGCCACCAAGGCCGGCAGGCGCGCACAGCAGCTAAGCCCAGTGGGTGAGAGAGAGAGAGAGAGAGATACGGACCGCGCGCCGGCTGCCGAAAGCGAGAACAAAGGTGATGTCGCGGCGATGCCCTCTCCCCTCACGCGAAAGCTGGCGCGCTAGCGTTGCAAGCATGTGTTCCCTATCGCCCGCTCTGCTCCGTCGAGGTGCGCTCGTGACGTGGCGTCGCAGCCAATGGCAGTTTAGGAGCCTATTCGCTGCTCCAGACGACAGACGCCGTTTTTTTCACTTAATGGGCCATTTGACGCTTTAGCATAAAAAAAATCAAACCTCGCGGTGATCCGGGGGGCCGATAATAGCAATGGCGGTGTCTACACGCGGAATCTCGTTTAATGCCGTCGTTTAATGACATCGCTGCAGAGGTCACAACAATTAGCCGACTTTGTAAAAGAAACACCCTGGAACTATATTTCTACATTAGGACTCATCGCTGCTGGAAACCTGTCCACGTTCAACCGATGTCGGCCGTGAGGGCAATCGACGGAAAGCTATTGCGGACGCCACCATGATTATTTTTCCCCTTAATAGTCCCACGCCAAAATTTTACGGTTACGCAGGTCTAGAGAAAATAGCATTAATACAGACTGATAACTTATTGTTTCAGAACTTGTTTGTTAATTTAGAACTAAGAGTTGGATTACTAGAATATAAAATGAATGACAATAAATATTCTGTCATCCTTGACGGGTGTGTTCTTTCGTGGTTGTTAACTGTACTCCGCACATTCAAAGGGGAACCTTGTCGATCCCGCCGCTGTCCTCCCAATACAGCGCATCCACGGAGCGACGACCTCAGAGCGAGCAAGCCGAGGTACGAAAAAGCAAAGGTTGAGTCACGCGCCATCCGTTTCGTAATACGATGTATACGTACACATACATACGCATAAGCGTGACCACAGAGGTGCATCGCACGATCCAGACCACGCGGACGAAGTAACTGCAGCAACAGCTGCGACGGATAGCGCGTGCTCCGAGGAATGCGGCAAGCAAGGAAACTCCCCCTACCCACCCCACCCACCCACCGAGATGGGATAGAGAGAGCGCGTGCTCGGTTCCGTGAACCGACGATCCGGGGCCGGCGGTTCGCGCGTGATTTATGGTCGCCCATGGATGGACTCCGCGGAGTGCGAAACTCCGCGTTTCTGGCACAACGAGCAGCGCAGGCACGGACACGGAGGGTCGGACTCCGCGTTGTCTCCTTTTAATGCGTTAAAGGGCCACTGAAGGGAAACACTACATCAGTTCTAGGCTGATTCAATATTAATGCGACGCATTCTTTTCCTCATTCTTGGCACTTCGCAGTAGGTAGGTGGGTAGGTAGGTGGGTAGGTAGGTGGGTAGGTAGGTGGGTAGGTAGGTGAGTAGGTAGGTGAGTAGGTACGTGGGCAGGTAGGTGGGCAGGTAGATTGGTTCCTGTCTCCGCTCGCTTTAATAAAAACCGTAATAACGCGTGAATGATGGTGGAATCGAACCTCTGCCGTTGGGCACGGAAGGCCGGTGCTCAAAACAATTGCGATCTCTTTTTTTTTATCTTTGCTTTTTTCCTTTCATGCGTGGTATTTATCGCAGCGATCTTGACCACAATCTCACACATACTTCTCTCGTTCAAACGCGGCCAGCTCTTTGAAACACTCGACGCGTGCTCGTCGTGCCCACTTTCTCTCGTCTTATTTCGTTGCGACAAGCTCGCGCTTTGAGGCGCCCTGTCAGACTGCACTATCTCCGGGACCGGCCCACTTTTCCCCAGTACTTTCCTCGTAACAGCTCACCCTACGCGGAAACTGTGTGACGTTGTACGGACGTGCAAAATAAAAGGCTCAAAGTTGCATGTTTTGAATTCCGCGCCGAAAATCTCGACGCCGGTACGTCAGCGCTGCGACGTCGCGGCATCGGGTCGTAGTGAAACCGTAGAAGTTATCAAAACTCGCTTAGATCAGTCTACTGCAGTTCCCATATAAAACGATGTAGTTACCAATAAACAGGCCCAAACAAACACCGCCAAAATCTGTGACGTCACGCCGAGCTAAAGCCTCACCACCCATCATCCTTGCGTTTTTTTCTGGCTTATCGAGCTTGTTGTAGCGGTAAAAGAGATTTGTTTTCTTTTTTTATTGTAAAAGGGTAATTTTCTCACACAGCTCTAATTATTTTTCTCTTTAATGCCCCTTTAACTATTAAAATTGTTATCGTTTCTAATGTTCACACACGCAGGTCCCAGAAGACTTACGGTTGCACTCTCTGGAACAGCCGCTAAATTTACGAGTTGCATGGTCTCTAATATGGGTGCTCATTTTTTTTAGACCATACGGAATTTTCGAGAAATCGCCTGTGGCAGGTAGCGTGATTCTAGTCATTGACCTGGATTACTCAAAGAGGCGGATATTACTTGCACGGGAAATCGAGATCCATATTTGACAAATTAAAAATTCGCTAATTAAATGTTTAATTAATTATTTTACGGCACATATTGTAATTTACGTATTGCAGCCGGTGAGTTCTGAAGATCCACGTGGAATGAATTTTCAGGATGACACCAGTTTCGATATGTTCATTCGCAAAGTGTGCGACGAAAGACATAGGCGTTCCACCAACTTTTGTGCTTCAATGAACAAAACAGCAGTTTGTTGAAAAAGTAAGTGGAACAATAGTGAATTTTTCCTGCAAGTTTCACGGCGCATATCTTGAAACCCGCGCGATCCTTAGAATTCGTTCAAAGTGGATATACTTTGCAAACTTGCAAACTCATCGGGTACAATTGCAATATGTGCCGGAAAGTAATTAATTATAAAGGTAATTAGTAAATTTTTTAATTTATCAATTATGCATTTTGATCTCTCCGGCGAGTAATTGAACTCGGGCGAGCTTCGAGTATAGTTCACCTCAAGCATCATCAAGGAACAATTACGCTATTTGGCATAGGCAATTTTAAAAATTATGGTCTAAGAAACTCCATATTGAACCTTCCAGCTGACACCAATTTTTTTCGCTGACCAGCTGAAACGCTGTTTGATAAGTAAATTTTACTCTGAAACGTACAAGAAAGTTATGTACATACTTGTGTTTAATGCATAATACGTGTTTTTTTAGTTTGAACACTCTAAGAACTCGTAGGTCCAGTTGGCTACGTGACACAGCATACTCTTTCTTTTGGCAAACTTTAGTGCCAAGAACATTCGACTGATAGTTTTATGGCGTCACAAATACAGTGCTATCTCGCACGGGCAAAAAAGGTCTATATCCTCTGATGCACGGAGTTTCTTCACAATATTATCCAGAGACACGGCCGTGCCACAGGAAATGAATCTGGCGTCACCCCGTCTATACAAGTTTTCCTAACGGGCCCTGTGTCCCCATGGAGATGCCGCGGTATTAGTGGATCGGCTTGCCTTGAACGTGACTTGTCTTAAAACATGGCTGCATCTGCGCATATAAAACTTTCTTACGATGAAACCTTCTCAAATAGTCTCAGGAGGAAGCTTTAGCTCGGAGGCTCCTATATAAATACATATGACAATGACAATGATGTTTATTTGCATAAGTACATGACGCATTGAACGGAGAAATCATGTTTCTCGGCAACCATTGCACTGAATTTCATGATGTTTTTTTTACATTTAAAAGCAGCAAAGTTAAAATATAGTCACTGTAGGAAGCATTTTTTTTGGTAGGCTGCCAGTGTTTTAGCAAAAATGTTGAAATTGCAGCATTTCCAAAAACGAAACTACCAAGAATGCAACTCCGTAACTCAGCAATAAAAACGATATCACAGTTCTGTAAACTGCACATAATCGTACATCTAAAGCGGACAAAATTGATGTATTATACACGGCTCTGAAATATAACACTAATTTGTGAGTAGGAACTTTTCCAGAACCCTCGTACACATTGAAACAATTCCACGCAAGTTTTAAATTTATATATCAAATTTGTCCGCTTTAGATGCTCCAACAGATGCAATTTAAGGACAACGATGTATATTATGGTGCAGAGTTACGGGTTTGTGAACTTCGTGCTTCGATTTTTTTCGAAACTTTCCTATTTTTCGGAATTATTCTAAAAAGTATGTCAGACCCTAAATCTCAATGATGCTCTATACAGTCACTAGAACTTAACGTTCTCTCCCAAGTGCAAGAACTCCCATTCAAATAGGCCGACGGTTTTCTCATAGGAGTATTTCTGCGTTTTACATGTATTTGAATAGGCGGCATCTGAGTTTGCCACGAGATAAAGCTTCCTCTTAAGTATCCCATAACAAATTTTGCGTCATAGATAGAACGTCCCTCCACTCAGCCCTCCACATCGACTCAAAAAGGTCGACGGCAGCGCTGCCCCTCGTCAAAGGTAGGCACTGCGCTTTATTTAAACTCCCACTGCAATTCTTAAGCGTAACCTTCTTTTCCAGCCGAAGGGCGGCACTGTGCCCAACTCGATGGAGCTTGGTGGCGCAACTCACAGGGGACGCACATAGCATCAATCCATCCATGCAGTGGAGGAAAATCTTCGAGTCCGAGGATCGTTTGAGAATACGGGGGTTAGTTTCTCCATCGATGTATTCATGTCATGACCTATGATTTATGTTAATCATACACTCTTGTCATACTATGCCAATTTAGGTACCTACCAAGTTAACGAAACGACCATGAGAGCACCAAGACGTAGGCGGTTGTTTCATGACCTACATGACACACATGTCATGAGTCATGACCTATCATTTATGTTCCTCATACCCTCTTCTCATACTATGTCAATTTGGCACATACCAAGGTAACGATACGACGATGAGAGCACCAAGACGTAGGCGGCTAGATAGATAGATAGACAGATAGATAGATACTGTCAAAGTGCAAATGTTCGCCAAGAAATGCTTCGCATTTAATTCACCGGCTATTGCGATACTTCCTAATGCGAAATTTGAGCGCAGCTCTATACGTGTTTTCATTTCGCGATAGATTGGTTGGCGCCGACCATCTTTCCCGTGTGGCACATTGCAAACGAAGTGAAGTGTGGCTCAACTGCCTCGCTAATTGGGAGATCGCGAGAGGCAGCGCGTGGGTGGCGCGTGGGCGCGATTCACAACAGCCGCCGAAGACAGACCTCCGCTCATGCAGCGCTTTGTTTCCATATATGGTATCGGTGGCGTCATCGGTGAACAGACGACGCGCTCTACTCTGGCGCCATATCGTAGCCATCGTCACCGCAGAGCCCGTCTTGCGTGGCACTACACTTTTCTTCTCACGCTTTCGCCATACCCTCCTCCTCCGCTTCGCTCCTCGCGCTCTTTTCGCTATCGCTGTCTTTCATCCCCTGCTGCTTTCAGCGTTCGTTTTTTATCGTTCGCTGTGATCGTTCGCTCGGTTACGCTGAGGACACCGACGCTCGCCACAGAAACGGGCGCCTAAGCAGTTGCGCCCTCAAAGTGTTAGCGACGTCTCGTGGCACATAGTGTAACCAGAGGGAGGTTGTGTCAGAGTTTTAGCCACAGCTCTTAACCGTACTATAGATCATTACATCCAGCAGGTGCAATGAAGGAGATCACCGCGTCATCTATGGCTGATAGGGAGGATTCGGCACTGTCAACTTGATGCTTCGCAACCAAAACGGGTTTGCGCTTGCGGCAGGCTTACGTACTCACCATCGCTGAATTTCTTGTGGAGCATGCTACCGCTCCTGGCCAGCAGCCTGATCTTGGCGTTGTAGTTGCGCTCCGTCATCTGGTCGACGTACTCCACCATACCTGAATGGCAAAGGTGAGAGATACGTAAGGTCAGGTCGAATACCTGCTGGCTGGAGTCCCAACAAACCAGAAGTGGACACGCAACGTTCACTTTGGTCGGTGCAACTGTATAAGTGAAACAGTTATAACCACTGCTCCCGCGACTTCTGCTGAGAAGTTACACGTCAAGAGTGAGAAAAGGCGCAGAAGGATCGAATACTATGTAGGAGAGTAGGCGTACTTTGACGCTGTTGCACCGCGAAAACGACACGTGTCATTACCGTCTGTTCTAGTGCGTGTCCTTTTCGGGCTGTAACACTACAAACTAATGTGGCAGCTTCCACCTTATAATTGAATTTCACCACAAGTATCAATAAATGGGGCAGAGAGAGAAAAAACGCAAAGCGTCGATAACGATAGCAAAGCATTAGACATACACGAAGTAATAATGTTCGTAGTTCCATAGGTCGTATAAATTGCAGTAAACATTCGCTTACTAACTAAACAAGCATGGTGTGACACGTGAACAAACAAAAAGATAGAGAGAGAGAGAGAGAGAGAGAGAGAGAGAGGCTCATTATTAGAAAAAGATTTTCGCCGGCGCGTATACAACCGCTCGCATACCACTCTGTATAGGGATGAGGAATGGGATTAAACAATTTCAAAGGAGAGTGAAAAAAAAGAGATTAAAAATACATATGAAATGCGCAAGTGCATGGACTTAGTACTAATATTTACAGGTGAGATGGCGGGTAAATGTATAGGCCTTTCTATGTGAAATGGTGAATCTCTAAAGCTTTTCGATTAGACCAATTTCTGACAAGAATTTGAAACGTAAATCCAAAACCCGTGGCTGTTTTGAAGAGCCCGGCATTGAACCTGAGATGCTGGGTAACGTTAACGGATCGCGGCAAATCATGTCCGTTTGTCGCTCAAAAAATTGTCTCTCGTCGCGGTACGCGGGGCATTCAAGTAGTATGTGCTCTACTGTCTCTGAGCTGCCACAGTTATCACAGTAGTTATCACATCTCACTCGATCACCGCAAGCATTCGCAGTCACAACGTTGGCGCGATGAGGGACGCCGCAGCGGGAAGCCGCGCGTGCTTGTCCCAAAGCGGACGCTTCAAATGGTGAAGCGAGCGGCAGCACGAAGTCTGCATCATCTCCAAAACTCGGATTACACGACGTCCAACAAGAGGCGCGCAGGAGCGCGCCATCTAACCATGTCCGCCTTTCTCCCTGGTACCCGCAGCAGAAGACCTCAAATATATGCAGCGCGGGCAGCCACGCGCAGCCACGGCTGGGCTAGAGGTGGAGACGCGTGCTCTCCTTCTCTAGTCCGGCCGTAGAGCAGCGGGGGCTGTATCGCGAGACCTCCAACATTGGCCGCGGGGAAGATGGCGCGCATCAAGCCACCATCCATCTTTGTTCGCCCTCGTATACAGTCGAACCGGATATATCGAATCTGAAGGGGATCACAAAAAAGTTCGATATATAGGTAATTAGATATATAAAATAAATATTTTATGCAGAAGTTTTCAAGAGGATTTTAAAGCTGCTCCATATACACAATAATTCGTTATATGTGGGTTCAATATATAGGGGTTCGACTGTAGTTACCCTCGCACCCACGGCGCATAACGTGGACACAGACATACGACGCGCGGGCCGTTTATCCTCACACTCGGAATTTACTCGAGACAGCACGGCGACGGCGAAAACGTGCCGTATTATTGCTACCGCAGTAAAAACAGTAATTGACAGGTAGGCAAAGAGCGCGCTTACGGCCCAGCAGTATGTGGAAGCGCCCTCTCCTGTCCGGCGGGGCGTCCCGATAGTTGATGACGTTCTTGATGCAGTGCTTGGCACGGGGCTTGAACACGGCCAGGTTGTGGACCGTGCCGACCATCGAGCGGCCTTCCTCGAACGACGCCACCACGTCGAGGTCCGCGTCCGCCAGGACGCAGCCGAGCAGCGCGGCCGCTGCCACCAGCGCCGGCACGATGCGCGCGCAGCTGGGCGCGCCGCCGCTCGCCCCGTCAGCAGCGCTGCCGGCAGAGGCTGGCATCCCGTGGCATCCGCTGTCCTCGTTGGCGCTGCTGCGTCTGCGCGTGAGGGGCGCGCCAAGCGTTTAACCTCAGATTAAAGAACTTGCATCACGAGAAGGAGATAGGTAAACAATAAAGTCGCAGTTTCGCCCAAAATGCGAAGCTTCAATTGCGATAGTAAATTAGTAGAGAGCTATACGGAGGAAGGGTAGTAGTTTTATCGGCTGTATAAACGTGGATACATTCGCTTACTAACCGAATTAACAAGCATGGTGTCAGCGCGCACAAGCAAACATGAATAGATCCCTCTCGACGATCGCAGACAACCGCTGTCCAAACGCTGGCGTGAGCAAGCGCAGCAGCAGCAGTGAGCGAATGTTCGTGCAGTCTATCGCTTCAACGGAAACTGAGCGGCGAAAGCACAGCGCATACAAAGCTATGAGCCGTCTGTAGATCGCTTTCAAGATACGGTGCGGGCGGGCGCCCATCACCGTGCAAAGTAGAAGTACGCAGTTGCGGGCAGAGTAGAAGCCACACGCCCTCCCTCCCACGCTGCCTTCCCGCTTTCCTCCTTTCGCGCTGCGAGACTGAGTCACCAGTTCCCCTTGCGCCGTTGGTGCCGCTGCACAACATCGCCCTCCCTCTCTCCCTCAATTTCATCCCCCCATGGCCTTTCGCGCGACGATCGCGTGTGCTCTGCGTGAAAGCGCGCGTCCCTCAGCGCGCTTTTACTCGCACATACAGCATACGGCGCGCGGCGACTATTTTATCGCCCTTGGACTTCATACGGAACCTCACGGCGACGGCGACGCCTACGACAGAAATCCGCTTGGAGTGTCCATATAATTGCTATCGCAATAAAACAATACTCGCAGATGTATGCGCATTCGAGAAAATGCATGCCTCAAAGACACAGAATTGTGTAAGAGTGTGCTTCTGCCCAAAATCTAATCAAGGGTGTTGCAAACGCTTCACGATGATCAGGTGCAATGCTTTCTCTATAACCGAGTCTCCAATCGTTTTAATATATCGGAGTTCAGTAGCACTAAGCTTGGATATAGTGATGCGTTTCTTCCTCATATGTAACTTTTTAGAGCCACCGTTCACTCTCCTCATTGCCTTATCGTGACTTCAGTTGTATATATACATACACACACTTATTGTCGCTGAAATATTACTATTGACTATAATGATCTTCGAATGAATTGCCTAATTGATAGTGCCTACACGTGAGCACATAAAAGCGGCTGCATTGTAATCCCTCGATCGTTCACTCTGACGAAGGTCGTGCCATGGCTAAAACGTTAGTAAAGAAACGTTTCTCGTCAAATGTATGCCGTCTGCGTATTTTTCCAGTACGACAATACCCCGACCTATATAGGATCTTTCCTTCAGGCGTGTGTGCGTGCATAAATATATACCTATATACAGAGGGGCCAAATTTTCGTAAGGCACAATAATATGAAGCCAACAGACAATGACATCAAAGAAAGCATAGGGCGAATTACTTGTTTTACTTGAAGTGTAGAAATAATAAATAAAGAGGAATGAAAGTAGCCGAAAAAACAACTGGCCACGGTTGCGATACGAAACCACGTCTTCGCATTGCGCATGCGATGCTCTTGTCAAATGGGCTCCCGCGGCGCCGTTTTCACATCCACCTTTTTGAGTATCACGTGTGCTAGGTCTAGGCCTACACTCATTGTAAGAGGGGTGGAATTACCATTTCAGGGGTGCAATTTTACTAATACAGCTTCACTTGAAGGGAAGCTGAAGCATTTTATGAAAAAAAAAAAAAGAAAGAAAGAAATGTTGGATGGCGAGTCAAGTTCCAGCTGAAGACGTCGAAAAACAATGTCTTTCTTGGTGAGTTCGGGTGAGAAAGGGTGTATGAAGCATATAATTTATTTTAAGAGCGCTGGATCGACGTCAACTAGAAGTCAAATCTTCTTCCAAATTTTTGCCATTTTATCATCGTCCTCGTCGTCGTTTACAGACAGGAATTTAAAGCAGGTAAACATGACATATGATATGGGGTTTACATACACAACTATATCGAGTGCACTTATTTAGAGGCGTACACAGAGCGTAACAATAAGAAGAGAAACAGATTTACACGTTCAGCACATTTTGCGTAAAAAATCACAACGTACACATAGCGCAAACACTGCCTAAAAAAATAAGAAATAGGGTTTCGTGGTTACAACTTCTGACGTAAAAAATGAAACTATAGTGTGCTACCACGAGCTTAGAAAAAAAAGTACAAAAGACAGGAAAAGGGAACAACTTTTCTGTGTTCTATTAGCATGATTGTTTACTAAATCATCTTGTATTTTACTCGCTTTCATTTAATCATCAAAATTATGTATTTCTAAATTTATTCACTTGGCACATATGTAAAATCTGTCCGACTCTTGACTAGTCCCCGTGAGTGGGCATGTGCCAACGTCTTTGAGGTCATCATCATCATTATTATCGACAACTGGGAAGAGGATGAAAAGATTTCGCGCGCTTAGTATAGTGTCGCAGCAGATCGTGGATGGTCTCTGAAAGAAGCCCCCCCCCCCCCAAAAAAAAAAAAAAAAAAAATTCTTCAGAAGTGGCCATTGAAGGAAACTTATTCCACCTGCCGTATTCTTCGCGAGAAAGATGAGTTAGCAGTGGTGGTTGTTCTACAATACCCGATAAGGAAAAGTGGCGGTAGCTCTCCAAGGAAAACATCGATTTCAAAAAGAATTGAGGAGAAACCATCGACTATCGACGTGTTGGCGAATAGCCGAACGCTTCTAGAAAGCTATTAGCTTTATTAAAGGAATCATGCGCTTGAAGGCGTGTATTTGCTGCAGCGAGGATATTTATGTAGCGTTTGTTGATTCATTGCGTATTTCCGTAGATGACAGTGCCTTTAACCATGCACCTCTGTAGCGGCATTATAGGTGGCTACGCGTATAACCCGATTCGTCACATGTGTATTGTTGCCAGTGGCCCGAGCACCGGCTAAGAAGACCATTGCCGTTCCTCCTCTCCCACTGCAGGCTCCCTCTCCCACCTCCGCCACGGCCCACGGGTAGAGAGGGTGGCAAGCGTGGCAGTTCAGACAGCAAGGGAATCATGGTTAGTAAGTGGATTTGCCTTAACTTCGTGCTTCTGGCTTCAGACGGCTTTGCGTGACTTACTCATTTTAAACAATGCACTGCGTTACGAATGCAACAATTGGCAATGAATACGCGTGTACGCCGCACAGATTGTCTTATTGCGTTTAGAAAATTACGAGCGCTAGCTTGGAAATTCATACAGAGATAACGCGTAATAAGTAACATCACAGAGACGTCTGAAACCACAAGCACGAACATTAAACAAATACACGTACTATAGTTGGATACAACTTAAGTCTGCAGTGAATTAAGCCCCGCCCACGCCCTTATAACCGCGAGCCGCTGTTCCTCCGCGAGGCTGCAAATAGTTCGTACGTCAAACTTTCCCTGTTACCTAAATAAGGCGGTTAACCACAAAAATAAAGTTATAATCGCGTAATTCTATACGTTTTCACTCTCGTCTATTATAGTGGAACGTACAAGTACGACAAGCACAGTCGTATCAACTACGACGCCATTTTGAAAGGGTCGCATGACGACGATTTTGTTTGCTCCTCTGATTGGCTGGCGGAGTAACACAACCCCGCGCGGTCCGTGTGCCTTTGTTGCCAACTGCTGTTTTTTTTAAAGTTGTATCCTACTATTACCATCGTTCGTTATAACAATAGCAGCTCCAGATTTTCCCCTGGTGATTTTAGTGGGAAACTCCACGCTTCGCAACCATACTGTGTGGAGAGAGAGACGTGCGGGCGGCCACAACGTTCGCACGTCACGCCAGCTGCCTTTCGTCGCGCATGGGCGAAGAGGGAGGCTCGAGTGGCGGCAGAAGGCTCGTTAGCGGCGAGAGACAAAAGCAAACAGGCGGCGTAAAGGACGCCTGAATGAGGCAGAAAGCAAGGCACTTAGCCAGCAGCCGCTGATTGCTCTCGGCTGAGGCATGAAAACTCAACCCTGAGGGTGCATGGTGGAGTCCTTGCCGCGAGCTCAGCAAATTTCATTGCTCGTATGATCCTATGCTTCTTAGTTATTTTCTTTTTTTGTGAAAAAAAAGAAAAAAAAAAGAAAAGGAAAACTCGATGTTTATAGGATACCATTGCTCATCTCTTTTGTTGTACGCTCGTGTAGTAACCTCAAATGTTTTTGCGACCTCGGTCCTTCACTCGATGGATTAATTTTTTTGGTTAGACAATAAAATTGCGTGTTTACTGGGAACTGAATTGTAGTATCTACAAAACAATAACTGTGTCGTATTCTGTAATGTGTTATTTTTCAATGGACCCGTTACTATAGCCATAGCCTCTTAAAAATATCGGAGGCTATGCTATAGCCTTTGGCTACGCGTCTAAACATTGTTTTGCATATGTGTAGGACAAAACGTACAAGCACAACAAAAATAAAATTGAATATTTGCACTTGTATGCCGAAAGAGGCACTTACATGACATTTTCGACCGGTCATTTTCTTTTTCCATGTCAATGAAAGTCCTAACTCTCAAAACCCTATGAAAAACACTTGCAAGCTTCCAGAACGCACTCAATTTTTTATTATTATACTTATTTCTACGAACCAATTTCGGCATCGCTACACAGTTTGTGGATGCGTCACAATGTCATGGTACACTGGCTCAATCTGCTCTCCGATGGCCGTGACTGCCACACGCGAACACAGCCAGAAGAAACGCGCGCCGTACTCTAGTTGATTTTATGAGCAACGTCATCATACCTGTAGCGTACACATACATAAGAAGGGCATAGGTTTGGGCATGTTGGTAATTCATCGTTATACAGAATACAAAGCGCAGTAAGAACAAAGGACAGATCGAGACAGGACAACGCTTGTCCTGTCTCGACCTGTCCTTTGTTCTCTCTGCGACATGTATTCTGTATAACATACATAACGTCAGCAAATTTTACTCTTTGTCATGACGTTACGGTAATGTCAGTTACGGGGTGCAGCATTTCAAGACCAACCATAGTGCAAAATTGAAGCATTAGTACTCGTCAAGTGTCATCCTTTCACGCGACAGAAGCGTGTTGTTGAGTCTCTACAACATGGATAATTCTGCGTCAGTTTTTCTTGAAAATGACGCTAAATATAAATATTGTGTTAAGCCGTGTAAGTATAGATGGCGCTTCTGCTATAGCAAAGCGGCTACTCGATCACACAGGACACAGATTATTGATAAGCCAGCAAATACGAAAAAAAGAGAAGAAAATACTGGTGGCGACGCCGCCTCGAAGTTCCCGCACCAGCTCGCCATGACGTCGCTGACTTCCGGTTAACTCGACATGACGTCACTGACGTAGCTGTTCACTTCCGGTCAACTGTTAGTCGGTAATGGAGGACTACGTGGCGTTGCAGTGGAACCAGATGCTCAAGCCAGCGTGATTCGAGAACTTTCAGGGCCAAGAGGGATGGGCGAGGGGGAAAATCGAGGAAAAATGTGAAATCTGTGACGTCAAACTGATCTTCCGGACCCGCCGCGGTGGACCAGTGGCTAAGGCGTTGCGCTGCTGAACTCGAGGTCCCGGGTTGGATCTCGGCCGCGGCGGCCGCATTTCGACGGGGCAGAAATGCAAAATCGCTCGTTGCACTTATTTAGATTTAGGTGCCCGTTAAAAAAAAAAAAACCAGGTGGTAAAAATTATTCCGGAGTCCCCCCACTTTGGCGTGCCTCATAATTAGATCTTTAGAACCACATAATTTAATGTTTTTTTTTTAATGTTCCGGAGTTGAAGCTTCGGCGCGATGTTTAAACAGGAAATTCGGCCGTTATTCTTTTCCCACCACTAATCAACCTCTTTTATTCCAAATAAATTAAAAATAGAGTTTCGAAGGACTATTTTACCAGTCTTTATTAACTATCTTCGTGTTGCTCTTTAATTAGTGTCCCATTAAAATCGGTTGAGAGCAGGTGCCCGCCGAGGTGGCTTTATTGGCTACGGCGCTCTTCTGCAAAGCACGAGGTCGCGCTTGCGACTCCCGGGCCCGGCGGCCCCATAGCGATGTGGAGCGGAATGCAAAAACGCTCACGTACTTAAATTTAGGAGCACGTTAAAGAACCCAAAGTGGTCAAAGTGGACGGTGCCCCTCACAGTCAGTGCGGTACATTAGGGTGTCAAACCCAAACGTATAACCTGCTAAATTAATTTAGCCACGCGAATAATTTTTTACAGATAGCATTTTCATTTATTTTTAGAAAACAAAAGACATGTTGCCCTAAATACAGTGGCGCACCGACGGGGAGGGGGGGGGGGGGAGGTTGGGGGTTGTAACCCCCCCCCCCCCTTTTGTTTAACCGCTTTTCTTTCCTTGCGCCTTTAAGTACTGCATCTAAGATGTAAGACGCGCAATCGTCTGCACACTCGCAAACTTGCGCACAAAGCGCATTTTGAAATTGAAATTAGTGCTGTTTAGATGGTATTGGCAAACTAAGGCAAACTGTCACCCCCCCTGCAGAGATCCTGGGTGCGCTATACTGCTTAAATAAGCTGCGAAAATAAGAGGATTCCTTTATTTTGAAAATCGCGCTCCAACCACAGCTCCGCCAAGTCAGTGTGGCGTCATAAATTTGAAATTAGTTGCTCAAGTTTGAGCATTTCTGCATAGAAAAAAAAATGCTGGCTCTCCCGTAATCGAGAGTTGATGTAAGCATGAAATGGCTACCGGCAAAGCAGTTTGGTGCCGCGGTGCAGGCCTGAAAGCTTACTGAGCCGAAACGAACCTGTTTTGAACTGAACCGCGTTGCAAGTCTCGTCTCGGCCAAACAACCATCCGCGGCGCGCCGGACGCTGCCGGCCTGGTCACGCAGCGTGGCGCCATCTCTCGAAGGAGGCGGCGCAAGACCCGCGCCGCGGAACTCACGGACCGCTGGCATTGAAAAGAGCACAGGCAACCCTGTCTCAGCGCCAAAAGATGACAATCAAGTGTATGATGCACTGTATCTGCCTTTTGAACGTCGCTATTCGAAATGACAAATTAAACTTCAGCGTACTGGAAGTTACAGCTTGGGTGATATTGTGAACAAACATAAGGGAGAGATCAGAAGCAATATTTTTTTTTGTAACTTGTTTGGGCAGTAACTAGCGTGTGTAATGCGGTCCTGTACAAAGGGTTGGGGGCCAGAGACTGCATTTTCTTAAGTTTTGACTGGTTGTCCGGATGTTATCGTTTGAGTGCCCGGATAACGGCTCTGATTTTGGCTCAAGGTCTCTTGAAGGTCGCCGAGAACGGGAGCTAAAAGCATTTCATGCTTAAAAGTACACTCGGGACTACTGCGCGGTTAGAAAACGGCTGCAGAGCGACTGCAAGTCTCAATTACATGTAATCACGCGGTAACGGGCATTCTTATCAGTCACTTTCGGTGCGCGTTTCAATTTATCGCTGATGTTGCGCGCCTGCAGCTAACAAGGCGCGATGTTCCTCGCTAATGTTTTTCACGCAAGCCGTGATGAAGAGTCGTAATCACGGCTCTCTTTAACTTCCACCGAACTCATGCTCAGTGTCGGGAAAAGCGACAGACGCAAGAACGAAAAAAAAAAAAAAAAAGCGCGAATGGGAGCGACGCGAGTTACAGACCCTTCGTATTCATATCCGGCGCTGCCGACAGGCGGTGACAGTGCGACGGTCGTTATTCCGTTCGCGTGCCTCGTGCTCCCCTTTCAGTCGCCCTCGAGTGCTCCGAGCCATCTTCACCGCATCGCGCCTACGCGCGCTACGATTTTGCTGTCATCACGAACTCCGTGAACTCCGCTTTACCGTCGCGCCATCTGCCGGCCGGGACGGCGCCTGCCGTGTCAGCTGTCGACCCCCGCCTTCCTCCCGCTAAATGAGCTGTGTATACTCTCCGGGACAACGATAAGGTGACAAACGGGTCTGACATGCCGCGCGCGCGCGAACAATTGATTTATCGAGCAACAGTAAAGTTCGAAAGGTAAAAGAGAAGGAGAGACAGTTTAATGAGGAGTTGACCATTCCAGCCGTTCTATACATGCAGGGCTTGCTACTTCCAATGGGTTGTTTTGAAATTACAATGAACTGAACAAAAGAATGAACAAAAGGATCGAAGCAGGCAAGGAAGACAGAACGTAAGGCGTAAATCTCGTCTATAGTTGAAGTTCAGTATAACTTGAACAGGCTTACGGTGGCGTGATTAGAAGACAGGACAAAAGAAGACACACACATGGGACACACAAGGACACACTGTCTTCTTTTGTCCTGTCTTCTAATCGCGCGACCATAAACCTGTTCAAGATGCGTTACCAACAAGCCCACATTGCAACCATCGGGAACTTTATTTCAATATCACGGCAGCGCAGGGACCAGGAAATTCGCTAGTGTGCATTTTGTCGTCGCATATCAAGATAAGTCTTTGTTGCTAACTGCGCGTTGGTACCGCGGCGGCAATTATGACACATCACGTGTTCAGTACCGCGAGGTAGTTTGCACTCGGTGTGTAGCGGCGTACTGAGTTAGCCAATTAAAAAAAAAAAAACAGTGATGCAGAACGAACTGCCGAACGCTTTTTGAAATCTATTCGCTGTACTAAAGGAATTACGCGTGCGAAGGCGTATGTTCTTTGCAGTGATAATATTCAGGTGGCGTTTGTTGCTTCATTGCGTAAATCACCTAGAGAAAAGAGCCGTTCACCAGCCCATCTGTAGCGGTAGTATAGGTGCAAGCCGATTCGCCATATGTGCGCTGTTTACGTTCATGTGTAGAGGACACGTGACTGGTGTGTGACTGGTAAATGCGCCGGCCGGCTACCGCTGACGGCCGAGGACTCTGCGACCACCTCAACATCCTCTCTCTCTTCTTTATGATGCCCTCCCCTCTCTCAAAGCTCCGCCTACAAAAGCGCATCGCATCTAAAACTAAATAAAGAAAATTCTGCAGTTTCTGCAAAAAAGAATTCTAAAAAAAAAAAAAACATGACATGACTATGAGGCACGCCTCAGTGGGCGGCCTCGGGATTAATTTTGACCCACTTAAGGATCTTTAACTTGCACCAAATGCAACGATACAAGGGCAGCTTTTGCATTCAGTCAAGAAGTTCGCCTCCGTCGTAAATTCAGGGACCTTATCGAACCGGTTGGCGTGTCTATCACTCTTTGTTTAGGTCAGCACTAAACTTTTTAACACACTTATGGGTGTATGAAGGGCGCTGGGCTTGTCCAATGGCTAACAATGTCAAAAAATAAAATTAAACTAAATTCTGGCGGTTTACGTTTCATTAAGAGGCACACCGTAGTGGAGGCCTCTGGATGAACTTCGACCCCCTGGGGTCACCCAATACACTGTACACCCTTAAGAGCGCAAAACATTTTTAGGGTGTTGTCACCGGCTATAACTCCAGCCATCCTCTCAGAGTTGGCTATCGTAATCTCTTCTCTGCATAAAACTGAATAGCACGAACAATACAACGAACACGATGAACACTCGTCTACGCGTCATGGTGTGCATTTACTCCTTTCCGCTTACTCAAGGTTTTGCATATATATATATATATATATATATATATATATATATATATATATATATATATATATTGACCCGCACGAGTCTCGCGACATCCCGACACGTCAGCGTTCATAGCACCGTCCTGAAAAATTGACAGTCACTTAAGTATCCTGACGTGATTTGAATGCGAAAGCATTCCGACTCCTATAATTAATTGGTTACGTCCGTGACACCTGACGTCATACATTGTCACGTGTCCTACATAACTCTGCTTTGATTCGCACCAACCTTAATCAACTTTATTCCACCTTAATTCAACTTCATTCAATTTACTCCACCTTAAGCCACGTTACTCTAACTTGTTCTAGCTTACAAGACGCTGATGGTGATCTTTGTTATCACGTGTTGCATACAACGGCGGATTTCCAGCCTCGTGGGACGTATAATGCTTTCGCATTAAGGTGGGCCGATCTCGAAGACAGTGCAGTATAACGTCGCGTCTCAAAACGCCAGCTGTCCCGATGACATTAAGCAAGCGAGGAGCTGGCGTGTGACGCCATGCGCCAGACGTTTCAAAGAACGACTTTGAAATCGCAAGTTTGTAAGAGAGGCGATGCATATAAACAGGTCACTGATAGCCAGGAGTGTGTAAGGCCATCGGTGACGTGCGTGCGCGCAGTTGTCGAGATGTCGCAATCATCACATTGTAGTTATGTTGTCGCATAGTGGTGCTAAGTTCTGGCCCAGTTTTTAAAACGTTAGTTCGTGCCATGTGTCCCAAATCGTCGTATGCAGCAAGTCGGACCCCGACACGCAGTACGAGGGATAGATGGATGGACGAATAACTTTATTGAGGCCCTTCGGTGCGCGCGCGATGAGCGCGGTACCGAAGGTGCGGTACCATCGTGCGATGTTACCGATGGTTAGGACAGCGTCTTCGCATTCTTCGCTCGTGACAACTAGCATTTTTGAGACGCCGTTGTTGAGGCGCTGCGCCTCTAGTGAAAGCAACACCACCTGGATAACTAATCTAGGTGGTATTGGTGAAAGGCGCAGCTGCCGTCGTTTGACACACTGCTCCTCCGGTGACCAGAGGCGATCGCGGTGGCTGGCCGGGGTTACGAATTGGTACGTCCTTGGGGGAGTGGCGCCAGAAGTACCGGTGGGCTCCCACGTACGCGTAAACACGGTGGTAAGGCAAGCGCCACCCATAGTGTCACAAATGACCTCTCAAAACATGCAAAACACTATTTGATATAAACCGGGGTTGTTTCCTCACGAATAATTTAACGTATTCATGGCAAACAGGACCTGCGTGTACGCTCGCAATGTACGAGCAAAAGTTTGGAGACCATGGCATCAGCAAAAAAAAAAAATATATATATATAATCAAGCGCAGCTTCGCGGCCTCGAATTGGCTTAATTCATTGTATTGGTCAAACACGTGCACGTAGGCGTGCGCTCTTGATGTCAGCCGGAATGCCCGGGCTGCGAAGAAAATTAAAAAAAAAAAAAATCGTGACACCTTTGGTGCACAAGCTTTTGCTCGGGACTGTAGTAGTTGCACTGCTTTTCAATGGGACCAGTTGCTTCGAACAGCCGAATCGTTGTCACCATACACATTCCGCCTAGTTTTCCAGGTATTACACGCAAAATTTCATTGTTATTTCAATAAGACGTCGCGCAAACATTAATATGCAGGAAACTACAGATGAATTTCGTAGGCGGCGTATGCCTTCTATTTGATTACCTTGAACGCAGTCACTGTAAGTGTTTGCTTGTGTTTAAAGGTTGTAAGTTATAAGTTGTAAGTGCTTATTTAACGTCGTATCGGAAAAATATGTGGGCAACTTGCACTAGTGGTGCAAGGCTGGAGTGGGGAGCCTACATGCAGACGCTGTTTTAGGATAGCGACAACCTTTGTAAGGGTACTTGCAGCCGCCAGATAAATTGGCGGGTAAAATTTTTCGCCAAATATAGGATGTGGGAAATAAAAATGGCGAAAGACCCGCCGACAGACTACGTTTCCCGCAACCCTTGGTGACGTGAAACTAATTCACTTTTTAAAATAAATTTTTGCCTCAGCAGCCAGAGACACATATATCGTGTCTGAGAGCAGTATATGTGCACGTTAAAGAACCCCAGGTGGTCCAAATTTTCGGAGTCCCCCACTACGGCATGCCTTATAATGAGATCGTGGTTTTGGCACGTAAAACCGTATAATTTAATTTAATTTGAGAGCAGTACATGGCACGTTTACGTTTTAGTTAAACAGCTTGTAAGTGCAGTCTTTATTGCAGCACACTTCGAAAAACAACGAAAATTTTGTGTGTACAAGGAGAAGGCAACGACAGTGCTTAATGCAGTTCATTCTTGGCGTGAGATAATACTACTACGAACACGCCACTGTGCCTTATAACTTGTTGCTTTATGTGCTATAGAAAAAAATTAAGTTCGATGTGCTAAAATAAAAGAAAAAGGCAACTAGTATATTAAAGATGCATGCAAGTTTCATGTGCGCATTGGTGCAAAACTAAATTAAAGAAATTTAATAGATCGCGTGCAAACATTGGTACACCAGAGCATGACAAAAAAAGCAGGCATGTGCCGCGACTTCTAGTGCGATTGGGAATCAAAATTGGTTGACGCTTAAGCTTCGCCTTTAAGAGTAGAACGCGATAGCGTTATTGGGACCCGTTCGCATCGCATCGTTCGCACACGGCAAGTAGGCTTCATTCACTGCCAACTCAACGTGGGAAAGCCAGCTTAGAAAGACCAAGCTTACACCGATCCCCTTAAAGTCGGCTCCATTTTTAAACTGAAATGCATTGCCGGAAAGACGTTTTTCTAGGGCAATATAAGTGGTCTTATTTAAAATGCGAAGGCCCTAGCATCTTTTTTATTATTTTATTAATTGTTTGCTATTGCCCCGACGCGCACAGGTCTGGTAGAAATGCTAGAAAAGGGGTCTTTGTGAGTTTCCTCGTAGCAGAATTAGGTTTTCTCGTACATTCAAATTACAATCCGACGCCGATTGGTAAACAATCCAACGGCGAATCCGATGCCGAATAGTAAAGTCGTACTTTACCATGTTTCTGACGGATTTCACCGTGAGAAATTCAATTATTGTTCACCAAAACCTTGCACCAAGTGGAGGGCCTGCGCGGTCGATGTGGTTGGATGATTTTCTCCGCCACCCGCGATCACACGGTGGTTGCCGACGCCGGATTTTCTGCGACACGGGGCCCTAAACGCTATCGCGTTAAAATGCCTGTGCCCACCAAATTTGGCGGTAAATAGTGGTCAAAATTTTGGTATTGTCACCACAATAAAACAGCGCTTGCATGTAGGCTCCCTAGGCTGGGGTAAACAGCGGAGATGGTGATCGACCTAGCCTTCTTCCAGGTTTTACTATAGCTTGGCTAAGTTTTGCTAGGAAATGCTAAGTGCTGCTAGGCACGGTATTCCGAATCGGCTCGCCGCTGACGCGCAGATTATCGCTTGGCCACGCGACGCGCTTCAAGATGAGCGGCTTCTTCGGGTGTCCGGATCTTTGGTCGCCCCATGTCAAGGCTACATGTACTCGCCACAGAATCAACGAGAGTTCTGCCGCAACGAGAGTTCTCCGAGCTTTATCTCCCCGCTGAGGTCACGGCATAGCTGCGCCTCCCCACTTGCCGGGGCGGGGCTGGTCGAAACCTGCCGCCAGAGGCGGCTCGGCAGGTTTCGATCTGCCGTCCGCTGCAGTCACGGACACCACGCGCGTTCGGCGCGGACGCTGGGAAAGGCGGCCGGCGTGGGCAGCAGCTCTGCGCGTTGCCTCGTTGGTGCTGCTACAATTTCTCTCTCGCTCTCATTTTCTTTCTCTCTCCCGAGCATAGCGCGCACCGCGCGTATGCTCACCTTCCCTCTTCTGAACGTCCCATGTCAGGCAACATTGCACGGCACGGAGAGAAGGCGAAGTACTCACCACTCAGCCAGGTGGTTGCTAGGCAACGCGCGGTGACGTCATCGACAGGTGCAGTTTTATTCTTGGCCCTATGCGGCCTAACTGAGAGCTTAAAGGGACACTAAAGGCAAATACTAAGTCAAGCTAAAGCAGTGTTGTATGGAACGGCGTTCCAAGGAGCGGCGTTACTGGAACTAGTTACTTTTGGTAGGAACGAAGTAACGCCACGGTTCCAATAAGGGTCGGCGGAACTGTAACGGTAACTCATTACGTTTATGAAGGAACGGCAGATGGAACGGCGTTCCTTCGGTAAACGTTCCAGCGTCCACAGCACAGAACAGACGCACGCACGTACGCAGCACGTCACGCAGGGCGGATGGGCGACCACGGGAGGCGCAAAGAACTACCGCTCGCCTGTCACGTGACTGTGGGACATTTTTTTGTGAGACCTCTGTTGTATGCTTTTATTGCTTAGCTTCAAGGTTGCCACGTGACGCTCCCTCCCGTAGTTTCTTTCCTCCATGCCGCCGGCCTGCCGCAAAGCAACCATGACGTCTAAAGTCCCTATATAGTAAAGGTATTGTCTCTAAAGCGCTTGTTTTTACAGCGTCAGCTGTTATGGGCTCATTCCAATAGCCGTTTCGGGTCGCGATGATGCCGCCACCGCCGTCCCGTAGTCGCTATCGCATGCGAAAAAAAAAAATGTCACAGTTTCTCCCTAAGGGCGAAGCAATGAATGCGATATCAACACAGCAATGTCATACGAAGTAAGGTGAGCGGCTTTGGTAGCAATAGGAATTGTAGTAAACATGAGCTGATTAATAAGCAGGTGTGCTGCGGCGTAAGTAGACCGACATGAAGAGAGACTCGATTACCACGAGAAGGCGCGTGTGAAACGGTGGTGTTGATGAGATGCGCTTCCCGTGAGCAGTGCGTGCGAAGGGGACACACCTGTAGCGCTGCACTGCCGATCCGGGCAGCATTGCATGTGTAGCGTGCGTTGGAAAATGTGGCCCGACTATTAATAACTGAATGAACAAGCGTGGTGTGAGCGCGCACAAACAAACATGAATAGATCACACTGAATGACTGCAGACGACTGTCAAAACGCTGGCAGCAAGCGCATACGCTGCAGCGGGCGAAGGTACGTGTGGTCTATCGCTTCAACGGAAACTGAGCGGCGAATGCACAGCGCATAAAGGTCAGAGCCATGTGGAGATAAGAGACGGTGCGGGCGAGCGACGAGCGCGGTTGTTGGCAGAGTAGAAGTGCGACCCCCCCCCCCCCCCCCCCCCGCCCCGTTCCCTCCGGCGCTGGCTTCCGGCCTCCGTGCTTGCGCGTGGGAGATTGAGTGCGTTCGCTATCCGTGATAGCGCGCGTCCCCGCACGCTTCCGCTGGGGCATACGGCGCGCGGCGAAGATTTTATCTATACGGAACCTCACGGCGACGGCGACGCCGACGGCAGAAATCCGGTTGAAGTGTCCATATAATTGCTATCGCAATAAAAAGTACCCGCTCTCCGCCGGGATCAAAGCTGGCCAGGCCCACTGCGTGGGAGGCGGATACTCTACCACTGAGCCACGCAAGCGCTTACTAACCGAGATCGGGAAAGGCGCTAGCCATCGGCGATGGAACGCGTCGGCTTCCACGCGCGACGGCGTCCAAAGCAGGCCGCGTCGGGCGCGTTGCAATGACAGCCGTAGTTGCATTGTCGGCCGCTTGGCTGGGCCGAACAGCGGTAGCCATCGGCGATGGAACGCGTCGGCTTGCACGCGCGACGGCGTCCTAAGCGCGTTCCTGACGCATTCACTCAAGTTACTAGGTAGTACCAGGGTCCTTCAATACTTGAAAGACTCTGGTAGTACTGTCGAAAAGCTCGTCTAGCTTACGCTGTGACTGTGCTGCGTGTGCCGCGCAGGCCTGGCATTTTTTTCTTTACTTTTTGCTTGCGAAAGAAAGTCGACGGTGGCGCCCCTAGAATGTCCACGTTGAAGCTTTCAGGCCGGGCTCGCGCCGCCGCCGGTGACTGCGCAGAGTGACTTTCAACATGGCTCTGAGGCGGAAAAAAATATATAGATATAAAGAAGTGAAAGCGCACGCTGTCATGGGCTTCGGAAGCCCTCACGCTAAAATCGACACGTCTAGACGAACCCTTTCCCGAGCTACCCCTTCTAGTACACTGTACCCGAGCGAGTTCCCGGCGCCGTTGCTCAAACGCAGCCTGTTCCTCGACGGAACGCACCACGCGCGGGCTTTCCCATTAGGACGCCGAAACTGATCTGAGGCGAGGGAAGCCCGGCGGAGCGCGTGTCAAGTCCTTTTTCTTTCCCTCCCCGTGACACACCAAACGGTCCTGATTGGTCGAGTGCGTCACGTGTCCGGCGCCGGCGCAGCTTTACCCGCACCTGTTCTACTCTGGGAGCGGAGCTCAAATTTGCGGCCCCGGTAGGAGCCACACGTGATTTCTTTATTTATTTCTTTTCATTCTTGTACCAGGCTCATACACGCATATCGAATGCGGGTATGCGCCACTGGTGATATTATTATCATTAATCGTGACGTAGCTGACTAGCATGTGATGTTATTTATGTCATGGCCTATCAGTCATGTTAGTCATACATTCGTACCTTTCCATGCCAATTTTGGTATATACCAAGCAAACGAGACGCGAGATTTCAACAGGTTTGACAACACCACAGCGTGACACCACCACCGCCGCCAACACTTGTGAGGCAATACAGGCTTCGCTTGAAAAACGGGTTCGTCTGTCAGGCACCAACATAGAGATGCAACTCTTGCTGAGTTCAAGCAAAGGACTTGACTAAGTTGCGAATATGTATTCTGGACATTTATTTTTCACACTCATATTGCAATATTGAATTAGCATTCATTAAACGCATTACAAGAAAAAAAGAATCACCGCCCCTTCCACTCCGTGAAGATGGTCGAACAGCGAAGCTGTGTCGTTACACCGATTGTTACGAGTGTTACGTGTGCATGTGTTGCACGTGATGCAATTGCGCAAACACAAGTAAACACAGATCTACAACAGGAACTTATACTGAAACGTTGCGAGGCGAGAACAGGCAGCGACTTCCGACGCTACTCGACGAGTGTCCAGTTCTCTGGTCGAAACGTGCCGAGCCGCCGCCAGAGCCATCGGCTGCAGTCATGGACACCGCGCGCGTTGGGCGCCAACGCGGGGAAACGCGGACGGCGTCGGCAGCAGCTCTGCGCGTTATCCGAAAGGGCGCACCACAAAGAAACACCTTATCCTCGCCTCTCCTCCTCGCGTCCAGCGCGGCCTCTCATTGGCCGCCTCCTCCCCCAGCGCGCCTCTCCTCTGCTGG
Source organism: Dermacentor silvarum (assembly GCF_013339745.2). Taxonomy (NCBI): domain Eukaryota; kingdom Metazoa; phylum Arthropoda; class Arachnida; order Ixodida; family Ixodidae; genus Dermacentor; species Dermacentor silvarum. The sequence continues at coordinate 27,876,148 of NC_051163.1, read as the reverse complement.
TCACGTGACCTGCCCTCCACCGGCGCGGCTCTCATCCTCTCCTGGTCACGGGACCAGCGTGACGCTGGACAGACGACGAAGGGTCGACTAAGAACAGCTCCGCTGTTTAAAAAAATTCAAGTTTCGCCAAAAGAGCGAAGTATTGACAGCAATAAAAATGTTTCTGTGTTCTACGTTCTTACAATGTTTGACGGTGTTCTAACTACGCTGGCGCGACACAGCACGCAATGCAATCCTTCCTGTGTATACACTGTCAAATAATTGACGCCCTTAAAAGTAAATAAGGATCTAAATATGTCTGTAACTCAAATCTTTACACCCTTTTTGGGCGTAAGGGTGCGAGTTATAGACAGATTTAGACCCTTCTTCACCTCTAAACGGTGTAAATTATTTTACAGTGTAGAAGAACCAGCGCCCTGCATTCAGCATATGCCCCACAACGCTGGCGCAGTGAGGAGCGGCGCCAATGGCATTGCAGGCGTTACAGGTATTGCACCTTCATAGGGCACTATAGATGAGACAGACGGGAAACCGTCGGGGTTAGTCAGCACCTAACCTACCCTAACATATATATATATATATATATCACATTGTGGTCAGCGCCCAGTGAAATAGCATAGATAACGTACGTAGCCTGACATTTACTACCTGTTCCACTCGGAGCACTGCATACACACACCAGCTCAGCAGGAACACTGTTGTGCTTATTGGTGGTGTGCGCACAATGCTCGCGCCGGCATTGGAAGGCAGATGGCTGCCTTATAGAGCCACCACCGAGTCGATTGAACATATTACAAGAGTTGGCAGGGCGTCGGCTCGGGGTGTTCCAGCATCCTCTTGGTCGACTTCGCTGTGTCGTTTGTGCAGCCCAAGCGTACGAAGCGTGCAGACCCTCTAGTCCTACCGCGCGTCAGCCTCGCACGCGCCGTCGAGCGCGACAGCACGGCGACGTCAACGACGCTTTGTTTCTCTTGGAAGCGGGGAGGGGGGGGGGGGGTATGGTTGAGCGTCCGTATAACTGCTATCGCAATACAAAAAGAATTGTCTCACGTTCGTGCGTGGCCCCATTGGCCTTTGTTTATATTTATGTTGTCGTAGATCGACGTCTGTCAACCGACAGCTGTATCCGGTTGCCTCCTACATAACCAAATACTTCTTACGTGCATTACGAAAGCGTCTGACGCAAAAAAAAGAAAGAAAGAAAGAAAGGGGGAGGGGTGCGGCTCGGGTGAATATCACGAGGTCTATTCGTATTCTCATATTTCAAAGACTCGAGCTCGGGTTGATGACGCCAAGGCAAGGACTGCTGGTTCCGGGCCTCTTTCGATCGCTTGCAGACGTACTGCTACTGTATCCCCCACCCTTGTACATTACGCCATTATTTATATTTCTTCTTTTGTAGTTCCTTACAGATGACTGCACCGCGAGCTATTGCTGGGTCACTACTTTATTACTGTGAGTGTTCATTTCACCTCACACGAGGCTTTCATTCATTCGAGAGTCTGTTTGTCGCGAATTGTTCCAAATTCATCACAGTCCGTCAGTCAGTCAATCAATCACACGAACGTTAAACCCGCGTCATTGTGTCCGCCTGTAACAGCTAGAAGTTAATTAGGCAATCAATAGCAAGGGTATGCATATTGGAAATAGCATGTCTACTTCAGCACCGAAAAAAGGAGAACATTAACAACAGCAACGAAGACATGCGCGCGTGCCCTTCCTCAAGAGATGCACGAGCCGAGCACGCCAATTTACTATAGGGCTAAACAAAATTTATCCGACACTCTACCCGGACATTTGACCGTGGTGTGGTGATAGACGGACATTAGACCACATCTCGTAGGGGTGCACACAAAAAAAAAAAAGCCGACATTTGACCGTGGTGTGGTGATAGACGGACATTATACCACATCTCGTAGGGGTGCACTAAAAAAAAGCCAGAAAACCTAGCGTATTTCCTAGGGAATGAGATAAATTCTAAGACGGAGGAGTTGGCGGCTCAATTCGCCAGCTGGGACCCAGAGGTGCGGCTAGCACATCTGGATCAAGTCCGGCGGGCGGCTAACGCCAGTCCACCCATAATGCTCCACGCCTTCCCCTTTTAAATAAATTTTTTTCTTCTATCTTCTTTACAGCACGACTTAAGGAGAGTGTCAAAACGCGGTCCTGAGACGCGTCCCTTTCAGCAAAGCGTGGCAAGCATTTATTGACCGCAGCTGCGGCTTCGCGTGCTGGCGGGAGAGCGCGAATGATTCCGTCCCAGCTCAAGACGACGCGCTGGGAGCACTAGACTGCATGTGGTGTGTAGGCGTAATAGTGAATACCACCCTAATCATAATACAACCACAAGAGCGTGCAGAACTCTTTCTGCAATGGATGACTGTGTTCAACCTAAACCCCACTATATGCTTTACCTGACTTTCCTGTCTCTTTGCTTCGTGCGGTTGTGCTGGGCGCGTTGAAAACGTCTCTGTATATGCAGGGATGATATGGTGGCTTATGAAGGGATCGGGCAAAATATCGCACGGCTCGTATCAGGGAGTCAAACTGACACCCTGTCGCTACCTGTAACAGAGGCCGCATCAGGTTACACCGAATAAGCAACGACGAATGTCCGCACGAAGGTGATATAGTAGCCGTAAGGCTGCATAAAAAAATGTCGCAGTTTCGCCCGAAAGGCGAAGCATCGATTGCGATAGCAAATTAGTAGAGAGCTATTCGGAGTAAGGATAGTGGTTTTATCGGCTGCATAAACTTGGACACATTCGCTTACTAACTGAATTAACAATCGTGGTGTCAGCGCGCACAAGCACACATGAATAGATCACACTAAATTACCGCAGACAACAACTGTCAAAACACTGGCAGCAAGCGCAGCCGCCCCAGCGGGCGAAGGCTCGCGCGGTCATCGCTTCAACGGAAACTGAGCGGCGAATGCACAGCGCATACAAAGGTCAGAGCCGTGTGGAGATAAGAGACGGTGCGGGCGACCGCCAACGCCGGGCAAAGTGCAGAGGAGTTGTGCAGAGGAGAAGTTGTTGGCAGAGGAGAAGCTGCCTCCCCCCTCCTTCTCGCGCTGCCTTCCCGCTCACTTGCTTTCGCGTGGGAGATTAAGTGGCCAGTTCCCCTTACGCCTTTGGTGCCGGAGCACAGCGTCGCCCCGCCTCCCTCCCTCCCATACCCCCACGGCCTTTCGCGCGACGGTCGCGTTTGCTTTCCGCCGTGCGTTCGCTCTCCGTGATAGCGCGCGGGGGAATTCGCCCTCCGTGATGTTTTGCGCTCTTTCGCTCGCGCATACGGCGCGCGGCGACGATCTTATCGCCCTTGGAATCTATACGGAACCTCACGGCGACGGCGACGGCAGAAATCCGGTTGAAGTGTCCATATAATTGCTATCGCAATAAAAATAACACATGCTTAGTGGCCCATACCCAGTGGCACTACAATCCGTCGCCATGTCCGTGAGTGGCACTCGCTAACACACCATATCATCCTCACCCCGTTCCAGGGGTACACCATACACAAACACTCACGAATGTGCTTAAAAAAGGGAAAAAAGAAAAAAAAAGAGGGAGAGAAAAACAAACACGAGTACCAGCGCAAGACACGGGACTTAAGAAGAATGTCGACCGGAGGATGGCCTCCGTGGTCAATTCAAGAGACACTAAAGGAAAATGTTAAGTCGAGCTAGATCAATAGATTGTTCATCTAGAAGTATATGGTCCTTTTACTGTGTACCAATATATCATACTGAAAACTATAGACAGTGCGAAGCGACACGATCGACACAGAAAAGACACACGGACAAGCGCTGACTATCCATAGACATGAATTGCCAACGTGCCGTCCTTTTGAACCAATATGTCACTTCGTTCCGTAGAAAATTGCCGCCGAAGGTGCCGCTGCTGCTCCTCGATTTGAACTGCCCGCGCCAAAACGGGCGAGTTGACGCAATCGCCACGTATGTACTCCCTTTCCGTTAATCAGCCAGTGCCGACGTCGCACGAGAAGTACCATAGTTCACGATAGAAGGCGCCACTCCGACTTTCAATCTGCGTCATTTCCTCGACGACAAAAGCTCTGTTTGCGTTACGAATTGCGAATTCGTTATTACAGAGGCCTAATCGTTTAATCTAGCTCGACTTAATATTTAATAAATAGACGGTATTCGAATCGATATGAGAAGGCTGTTTTTCTCGAACATCTGTATTCAATGATTCGGTGCGGAAATATGACGATTCGAAGACTGCTGCTCTTTTTGTACATTGCTATGCAAGCTAACAAAACAGGTAAAACGCAAAAATTTTTCATAAAACTACAACAACGACAACAACAACAACAACAAGGGAATCGCCTAGTGAGCGCTATATCCTAAGACCCATTGTACAATATATTGCACATTGCCTTCTACATTTTTTTATAAATTCGTTCGGAAGTGATTACGCAAAATATTCATTCTGGGTATAAATTACGGTGCATGCGTAACTGTAAATAAGTGTTTTACTCATATTCTTGTCATCCGCTTTCGAGGAACTTGAGACTCAACTGATCTAATCCTCTGTGTCATCCCAGACGGCCGAAAGTAACTTTGAGGTGTGCTTCGAAATCACTGAGATTGCGTGAAAATACCGGACGCGCCAGCAACATGGCAATGTACTACACGTAGTTCCATCTTCATCTCTACGTTTGAGCAATGAAATGCAGTTTTTAAAATAGCAAACATGAGGAGATGTTCACGTACATAGAGACGCAGTTTTTGAAATCTAACCGTGGTACATAAATAAAAAAAAAGTTTTTTTTCGAGTTCATAACATAACAGTAGACAATAAAAACCACGTTGAAGAGCGATTATATCACATATTTGTGTTCGGGTCTCAGGAGGATATTTTACAGCAAGTAGTGAAAGGCAAGCAACACAGACCAAGGAAGGAGAAAACCAACGATTACGTCCAACGACAGAAGGCACGCATGTGATCAGCATAGAAGAATAAAAGACTGCAGCACGTTCAACGTCACGTGGGATCACAGGCAGGTGCTGGCGTGGATGATTTATTTCGTTATCGATCAGCGTAACCGACGCCTGACGAATGCTGCTCGTCGCACGTCTGCCTACACGCTAAAAGAAGGCATACGCGACACCACGAGCGAGCAATCGCAAATCTTTGTCTTGTCAATGCCCTCCGCAAATCGTGCCCTGATGCGATGTTCGGGAGCTTTGCAAGGTAAAAAGAGCGTCCGTTGGACGCAGGGGTACTCTGACCATGCATCTTCTTGTGTCAGTGGCGGAAAATGCTCTGTGAAGGCTAAGGATCGAAGCCCATTGGCACGTGCGAACAGAGTGACGCAAATAGAAGGTAGTTGTGCCACATAACCATGATGTGTCACATGGGCTAGAGAAAGTAGCCCTAAGGTACAAGTCGACGTGGTGTTTTCTTCTCCTCAAAAACTGACAAATATTTTAATGCGAAAGCATCATTTGCCCCATCGCGCGAAAATCCGTCGGCGTGACCGAAAGATGGTACCAAAAGTGGCCGACGGCGCAAATAGTAAAAACGCGTCAAAAAATGCTCGGATTGACGTCAAATTTCTCAGGGAGGTTCGTGCAAACGAAGTAAATTAACGACTTTGAAAATAAAATTTGGTACATTTCGATCCGGGTGGGAATCGAACCCGGGACACCGGGTGCGAGACGAGCAAGCTATCCCGACGCCACGGCGGCTTTCCTTTTTTTTTTTCGTTCATGGTGTTTGTTACATTAACATGTGATCCAATAAAACATTCACCAGATGTGCACAGTCACAGAATTGCGGGCGCAAGACACTCCCACACAGACGTGACACTGTTCATTCTTTTAAGTGGGAATGCTGATTCCGCTTTAGAAGGGCGGTAAGGATAAGCACCAAGCACCTCACCAAAATGGAGTACCAGTCATTCCTATTCATTTTCTCTTCTGGAACACGCCAATGTTGGCTCCATTGCGCTTATAGTCGTGACGCTTTGCTACACCTGCTGTTCTACTCGTTTAGTTAACAATGGCCCTCTCTCCGAACCCGTTTCTATCTGCTCTTCAGTAAAACAAGGATGCCCCATGTCCCCACTACTATTCGCCCTTTACCTAGAACCGCTATGCTTAAGCGTAATTCAGTCGAGTTGCATCCATGGCTTCAGCCTACTGGGTAATGAGGTAAAGATGTTAGCTTACGCAGATGGTCTAGCGTTCTTGTGCACGGATAAGCCCAGTGTTGAAAGGGTTGTGTCTACAATAGCGAAATTTGGCAGCGTATCAGGAGCACGAATGAACTCATAGAAAAGCTTAGGCTTATGGTTCGGCTCGTGGTGTTATAAGCCAGAACAGTATGCAGGCATTAAGTGGACTGATGTTCCGCCAAAGTATCTTGGCGTGCCGCTAGACGCATATAAATTAAGCGCGCACTATTGGAAAGAACGGGTTTCCGCTTTGCAAAGTTACGCTGAGACATTTGTTCCACATCGACTTTCTATTCTCGGAAAAGCTGAAGCCTGTAATAAGTTTTTGGCAACAAAAATTTACTACGTAATTGAGTAATTCACTGTGCAAGGCTCTACGTCCTACGCTTTAACCGAATTTTTGCAACTTTCGTATGGTCTTCCACGTATGGTTTGAGCCCATGAGGCGAGACAATACTTTTAGACCAGTTAGTGAGAGTGGGATGGGCTTAGTGCATCTTTACGTGCGGCAAATAGTGTCTCGTTTCTTCTTTCTTTTTTTTTTCGCGATACTTCGCATCCTATAATTCGGCCCTTCATGCAAGTCGCTTGAAGTTGTTTCTTCAAATTTTTCTTCGCGTTTATGCTTGTGGGGGTTCATGCAAGAGGTTTACTTGGCAGTTCGTTTTCCGACAGTTAAGTTTTCTACTGAATATTCGTACTCCGCGCAGGGGCGCGCCCTAAGCGCGCTCCCGATTGCAGCGCCAGCACAGCCTTGCGCAAGACGCGCGAAACAAACACAGATTGCACCTCTGCGTTCGTTGCGTGCTGACGTGCGTTCCGCACGGCGTTCGATAGGCGTCGTATATCTCGACCACTATAGCTTGGTGACCCGGACGTACGTACATGATGGCTACGAACACAAGTCCCATGTCGGCGGACAACGGTACTCAACAGCGACCGCAGTCAACGGTGAGCAACGAGAACCATTCCCTCGCCATCGACATGGAAGCAGTCTCAAACGTGCGTCTCCCGCCATTTTGGCCGAAGAATCCGGCAGTATGGTTTACTCAAGTGGAAGCGCTCTTCGATTTGCGCCGCATCACTGCACAGCGCGCCAAGTACCTTCACGTCGTCTCTACACTGCCATCTGAAGTTGCGGACGAATTCGACGACGTGCTGAGCCTTCCACACGCAACGCGACCATACGACCATTTCAAGACCATTGTTCTGACGCGCAAAGCGCTCTCGGAACGCAGCCGCTTGCAGCAACTTCTCAACACGGAGGAGCTGGGAGACCGACGACCATCTCAGCTGCTGCACCGAATGCGCCAGCTACTCGGCGACAGCATGCAAGATTCCGAGAGTCCTCTACTTCGTGAGTCATTTCTGCAGCGTCTGCCGCAAAACCTTCTTCCTGTCCTGGCTGCTGCAGGCGACATGCCGTTGGAGAAGCTAGCCGAGCTCGCGGATCGCGTTGCAGAATACTCCCGCGCTGGCCCGTGCACGGTTGCGGCAGCGACCGGCGTGACACCGGATACACAAGCGCGGCACTCTCGCCTCGAACGCCTCGAAGAAAAGATAGAGCAGCTCGCTGCCTCCATCGCCGCGATGTGGACTTCGACCGATGGTCGCTCTCACGGCAACTCACGTTCGCGTTCTCGTTACCGCACTAGAAGCAACTGTGCCGGCTACTGCTGGTATCATGTCCGTTTCGGCGCCAGGGCTAATAAGTGTCGGGAGCCTTGTCGCTGGCAGGAAAACACGAACGCGAGTCGCTAATGGCGGCGAGTGACTGGCTTGACCCCACAGCGAAACGCACCTAATGAAACATTCTTGTCTCCCAGTGGGGGCGAGCCTCCCGATTACAGCGCCAGCACAGCTGTCCATGTTACTGTATGTAACACAGTTACTGTTACTGTCTGTCCATGTTACTGTATAACATGGACAGATTTACTGTAAATGGCATGAACAGTGTACGTTATACAAAGATTTACTGTCAATGCTAATTCCGCCTCCGCTTTACCGATCACTATATATTGAATGGCCAGGCCACGATGTACTAAAGCGAGTTCGTAAGATGTATATGTATATATCCCCTTGCTGCAAAGCATTCTTTTATAAACTTCATAGTGAAACCTTACCGGTAAAAACATGGCTATAGAAAAAGGGTATCTTTGTGTCTTCTGTTAACTATAGTCTTTGTGATGCGGCAGAGACAACTGAACATTGTTTTATTGGTTGCAAAGACGCCATCCTATATTGGGATGTCCTCCAACGAACTCTAAAGAAAGAAATTGAAATCAATCCTCATACTGTGCGATACCTGCTGCCGACCTCTGATGACAACGTACCTTTCGACATGTTTTTTTTTTTTTTTTTTTTTTGTGGGAATGCAGTTTGTGGAAGGCGCGAGTGATGGACCATATAACGCAGAACCGGTTGTACCTCCAAGAGTGAATTTCATTCGAATTACTGTGCACCTAAAACATGTTTATGATGGACTTGATATTCAACCGACGCCACGGACGTGACGGCGCAGAAAATGCAGAGGAGGAGAGCCACGTAATGAGTATCAAATGAGCGCGTTCACGACGTTCCGATGTCTACAAACGGTACAATGCTTTCGCATTCCCACACATAAGCAGTCTTAGGTGTCTCTGCCGAATTTTTAATGCTACACATCAGTTTGTAAAGAAGCACTGAGGTTGTGTAAAGAAGCACCAGTCTCCTTTAGTACCCTGCGCACAGGGTGTCGTTTATCGCATTCCGTTCTTGTGTGGTGAAGTATGCATAGGGCAGACCGGAAGATGCCAAAACGACAGATTAAGGGAGCACGGGCAAACAAATTGAGCCGATATCGGGATGGGCATGTTATCTGTGCACTGTGACGATTGTGGTTATGAATCGTTGTTTAAGGAATGTTCCGTGCCGCACAGAAATGCGGATAAAGACACGCGAGAAATCGTGGAAGCGAATTTGACAGCAAGAGCATGTGCGCGTGGGCTCCGTCTGTAGCTCTGAGTGGAAGGGCAATGGACTATCTCGAAATTACAGGGATGCACGTGCGGTGATTGGTAACCTCTGTATCCGTGTGGTAGCAGTTTGTCGTTATAAATATGTCACTAACGGAAATAAAGAATCAGTGGAAAGTTAGCTCCCGTCTTTGTCGTTCTTCCTCGTCCGCGTCACCTAAGCGCTATAGTCCCAAACACTATATCAAGCCAACTAGCCCAAAAGTCTAAACCACGAGCGAGTTGCTCGTGTTTTATACACGACGTGGATACGATAAGCAGGGCTGTACTTGAATATCAAAAAAAAAAAGAAAGAAAGAGAAAGACTTGTTCAATGTCCCCAATCTCCTGCGGCCGTCGCCATACTGTTCAGACTTTCCCGACCGCTTGCGATTTCCTTCGATGCTTAAAAAAAACACATTTTAGAATTTCACGTTTAAACAACCGAGATCTAATCGAGGCACGCCATAGTAGGTGATTCCGGACGAATTTTGACCACTTAGGGTTCATTAGCGTGCAGCCGTTGACTCTGCAGTACGGTCCGTGCTTCTTTCTCATCCCCTTCTCCCTTCCCCCAGCGTAGGGTAGCCAACCGGACTCTTGACTGTTTAACATCCCTGCCTTCTTTATACCTCCCCCCCCCCCTCTCTCTCTCTCTCACCCAATGCACGGCGCACCGGCGTTTTTCCATTCCCCCCCCCCCCCCCCCCCCCCCCCCCCATCGGGATAACTTGATTTTCAATGTCCAGTGGCTGCCAACAAACTGGTGGCCTAACGTAATGCAACGAGCCTGTTCCAATTCTTTCTCATTTCGCGCGTTGCCATCGGTCCGAACGGCGCTCCGTCACCCGCTGTGGTTGCTCAGTGGCTATGGTGTTGGGCGGCTGAGCACGAGGTCGCGGGATCGAATCCCGGCCACGGCGGCCCTATTTCGATGGGGGCGAGAACAGCCATGTACTTAGATTTAGGTGCACGTTAAGGAACCCCAGGTGGTCCAAATTTCCGGAGTCCCCCACTACGGCGTGCCTCATAATCAGATCGTGGTTTCGACACGTAAAACCCCATAATTTTTTTTTACGGCGCTCCGTCGACATTATCACCTGGAGTGAGCGAGTGAATAAACTTTATTGAATGATTGGTTATTGAGCTGGCCTCATGTGAGACTCATTTATGGTCGAGGCTCCTATTTCAGGGCTCCGCTGGCTTCCGCAAGCCTATTGGCTCTTCTGACCAGGAGGGTAGACTGCTCAGGAGAGGTGGTCGACAATACGAAAGACATAAAATCAATCGAACGGAATCGCTAATGCCGTCCACGGTTTCCGATAGCGGATCCAGACATTATCGACGTCGAGCTACGTCACGGACGACACAAGAGCAGGCGCAGGAAATATCACTGTGTTACACAACATACACGATAATTAACTGACATCTAGTCAGCGATTGTCTGACAATGCGATAAGTAAGAAAGAAAAGAAGAAGAAACTGCACATTAGTGCGCGCGTTATTGACTATTTCATATTTCATACGCGAGTGCAGTTATACGCAGGCAGCTGTACTTACAGTGGTTGCGTAGTCCTGTGAGTCGGTTTCGGTCGGTCGTTCGCAGGAATTTTCGCTAAAGTTGTCATCAACGCAGAAGCCATTATAAATGAAAGGAAATAAAAAAATTAAAAGAAGACGAAAGACTAATTGCTATCGTTTCCGAAAACGTCGTATGGGTGGTTGAAAAAGAAAAGAAAATTGTCAGATCATTTTTTTTCCTGTCTGTTCAGAAGAAAGGACCAGTCATTATGGCGACGGAATAGAGTCGCCAAAACAGACGAGCGACAGGAAAACTGGCACATGACAAAGGAGGGCAAATCCTAGAAACACTCGTCTAGCGTAAACGCTTTCTGATGACAGTTTCGTGGGAAAGAAACCAGAACTGCTCTCTGGTTGAGGTGGCTGAGAAGACAAGTTTTTGAGGCAAGACGTGTTCTGCATGGCAGACACGCTAGAATTTAAAATAAGGAGACGGATTCTGAGAAAACGTGGCGATATGCGCGATTTTGAACAATGGATAGCACGCACTGGAGAAAACAGAAAAGAGGAAACAGAACTGATTTTTTTTCTTCTGTTTTTTAAGGAATCGAACCGAATGACGGAACTATTGAATGCGAAACGAGATTCATACATCACGAGCGTGAAAACGATACAAATGCTTCTGGTCTTAGCGTAAACAATCGTGTATAAATGAGGTTGTGTGAAACAATACGCAGCGTAAGTACATAGGAAATGCACAGGAAATATATACAGAAATGCACTCAGACTGAACGAGTAATATCAAAACAATTACATTTACGGTTTTGATTTGAATGCCGTGCCGAGTATACTTGAATTACGTACTGGAAAATTCACTCATTTAGCAATTGTACGAGACAAACTTGCACGAGGTATAACTTATTGTATCGCTACCAGATATTTCAGTAAACACTCGTGACATGTAGCACAATTCTATTCCTTGAGCTTAATTACTCTCAGAGGCAGACATTATTTGCACAAAAATGAAAGTGAATGTTTTACAAACTAACAAGTTTTTTTCTAATTCACTTTTAAACTAATTAACTTACGCCATATGTGGCAACTTACGAATTTTAGTTGGCGATTTCGAAAGTCATATCCTTTTCGAACGAATTCCGAGTATGACACCAGTTTCGAGATAGGCGTTCCCAAAGTTTGCGACGAAGTGCACTAGTGTTCCAGTAACTTTCGAGCTTCAATGCATAAAAATGTGTTTTGTTAAAAAGTACGTGGAAAAACAGTGCCTTTTACGGAAAGTGTAACTGCGCTTTCTCAAAACTGGTGCTAGTTAAAAATTCGTTCCAAATGGACGTGCCTGGTGAAATACCTGGCTTCAAATCATGTATTGCAATATGTACATTAAACGAATTGGTTGAAAATTTGATTAGTTATAGATTTTGATAAGTTAATTATGCATAAGTTATGTATACGTCTTCGAGTATTCGAGCTCAACAAGTAGATTTGTGATAAATGCCATATTTGATTTTTAAAAATTCTGTTAACGTGAAAACAAAACACTCGGTATATTCATCGCGTTCCTTGTTTTCTGCCATCGACTAACATGACTCAAGATTATAATCAGTAATCGCCAATACTGAGACGCGAGTGCCATAATGCACGTTCTGGCTCTACATATATAAGCATCGCAAGAGCGATCAATCCAGATATGCTACAACGATGACACTGGTGCTTGGTCCACACCGGTTAACCTCGTCAACGCCTGCCGTCAGCCCCATCCGCCTGAGAATTTTTTTCTTCCAGCACGCCAATGTTTGTGACGACGAGCCGAGCGACAATAAGGTGCAACGGCATCGAACAGCGCAACAGATAAAACACAACATCAGATAGCAGCAGACGACACCATTCACGTCTGCTCATCGATTCAAGTTGCTATCATTTGTCTTGTTTTTCCTTTGTACACACTGAAAACATGATTCCAGGTGTGTCCTTGTGAAACACGGTTCCGGATATTAGGTACAGATGTGATTAAAGATTTAATTCTGATATTTTATGTGCCAGAACCCACGATTCCGATTATGAGGCACGCCGTAGTGGGAGACTCGGGATTGATTTTGACCAACCGGGGTTGTGCACCTAAATCTAAGTACACGAGCGCTTTCGGCATTTCGACCCCAAAGAAATGTGGACGCTGCGGCCGGGATTCGATCCCGCCACCTCGAGCACAGCAGCGAAGCGTGCCTTGGCTACCCCGGCGGGTAGCTACAGATATATCGAGAACAAAGTTCCATATGACCTGGCTCGTTTACTGGAACACGTCCACATATTACGTTCCCCAGAAATACGTTCCACGTTTATTTAAAAGCGTGGGTCTGAAATATATGGAACACATTTCCACGTATTTAATATGTGGAACGCCAGTTACAATGGCTGAGTGGGGAAAAAATGTTCCGCTTACTAGCTAGAACCTAAGTGGGACAAGATTATGAATGCACCGTCAATCAACTGGCTCACGATTCTGGTTCAGGGCTGCGCCGAGCAAGACGACAATTCGAAGAAAAATCCCTACGACACGAAGCGGACAAACGTGCGAAAAACCCACCTTCTCGAAATCGCACACTCCTCCGGGAAAGGTAGTATCCACTTCCCACTGCGGTGCCAACGAGCTGTCTTCCACGAGCCAACAAACACCGTTACACTTTCCACGGGCCAGAAAAACCACAATCACTTCGAACGTGGTGCGCGCCATCCAACCTGTCCTGTACTATGCACACCGCGAAGAAAGAAAGCAGAGTGTCCCGTCTTAAACGCTGACGTCTGTATATACACAGTTTGGCTCGTTTCTAAGTAAGCCCAATTACTGCATTCAGCTTCCGTTATAGCTTGCTTCCATCTTCAGTGTCCACTCAGCTTCCGTCGAGAAGAACCTCGCATTGGTTCGTATACACCCTGCTTTCGGCTTCTAATTGCGCTAATTAGGGTAGCTTCTGTCGATTCATGCCGAACTCAATGGCCGCTCGGAGTCCGTTAGAAACGCGTCTCGGAGCGGTTCCACTTTAAGCACGGGCGTCTCATAGCGGCGGTAATAGTTTCTTTCCTTGAAAGAACTCCTGCTTTCGTGAAGATTAAAGCGGTCGGAGCGCTTCGCCCTAACGCCGTTGTGAGAAGTTGAACTACGAGGTCGCACACACACACGTGTATGGTTTGGCGAAAAGCTCGCTCGCTCGCTTCATCTTGAATGCGGGACAGTCGTGAATGCCTCGCCACTTGGAGCCACGAGCTAAGCTGCGTGATAAGCTCCAGATGTCGGGCATGCCGCTGGGGGTCTCAGCTGCGCGCTCTTGCGAGCTAGTTGCTCCTGAAACGGTTCTCTATCTCTCTTTTCTTTTTTTCATCGAGAGAACTTGGGGGCGGTTCCACGCAAACACTTTGCTTAACAAGCCTGCTCAGGCGAAGCTTCGCCCGACGCGCTCGCTTCGAAAAAAAAAAAAAAAGTGCTCGCCGCGGTGGTCGCGTGTTTAGCGCGCTTTTCGACACCGTCACGAGCCTTCGCCGCGCTGTTAACGCGCATTTCAGCGCGGCTGGCTCTGTGTCAGTGCCGCCAGCCGCGCCTTGAATCCCGCTCCTTTTGGGCTCGTTGTTTGCGAGTCATCACGCCTCGAAAGAAACGTTGCTCTATTTTATAACATACCTCAACCCCTTCCTCCCTTACTCGTTCAATCCTTTGTTTTTCTTGAATGCTTGCTTGCTTTTCTGTTTGATTTATCGTGACGCTCTGCCTTCCAATCCCCCCCCCCCCCCCCCCCCCCCTAAAGAAAAAAGAATATCAACAGACTCTCAGTAGAGCATTAGTCGTCTGTTTCCGCAAATATATTTGGACGAACATGCGCGCGTCCTGTTGTTACTATACTTCGCGCTATACACATTTGCAACATAATGGAAAACCAACTAGCCCGATCTGCTACCCTTCTGAGATGGCGACAGCCCACAGTCCACGCCCGCAAGTGAAATGCTATTCATGAGCAATGTAGAATAGACCATTTTCATAAATCGCAAGTGCGCTTCTCAGCACCGCACATCTGCCAAACTAATGGCGGTAGAGGTCGTTGTTAAAATGAAGACAAAGTTCTAGCATGTGGATGCTGGGTCTTGTCGCTTGAACATGCTGCCATTACGAGAGCCTCGTCTACATTTTCCATGTCGACATTTTCCATACAAGCAAACTGGGCTTGTACGCAATGTTTGCAAGAATGACTAGGTTGCCATTAGTTGGGCGAACCGCATCGCAGGGAAAGTTAGATTTGCAATTATTAAAGGGGTCTGAGTGTTCATCAGCTCGTGCGGGAAAGCGAAGGACTGAAGACCCTCTCTGAGAAGTATAACTGGCCTAAGGCGGTGGCGTCGCTCGAGAAATGGGCCGGCCGGCCACGGGCTAACGTCACGGACAATTACAGTAAAACCTCGTTATAATGAAGCTGAAGGGGGAGCCAGAAATACTTCCATTTCTTCTTTATATCCAGCTGTATCCGATGTCTGTTAGAAAAGTATCCGACCGTTGGCCGAAGAAAAAAAAATGGCATAACTGGAGCGTTAGAAACCTAATCACCCTCAAAGTAGTCTCCGTGGGACTCCACACACTTCACCCAGCGGTGCTGCCATTGTTGGAAGCATTCCGAGAAGGCCTCTTTCGGAATAGAGTTTAGCTCAGCTGTTGTTGCAGCCATAATGTCCTCTTCTGTCTGAAATCGCGCTCCTTTCAATGACCTCTTGGTTTTTGGGAAACAGCCAGAAGTCGCAGGGGGCCATATCAGGAGAGTAAGGAGCTTGTTGAACTACAGGAGTCTGGTTTTTTCGCAAAAAAAGTCAAGTTCAAAAGAAAACAAACGCTCCTGGCCGGGCAGCAGCAGCAAGTTCAATGACCTTTCCCGAAGAATGCTGGCGGTCCGATCTTGTCGAGGTGAATGCGAATTGCTGGGCTGGGTTTCCCGGGAGTCTGGGACTTCCCTCAAGCAGGTTGAGCTAACTTGAGGCGAACTACCGTGAGCTTCGTTGCAGACGCTGGTTTGACGTCTCGTACGTCAACAGTTCCTCGGAGTTCCGACGTGGCCAGGCGGCCCAGGCGATACTGGACGGCACTAGCCCCCAACGGCTTCTCAGCAGCGCATAGGTTCAGCTTCTAGACTAATCAGCAGGGCCCAAAACCTGCGCTTAAATAGCCTCTCCTTTCCCTAGTTCCCTATGTAGGGAACTACAGGACGGCTCTTTGCTCCCAACAATCTTGGCCGCGTCTGGACGAAGAACCGCAGATTCTCCTTCCCAATGTCAAGGGCCAAGATTCGCAGACGTAAAAAATCGGCGTGTCGCGAGGAGCATTGTCGTGATGGATGCGCCAATTTCCTGTTGACAACTCCGGTCTCTTGCGCCGCACAGCATCACGTAGGCGACGGAGGTCATCCCTGTAGTACTCTTTGGTGGTTGCTTGACCCTGTGGTGCGTACTCGTGGTGTACTACACCGCGGGAGTCAAAGTAAGCAGTCAGCATCACTTTGACGTTGCTGCGCACTTGGCGGGCCTTTTTTGGTCTTGGTGACGTGGAATGCTTCCACTGTGACGACTGGGATTCGACTGTGACGGCAATAATGCAAATTGTTTCCACTTGGCTGTCGCCCAGTTTCTGGCAAAATTTGATGCAGTAGCGCTGCTCCAGTCGCTCCGTCATTTTCCTTGCAATAATAATAATAAAAAAAAACCCGACGAGGGCACTGCGCACTACCTCACTAAAACGCTGCGTCCCAGCGATTGACACTATCGGCAGGCGGGAAAATATTCGCGCATGCGCACGAAGGTTGAAGGTGGGCTCATGCAAGCGCGCTTGTTTCATATCCATAAGGTGTTCGAAACAAAAATAAGGTCGAATACTTTTCTAACAGACCTCGTATACTGCAATATGGGGATTTCAAGGGGAGTTGCACTTCATTGTATTCATTATTTAGTTATATCCAGTTTCGTTATAACGAGGTTTCACTGTAACTCACTATGAAGCCTCGTGTCTGAACCTTCTATAGTGGGCCACGCTCAGCGCTATCACTCTTTCCATTGCCCACTTCCCACTTCCCCAAAATAAGCCCCGAGCCATCATTGAAATATTTTATTCTATCTCTCTCTCTCTCGTCCTTTAATCATTTTTCTTGTCAGCTTTCACACCTGGAGTTGGCAAGCCAGACAACTTTATTTTTTATCTCTTCTGTTTGATTGGGCCAACACCTGGAAATCTTAAGATTTCTTGCTGCACGGTCTTGTTGAGCATGCGAGCAGAGAGAGAGATAAAGCTTGTGTGTGTGAGCGAGCAGAACGAGTGGAAGAGGGTTACTGAGGGCGCAGCTGTCAGCTCAACGCAAGGCTACGTTTTTACGCCGCGATGAGCAAGTTTTATTGAAGTGTTCTCAGAGGCGCGCTCGCAAAGCAGCACACGACGTGCGTGTGTCTCTCCAAGTGCCGGCTCACAATTAGCGAGCGAAAAAAAAAAAAAACAGAACAGAAAAAAGAACTGAACAAAACAATTGGCGCTCCCGTGACGTCGAGGAGCAGGAAAGGGAATTAGGAGATGACCGCGCGGGGTGTACTCTCGCGTTGTTTCGGTTTGTGAGCGAGAAAACGCGAGAGCGAGAAACAAACGGAAGTTGCTCTAATCGCAAAATCGTTACAAGAGCCTGCGCTCGAGCTCACTGTGAATGGTTAGAAAACAGACTACCTATCGGGCGTATGCCTATGCAGGTAATGGCGTATGAAAGACTCAGTGAAACTGTAGGGTAGCAAACCGGATCTTCCCCTCTGGTTAACATCCCTACCTTTACCCTTTCTTCTCTCTCTCTCTCTCAATGAAACTGGACGCACTCTAATCTAGTATTTATAGTGCGAAGTTTGTACAGTATGTGAGTATAACGACACTCGATCGGATGGTTTATTTATGATATCGGAAGATTTAACGGCTGGGCAACGTGAGACATTGAACCCAAAGATGGCGTCTATCCTGTAGACGATAACAATTTTCCCTTTTAAGTACGTGCGATTAGCTCCGCGGAAACGCAATACAAATAGGAAATGGGTGCCCAGACATATTTTTACGTCCTTAAAGGTAAGGGCGGCAGTCATTGGACAAACCAAATGCATCCTTAAGGGTGTAAACAGCATCGTAATCGCTCTTTTACACTCTTAAGAGGCTTTAATCTAGATGCATGGGAACGGAGAAAGTTTCGTATTTATCTCGTAAACCACTGCACCGAATTTAATGAGATTTGTTGTATTTCAAATAAAAAGTTTTTTAGTGTCTGTAGAAAGCGGAGTTTTTATTTAGGCCATGAATTTTTTACAAAAAGGGTAAAAATTGAAAAATTGAAAAAAAAAGTCATATTTACAACTTCGTAACAATAAAAATAACACACGATTTCCCAATTCTCTTAACTACATCTAATAATAGATCTAAATCGCACAAAATTGATGTATCATACACCGCTCTTAAATATACCACTATTTTGTGAATCGGGCTTTTGAAAAACACTCGTGAACATTATAACACTTCCCCGCAAGCTGTAAATTAAAAAAAGAAAGTGGGGCAGAGCTCATCTACAATGACTGTCCAGGTAATTGCGAATAACATTATTAACGCGATAGCGTTAATTAAGGGGCCCCATGTCGCAGAAAATCCGCTGTCAGCGTAGGCGTCGTCCGTTAGAGAATAACCATCCCGAACAACGCAGGCCCTCCGCGTGGCGCATAGGCGTTACTAAACCAATTGAAGTTCTCAAAGTAAAATGCATCAGAAAATTCGTAAAGTACAACTTGCACACAACCTACAGACACGATAGCGTCGAATTGTAATTGGAATATACGAGAAATCATAATTATGAATTATGTTACGCGGAAGATCAAACACAATCCCCTTTTCCAGCTGCCATTTGAGGTCGGTCTCACTGGAAGTGGCGCACCCCGCTCGGTTCCTTGCAACACTATGTAGATGGCGCTCGCCTCCGCGCTTCCGCGGCAGCGGCGGCGCCCGCCGTGCGGGGGAAAGAAAATAAAAAGAAACAGAAAGCTCGCCTTCGTGCATAGCCTTCGCCGTCAGCGTTTGCAGGTAAACATTATGCTTGCGTAAGTTGCAGTTGCCGGAAGCGTGAGAAGCAGTCAGCGATCTTTGAATGCTATCGCGTTCCACTCTTAAAGGCGAAGCTTTTTTAGATGAAATGAATTCTTGCACAGCCCGAAAAGGGAAGTTTATTCAATGAAAACACTCAGTTGCTACATGCACTTACACACCAAATGCTTTTAACTTGCGTCGGTATACCTTATACAAAGCTAGAGGCAAATTAAGCACTACCGAGTGCAGCTTTACAGAACGTGCTACATTGCTATGCTGCAAGTTACCTAGTTTACCAAAACGTAATAGTACTATCGTGAGCAATATGAGCTCGAACACGGGAGCGCGTGGAAAATAGCCTCAAAACCTAGATAGCGTCATACGTGGATGGCGCTGCCGAAACCGGAGGGGAAAGGAGGGGCGCTCTTCCGCTAACTGCTGGCACTCCCGCTTCGCTAGCGTACAAAAAAAAATGATAAAAGTGGCGTATCCGAACGCTCAGCCAACACCGCCTAGATTTAATACAAGCATGACCTGTGCATTATGGAAGTCTACGTCACAGCCGATATCTCAGCAGCTGCAGAGCTTGATGGGTCATTTGATGTAGCTGTGCGCGTTGATGTGAATTGATATCACCGCTAGCGGCCAGTGACATGCTACAAGCTACCGTTTTGCAGCAATGATATCGAGGCGGGAGTGTGAACAGCCAGCGGAAGCGCGGCGCCCTTTCCGATTTGTTTCCAAAAGCGGCCGCTGCAAATCGGCCGATGTAGGGTTCGAGGCTATTTTCCACGCGCTCGCGTGTTCGAGCTCATATTGCTCACGATAGTACATATTTCACCAATGTTGAAAAAAAAATCTGAAAAAACGAAAAAAAAATATCCGGGCACACCTAAGCTGTTCTTATGAGTAGTGAATGCGAAAGCATTAATGGCCAACTGAACGCCGCTGAGCTGTCCTTCGAGTTATGAACTCCTTGCGGGCAATTGGTGAGCGCGTCGACACACTTGGCATAGCACGCGACCGGTGCACTTCGATCCGCGACGTCATGCTACCCCAGCATCTCATGGGTGGTGGTGGTGGTGGTGAAAAACTTTGAATTTTATTACAAAAAGTACGAGGAGGTATGCTCGGGACGACCCTGAAGAGGCCGCTCCTTACAAACACTAGGTGGAGTCCCTAGTACGGGACCCCAGTGGCGGTAGCCGCCGCCTGGGCGCGCTCAATTAGGGCCTTTTGGGCCCCTAGGTCTGAGCAGCCAAGCAGGGCAGCCTGCCAGTCCTCCCGGGTAGAGTTGGGTAAGGGGGAAAGGGCAGGGTTGGATGGGCAAGCCCACACCATGTGGTAAAGGTCCGAGGACTCCTCCGCACAGTGCGGGCAAGCTCCAGTAAAGGCCGGATCGAAATGTTTAAGAGGCGCCGGGCACAGCATATAGTGTTCGTAATGAGGCGGAGGAGGAGACACTCCTCCTCCTTTTTGAGGCCTCTACACGGGCGGGGGTAGAGTTAGTGGCCGGATTGATAGAATCTAATGGGACGCTCCCGAGTAATTAAGCCGCGGTGATATTGAAGTCACCGCTTTCGTCACGCCTGGCTTGGCAATGGAATTTTGGTCCAAGTAGCATGATGTCAAAGCAGAGTGCACAGGTATACTATCTAGGAGGCACTGGTTTAGCCCAGTGGGCAAGACACTCGGCTTCTGAACGTGGGGTCGAAGGTTCGACACTCACTACCGCCAACTTTTGTTCGTTTCTAATTTATTCTGTCCTTTTATGCATTAATTTCTTTATAGCGATTACCGAGGCGAAGTTAAAACGCAGGCGAGAGCTTGCACAAATAACCCAGGCTTTCGAGGATGTCGCGGCGATGCGCTCTGCCCTCATGAAAGACTTGGCGCGGCAGCTGGTCTCCCCTTTCGCCCGCTCTGCTCCGTCGAGGCGCGCACGTGACGTGGTGTCGCCGCCAATGGGAATTTAGGTGCCGTTTCGCTGCTCCAGACGACAGACGCCGGCTTTTTCGCTCAACGGGCCATTTGATGCTTTCGCATCAAAACGCTCTTTCTGTAAGGTTCCTCAGTACGGCACTGCCGGAAGCTCAATTTTCCCTGCTCGCATTACGGAAAGGAAAGGGCTGACCAATGTTGACGCGTAAAGAGAGCGCATGCGCACAAGAACGCGGCGAGCGTGCGCACACTCAGCATGATGTCTTCAGTGCGGAGGACACACACTGCGCGACTGACGGTGGTCTTCGCCGCAACGCCGACAGTTGCCCTTCGCTCCTCGAAGAGCCGGGACGTGTGTCGAGAGAGATCCTGAACAACGCTTTGCAGAGTGGTGAACGCGGTTTAAGTCATGAATCCGGGACTTCAAAGAAATGCGGCGTAATGCCCAACGCATTTCTCTAGCATTTACGGCTAAACCCCCCACTGATATTTTTAAAACTCAGCAGTTTCCGAGGATTTTCGGCCTAAGCCAACATTCTACTTCTTCGAGTCACTACAGAATTTGCCCTTCTCTCGCAGATGCAACATATTGCATGTGCGGAGGTTGTCTCATAAAAGCACTTCAGCGTTTTACATATTTGAATCGGAGAGTCAGAGTTGACCTTGAGCATCCTTGCATCCTCGTTGTGGTGTAAGAAGTGCCAGAAGCACACATGCTTTTATGGATTTTGAAAGTTCTAAAGGATGGTCTTGGTTTCTTTAGTTGTTTTAAAACGAACAGCTTTCTTTGTATTTTTCACCCGTCTTCGTGGTCGGATTTTCACCGCCTGTACGAAGGCGCCGAAGCAAAGGACGCTTGCATAAGGTATGTCTGATTTAAAAGACTACGAGTGCTAACGTAGTTCTCACAAGCTTGTGAGCTTTGGATGTGGTACTTGTCATGATAAAATTAATCTTTGTCAAACTTCAACAAACTCCCAGGGCTATTTTGCGGAGGTTGTGAGAATAAGCAACGAACAACAATGCGATGGCACGACTCTGTTTTGGTGTAAACATTGCGGGCTTTTCTCTTGTATTTGAAACCAAGTTCATATGTATCTTCGTGCATAAGTTTGTTGAACTGAACTCCTAAATCGTAGTACCAAACCTTTTGCGTTTTATATCTCGCGAATCGCTGTCATGCCGAGAAAATATGACTGTTTATATAGTTAGCCTCTTTAACAGGAAAAATTCAGAGCACTTCCACTGCTGTGAAGATGGAAGCCAGCGAAGCTGTGACTATGGTGGGTCTGCTATAGTGAATTTATATATTATCATTATTGACTGTATTGAGCGTCTTCGGCATGTTCGTCAAAAAGCAAGGACTCCGGCGTCTTGTTTTCGCCCGGCGCGATGGCCAAGTAGTGCAACTGCTGCGCCAAGTCCGCCCCATCGTCATAGGCTTGCTTATGAGCCACAGCGTTCATAGCCGCGGCGCACTGCACGGAATCGTCAGTATCCTGACGTCAGGATCCCGGAAGATGTGGTTAAACGAGCGTCCGTCCAATAGCGAGTCCAAAGGGCAACTGCTCATAACAGCGCTAGCGCGATCTCTACTACGTCACGAGACAAATGGGCACACCGATTGGTGGGACGTGCCGCCGCCGAGTATCGCGACACTCGGTAAAGGGGCATCGGCGGGGGTGAGGGGCAGAACAATGGTCCATCCATCATCCGTTTTGACACCTGTGTTAAGGCACAACTGGCGGAAAACCACCACACACATGGAGCCAAACCGCCACGCACATGGAGCCGAAAATTGTTCTACGCGTCGTTTTGTCCGCGGACGCGATCCGCCAGGACTTAGCCATATACAGCTTCGCTGTAAAAGTTTATGGGATTGGTACCAGGAGCTCGTTTCAAGACCGTTCTCTTCATTGGCTCATTAGCTTCGATGCTGGAGCCTGCCATCGTGGCCAGGCGTGTGCTCGCTCTTTAAGGAAAAAAAAAAGTTTTTTTTTTTTTAGTATCAGATCAGGAATATCGTGGAAGATCTCTGTTGGTGTATTGGTTTAGCAGGGCCGATTATATTTCTCCAACATATCGCAGCGCAGGGTGAGTGAGTGATTTATATTGATGACTACAGAAACGTTGGCAACTGTTGCGTCACCGGCTTCACTACAAACAATATATTGTCTAATGAGCAAAGGATGATATGAGGTGACAATAAAAACAAACGGTCCGGCAATAAAGCACATTTCGTAAACATGCTTAAAGAACAACTGTCAATGTCAAAAAGGAAGCAGCACACTGATCAATCTATAACCCACACAGAATGCTGCAACACACAAGGACATACAAGTGCATACACAGATACAATGAAGCTAAACATTTTGACAGAATTACCTGTCTGGTTGGGAAAATTGATTAAGACTTAGAGATTGACTCCAACCAAATAAGGAAATTTATTAGCCCGACGTTTCGGAACCAATTCAACGGCTGTGTTCAACGGAGTCAACGGTTGAAGGTCTCGTAGTTTTTTTTTCTTTTTTGTTGTCGGGTTGTTTTTTCAATACAACGGAATTCATTGAAAATATAACCCGACAACAAAAAAGAAAAAACAAGCTACGAGACCTTCAACCGTTGACTCCCCCTCGACCACAGAAATGAGTGTCCATCCCATACGTCAAAGGTACCAGCGATGCTCTCAGCCGAATATTGAAAAAAGGCCTCAAAGTCGCGCATAAACCGATGAACACCTTGAATATCCTCATTCCTAAACCAAAAGACCGTCCACCAAAGGAAAAGGCGTCGTCTATAAAATCAGCTGTGCCGACTGTCCGGCGTCGTACAACGGGGAAACCAAAAATCTAAAAGAAAGAATCAGACAACATGAAAACGACGTCAGAACATTCAACCGAATACGCAGCGCCGTCGCCGAACATTCCGAAGACGCCGACAACAAGATTTCTTTCCAAGAAACCCAAATCCTTCAACAGAGACAAACTGGCGGAAAAGGCTACTACTCGAGTCTTGGCACATTCAGAACACGGCGGTGTAAGGGCATTCTTCCTTCTTTGTATGTTCATGCCTTGCAGACGCGACGAAGGGAAGAAAGGACCCCCCCCCCCCCCTGTCCCTCTTCAACGCATTCCCGCGACTAAAGGGCGCCCAGCACCGGTCAACCCAGCCGACCAGCGACGTTGGTTGTTGATGGTGAGAGACGTTTCTACGTCGCTGGTCAACGAATTTCTTGACTGTATTGAACAGAGCGGTGTACTTGAGACCTCTTCCTTAGTAACTAATTCTATATCAGATTAAAAAAAAATATTTACATTGAGCCACTGACTTTTTGTCAGTTTTAAAGACTGGTGCGTCAATAGGAAGAGCTGTGTTTCATGTCTTCAGTTATATCCATATGCTTCGCTTATATTCAGTGCAGTGTTTTCCTGGGTGGTATTTTGAAATGCTAGCTTTTTTTTTTCTACCTTTTTGTTGTCAAGTATATACGTACAGTCGCCTCGTTGCAAATTGTCTCTTGTATGCTATAGTCCCTATGTTGAAATAATTTCTCTATACAGTTGAGCGAATTGCCGGACCTGCCGACATGTGTATCCCGCGAGAACTTTGTGGTGTCTGAAGGTCTAGATGCTCTTGTGGAGCGCTCAGAAAGGATAGCCCTCCTCTCCTCCAGCCGGCCCCTCCCCCTGTGGTGACTTCAGGAGAGGGCTACGGCACCGCTACAGATGTACTGACTAAAAGCTCTATTCTGTACCCAATAACGCGATGAAACAACAGACGGTAGCAAAGTGTCCTCACTACAACAAATATACGCCGTCAAGCGCATCAGTCCTTGAATAATGCTAATAGCTTTGTAGAAGCGTTCGGCTTTTGCTTGCACTTGACAATCATCGTCGATGGTCCATGCACAATTTTTACACCCTTAAGGGTGCTTTTGGTCTGTACCACGAATAACACCCTTATCGTTAAGGGTGCAATAGGGTGCCTATGATAATTTTACACCCTTAAGGGTGGTTTCGGGTTTGTCGCATGCCCGACACCCTCATCCTTATGCGTGTAAATATGGCAATCCTGACAGTCCTCAATGATCGCCTGTACAACGAAGGAAATGCATCGCGCACCTAATGTATCACGACAACACGAATCCATTTCCTGGGCGCCAAAACAAATACAAGTCGAAAATGTTATGCCAGCCTTCTCTAACCCATCGATGGAGTGTGAGGCATGCCGTCCCACTTTTCCGCGCAATTTCACTGCGCTGAAGCGTTGAAATATAAGCACGATAGAAATATTGTGTGCCTAAGTTGCTGCACTACCTGTTTTTCCTTTTATCGAAATGTTTAAAAATTTCTTTTAGCCTTTCTTCAAGCCGTCAAAAAGACGACTGAAGTGTTTTTTTTAGCAATTGTTGTTTCTTGCGCTAAAGAAACACGCAGAAGAAGACCAAGCCTATTCCCCCCCTTGCATACTTCGAAAAAAAAAAAGTTTAAGTATTCGTGACAGCTATGCGGTATTTCGATTTTCGGAATCTCAAGCACCACAACATGTGATACACTCTCCGAACAGTAACAGATAATCCACTCATTAGCCTCATCCGCACATCACAGTGCTACGATAAATGCATGGTGTTTCACGCTTTCCAAGAAGGTTTTTTTTTTTTGACAACTTTTGTGATACTGGGCACCCCTGAAAGACGGCGCTCGTACGGAGGCTGCTCAACAAAGTCAGCAGAAGAGTGTAGAACATGCACTGGTTGCTTGTATAGTGGTCTAGCGTGCACACGCTGTTTCTGACCACTCTACAGGCAGCAATGGTGACGTAGAAGTGGGCAAACGAAGACACGCTTGTCTCGCTTGAACAAAATGCCTTAGGTGCTGGCACATAAGTGGGCACATAAGATCCCACTTTTATTTTATATACAGCATGTTTCTCAGTTTTAAAAATGAGCTCTTCTTGAACGCCACCCGATCAAGAACACACTCGTAATGCTAGGCTACACAACACAGTCCAGCAGTCGTATGTACTACGTGACTGCTGCCGCTACTTGTCAGAGAGGCAATATTTTTCTTACTGCCTGTGTACGGCAGCAAACCGGACATTAGTCTGGTTGACCTTCCTGTCTTTCCTCTCTTTGTTTTTTTTCTCTCTCTCTATTTTTTTGAAGGCGCCAGCAATTGCAGCGCTACTCGAGTTTGGAGCTGCGTCGCAATCTCGACCCTTGGAAAAGCACCCCAAGTGCATTACGCGCTAAGAAAACGCTACTGGTGTTACTGAGTACACCAGACCTTAACGCACCTTTGTGAACATATTTAGTGTGTGCGTGTGTGTCTCTGTGTGTGTGTGTGTGCGTGTGTGTAACTTGTGACTGCATGCACTGTTTATATATTTATGTGATCACTGTGTATACCATAATTATCACCCAACACCTGGAGTAACATGCCAGACGAATCAGCCGGGCTAACATGCACAGCATATCATTAATGTTTGGATTTCACTCTCACTCTCTTCCTGTGTCCGCGAAAGGCTTAAGAAATGACGAAATATACTCAGTACACCTCAACTTGTGCGGATATTACATTTTTTAAAACTGTATAGAGAGTGTCGGTAACCTTTCAAATACAAAAATATCACCTTGAGGTGCTGTGAGCACAATTGTGCACGCAAATAGACTCAATCATAAGCAACATCACTGTTGAAAATGATATCTGATACCAACTAGATTCATCTCGCGTAAGTACGACCATCCTTCTAGCATTTACCGAATAAAACAAAGAAATTTCACTTCAGTCATTAGAAACTCGCCGCATGATCGCTCTTCTCTGTCTGTTTCGCAGGTACATTTACATTAATAAATGGCGCCGTCTGCCAATTCATGCACCTGTGCGCACGTCACAACGTCTTTACAACACACTCAGTTTCATGCGCATAAACGGTCAAACGCACACATTTAGCTCATCATCACTGCCTCGCACTATTGCACATAGGAACAGTCTTCCAGACCACATCGAATCCACGTCAGACCGCGAAACATTTCCTGAGAACCCGAATACGCTCTTTGATAATGATGTATAATGATGTTCCACTGAACTTTTTGTAACATTTGTTTCGTTACTTCTTTTTTATATGCTAACATTTTTTTCTGTTCAAACTGTTACCCCCCTTACTCATTGTCCTTTATTGGGCCTGCAAGGGATTATGAATAAATTAAAAACATATCTAAAATGTTTTAATTGAAACACATTTTGAATGAACCTGCGTTGCAAGTAAATTATTCTAGTAACACGAATTAAAAAGGTAGACAGCTAGCTTTTTGCTCTCGGCGTCTTTCACCGTTTTTTTCCGGTTTACATCGGGCATATACTTCAGTTGGTTGAACATGTGCTTTTCAAGTACGCTATACGGGAGACAGTTGGTGTTCTCATATCTCTGACGTCCCTGTAGAGAGTTCTCGCGTGGAGTCCACATCCTGCAAACCTGACAAAACTCGCTGACCAACTGGGAATTCCTAACTCGTTCTGAAGCTGCGCACTCTTAATGACTGAATATGCGAGACCACGTGACGAAACTAAACTTTCAACGGACCAACTTAATTGGCGAATTGGCGCCCCTTAACGGGTTACGCCAACTTTACGAAAGCTACCGCGTTGAAAGTGCATACGAAATGGATTTTCGCCTATAGTACGACGAATGTCTTCATCGACGAACGACGCCTCAGCATATACGTTCGGTTCGGACTCGCGCGCGGATCGGTCCGTTATTCGCTGATGAATGGCGAAGGCCGCAGCTGCCGCGTGTTTGCGGTCACGGAAACGCACGTGGAATGCCCGGCTTTGCGCACGCCTACGCAGTCGATGATGATGACACCGCAACGGCCAGCTGCGAAAGTATACGTAAGGTCTCTCGCTAAGAGCTATTGGAACGCCGAGGCAGCCTCGAAAAAAAAAAAAGATTCTCGCTGCCTGGCCAAGCAGTCTGGCATTGAGAAGCAGCTTATACGTATCGCCAGTAGCAGCATACACGAGCACTCGGTATACGACATACCCTTCGATTCCAGGCTGTAGTTCGAGGCGGCCAGGAAATTAGGTTTATTCACGTGGTCGGCCCCGTGCCGAAAACCTCTGTACGCGATAAGCTCAATGTGTCGCACGGGGAACTGGCCCGGAGACGCTACATGATGTTTGAACGTGCAAATAAAATAGGCTGACGCCGTCCTGCAGGGAGGCCACGTAAATGGCACGTCATTAAAAAAAAACGATAACATGCAGAATCGCGCCTATGGCTGTGTTCCAATACGTGCTGAAGACGGCACAGTGTAGACCAAAGTATACGATTAAGCGGACAGCGGGCATCTTAAGTATGGTTCCAATTCTGACGAAGACATCAAAGAGGAGAGCTTCGCGAAGACAGCATCGAAGTCAAAAAACGATGCAGGATTTTTTTCTTGTCCAAACAAGTAGGCGGCTGAGCAGGAAGCTTGGAAACCCGACGGGAATGTCGTCTGCGCACAAGAAAACGTAACCACGCTTTCGTATGCGCCATATGTAAGTGACGTCGTTGTCATAGGTTCGCACGCGCAAACAGTTAAAGTACAGAAATATTGTGCGCTTTTATTGCGATAGAATTATATGGACACTTCAACCGGATTTCTGCCGTCGGCGTCGCCGCGCGCCGTATGCCCGAGCGGAAGCGTGCGGGGGACGCGCGCTATCATGGAGAGCGAACGCACGGCGGAAAGCAAACGCGACCGTAGCGCGAAAGGCCGTGGGGGTATGGGAGGGAGGGAGGGAGGCGGGGCGACGCTGCGCTCCGGCACCAAAGGCCTATCTTGCAACCGGGCGCAAGGGGGAACTTGCCCCTCAATCTCCCACGTGAAAACAAGAAAGCAGGAAGGCAGCGCGGGAGGGAGCGGGGGGAGGGGGGGGCGCAGCTCTGCCAACAACCGCGTTCGTACTTTGCCCAGCTGTGTCACTCGCCCGCACCGTCTCTTATCTCCACACGGCTCTGACCTTTGTATGCGCTGTGCATTCGCCGCTCAGTTTCCGTTGAAGCGATAGACCGCACGTACCTTCGCCCGCTGCGGCGGATGCGCTTGCTGCCAGCGTTTTGACAGTCATTGTCTGCAGTCATTCAGTGTGACCTATTCATGTTTGCTTGTGCGCGCTGACACCACGCTTGTTAATTCAGTTAGTAATAGTCGGGCCACGTTTTCCAACGCACGCTACACATGCAATGCTGCCCGGATCGGCAGTGCAGCGCTACAGGTGTGTCCCTTCGCACGCGCTGCCCACGGGAAGCGCTTCTCATCAACACCACCGTTTCACACGCGCCTTCTCGTGGTCATCGAGTCTCTCTTCATGTCGGTCTACTTACGCCGCAGCGCACCTGCTTACTTAATAAGCTCATGTTTACTACACTTTATATTGCAACCAAAGCCGCTCACCTTACTTCGTATGACATTGCTTTGTTGCCATCGCATTCATTGCTTCGCCCTTAGGGCGAAACTGTGACATTTTTTAGCTGCTTCTTGTCGCCGAAAGGTGGTGTCAGGTCGCAGAGGCACCTTTCCATCGTCTTCCAGTCATTTTAATACGTGTGCTCAAAGCTGTCTCCTTAGCTGTCTACTGAGACTGCCTCCGATGCTGGCCAGAATTGGAACACAGCCTATATCAGCGCTTGCTTTTGCCCAATACGCGCCCAGCCAAGCTCTGTCTATCATAGAGTTTCCCACAAAAATTACTAAAAGGCACTGTGAAAACACGAGGAATGCGGGAGATGGAAATTCAAGACGACGAGCAGCAAGAGAGCATGGTAAGAGCAGGAGCCAACGTTTCGACAAGTGGACTTGTCTTTTTCAAGGCGACGTATGCTCTCCTCGGCACAGTATACTAAATAGATATGATTCTTCTAAAGGGGAGAGAATGTAAGGCGAGTGGGCGAAGTAAGAAGCGAAAGTGTGTTAGCGGCGAGGGTGTGCGAGGGTGTACCTTGCCGCTAACACACTCTCACTTGTTACTTCACCCACTCGCCTTACCTTCTCTCCCCTTTAGAAGACAAGTCCACTTGTCGAAACGTTGGTTCCGCTCTTACCTTGTACTCGTCTTGCTCATCGTCTAGAAGGAACTGAGGCATTATATAGCATTTATGGAAGCTGCAAGCATGGTCACTCAACTAGCATGATAATTATAGTCGGATTTGCTTAAAAACTACGTCCTTCTGACTTCAAAGTAATTTGCGACTTCGCAAATTCGCAAAATTTTCAACTAAGCATTGCGTTTATAAATGCGGCGATTCGAAATGATTATTCACGTGCGCACAGTCTCATTGCCTTCTTCGACGAGAAAAAATAAAATTGCTCTGAACTTTTAAGGCAAATAAAGGCACATAAAGCGTAGTAAACGAAGTCACAAGAATGTCGGAACTTACTAGCACGAAGACCATACGAATCAGTGGTGTACGAAAGATGGCAACGGCAAAGTTTTCCTTAGTGGTAATTTTTGTACGAAACGTTTCCATGGCGCACTGTGGTCCATGACCATGAGCTTCGGAAACATCGCACGCGCTCCCATGTTCTACCAAGCCAATGCCCAACCAGGTGATAAGCGGAATATGACGATGAATTTGCTGACGCGAAATCGCAGCGTGCACTACTAAAAACTATTTTCCTCCGCTCGCTAGGCTGTGTTACGGCGCTGTTGTTGTCACACAAAGCCTCACAGGTGGTTGCCCATAGTAACCGAACACTGAACTTACCTTATCGATTTTCATTATTTTTCTTTTTACCTATTCTTATTAATGCTGATAGCACTAAAGAAATGTCGCATTTTCACTCGGAAGGCGAAGCATCAATTTCGATAGCAAATTAGTAGAGCTATACGGAGTAAGGATAGTAGCTTTATCAGCTGTATAAACTTGGACACATTCGCTCACTAATTGAATTAACAAGCATGGTGTAGCGCGCACAAGCAAACATGAATAGATCACACTCGATGACCGCACATAACCGCTGTCAAAACGCTGGCGTGAGCGAGCGCGCCAGCAGCAGCGAGCCGTTCGTGCGGTCTATCGCTTCAACGGAAACTGAGCGTCGAAAGCACAGCGCTTACAAAGGTAGGAGCCGTGTTGCAGATCGCTTTCAAGATACGATGCGCGCGACCGCCCACTGCCGCGCAAAGTACAAGTTGCTCGCAGAGCAGAAGCCGCACGCCCTCCCTCCCGCGCTGCCTTCCCGCTTTCCTCCTTTCGCCTGCGAGATTCCAGTTCCAGCAGAGAGCGCGCGTCGACATTTTATCGCCCTTGGACTTTATACGGAACCTCACGGCGACGGCGGAAATCCGCTTGGAGTGTGTATATAATTGCTCTCGAAATAAAAGGAAATCGCCAGGTTGAGGCACAAAACAGTCCATTTTTAGTGAGAAGTCGCCAAGTCATAATTATTACGGCTTGCTTGGAAGTTTGTCATGTTTTCGGTATTACTTTTTTCAAACTATTGCTCTAAATTGTCTCCTGCGACGGCAAGTGGATGGAAAGCAATCCTTGATTATTCGAAACAGTATCATATCTCAAGATTGAAAAAAAAGAAGCTCTGATGCACCCAAATCGTTCACCAATAAGCTCTTCGGTATATCTCTAGAAGTAGAGACAAATGAAAGTGCATATATTTCCCATGGGATAAAATGGAGACGGGAATAACCATTGCCCAAGTTCCTTAAAAAGTTTACCAGGGCAACTTAATGGCTATTTACAACAGTAAAAAGGTAACTAAAACTTCTCAACACTCCAAAAAGCCGAAATTCTTCTTAAGAAGACTAAAAGCTCGCTAAATTAGGCAAATTTAGGGCTAAGTTACCAACACTGCTATATATATATATATATATATATATATATATATATATATACACTCTCGAGGCAATCTGGTTTTAGCGAGGGAAGTAGTCACAAAACCACAGAATGCTGCACGTGCGATGGGTCGTGCTTAATAGCCTAAATATTCTCTTGATTATACAATGTTAGCTAACGTTTCAGGCAAAAAAAAATAAATAAAGTTTGTTATCAGTGATGGCTACGGCACTTGATAGATTCCTGAGAATTACGGAAGATAATGGACTAAAAGAATGATATCGTAGAGCGTGAATCAATTTCTGCCTTTTTATGGTGTTCGACGTCGTGTGGTTCAATTTATTATTTGGTTTAGGTTTTAGCTGCATGGGCTATTATTGGTACACGTATTTTGAGTGTATTGCTTCAGTTGTATAAATAAACCAATTTTTTTATTGTGTAACTGATTGATTTGGATGTAGTTAGAATTGTGGGCAACTATATTCTCACCGGCTACTCCCCTAACTAGAAATTTTATTGCGCTAGCAATTATATGGGCACTTCAGGCGCATTTTTGCCATCGTCGTCGCCGTGATGTTCAGCATAAAGTCCGAGAGCGATAACGCCGTCGCCACGCGCCGTATGCTGTATGTGCGAGGAGAGCCGACGATCGCGGCTCAATCTCGCGCGCGCAAGGGAGGAAAGCGAGGAGGAAGCGCGCCTTCTTCGGTCGTGCGCAGGGCACCGGGAGGAGGGGAGGGAGGAGGGGAGGGAGGAGGGGGGGGTGTTTTACTGCGGCGGCTGCTGCGCACGGCGCGGCCGCACGGGCGCCGTATCTTGAAAGCGATCTGCGATGTGGACAAGGTGCGGCGAGTGCTGTTAGCTTCGTATGCGCTGTGCTTTCGACGCTTAGATCGCGTTGAAGCGAGATGCTGCACGAAGGTCAATTCGCTCGCTGCTGCAGCCGCGCTTCCTCACTCCAGCGTTTTGAAAGCGAGTTTCTGCGGTCATCGAGTGAGATGTTCTCATGTTTACCTGTGCGCGCGTGACTCCGTGACACGGCCGATAAAACTAATATCCTCACTTCGTATAGATGTCAACTAACCTTACTATAGCAATCGATGCTTCGCCTATCGGGTGAAACTGCGTCTTTTTGAAACTGAACAAGTAAAGGATGACAGCGCGACATGAAATCAGCGCATTCCGACAATAATGAAGCTTTAGAGGATGTGCGGGAAAAGGAAAAAAAATTCTTCTGCAGATAATTTAGTTGTTTAGTGTTCGTTTAAGAAGCTCACTAGCTAAGCGTGGTTAGCACACGCTGCTTTCACAGCGCTTGGAGCAA